>NC_141697.1:700731592-701146163 GCF_964263255.1 Lissotriton vulgaris | reverse complement strand
AAAGAAGATTGGCATCCAGGTCCAATATTTAAGTTGGGTATGTTCACTGTACGACAATCCGTTGGCCACGATCAGTTATGGGGGAAGGGAATCAGCGAACTTTTTGATAAAGAGGGGAACTAGGCAAGGTTGCCTTCTGTCCCCTCTGCTTTTTGCCCTATCCGTTGAGCCATTTTTAAACGCACTGTCTTCCCAAGCTAATATCATCCCAACACAGCATGGCGGGGAGAGTTTAAAAATAACTGCTTTTGCAGATGACATTGCGGTGTTTACTACAGACTTGGTAAGAGCTATCCCAGAAATAGTTAAAGAAGCTGCACTGTTTGGCAATGTATCAGGATACAAACTAAATGTAAGTAAGACACAGGTCATTACTAATTATAAACCGTCGGACACGATTCCTGGTATATGCCAAAGTGCGACGTATTTAGGTATTAAGTTAGCTGCTAGTACAGATAAGGTACTAAAGATGAACTATGACTCTTTGTTAAAGGAAATCACCTTAACTTTGAAAAAATGGCACAACCTTCCGATTAGCTTAGTGGGGCGCATAAACCTAGTAAAAATGAAGATTCTGCCCAAAGTACTATACTTATTCAGGTCCATCCCCTTACAACCTAGCAAACATTTCTTTAAAAAATTAGAAGGTATTTGTAGTTGCTTCTTGTGGGGTTACAAAAAAGCACGCAGGTCAATAAAACTTTTGGAGTTACCAATAGAAAAGGGGGGAATGGCATTTCCAGATTTTAGGTTATACTTTTTTGCTACCTTCTTTCTCCGCTTACGAAGCCTGATGAAAAACGAAAGTTCGCTTTTCTATCATCAATATATGTTGGGACCTGACTGTAACCAATTTTTAATTCGTGTAAACGATCCTAATTACTACAAAAGAGTAAAATTTAAGACAGCTAGACAAATTAAAAAAATTTGGGATGAAATTATGATTATTGATAAAATTTCTTTCTTTAATGCTGAGCTTCGATTATGGGGCAATCCAGGCTTACCTGATATTTTCTCGGATGGGGTAGGAAATCTTTGGGCCAGACACGGTATTAATACTTTGGGTGACTTATATGGACAGCATGGGCTTATGGATTTTGATACATTAAAACTTACTTATGAACTAAATAATGATATGTATTTTAAATACATTCAAATACGAGATTACTTGCACTGTAAAATGAAAATAGCCTAAGTGGCTCAGTCAGATACATTAAGATGTTTATACTCAGATAAAACAAAATCACTTATCAGTTTGGGCAATGGACATTTAATATTAGGCAAAATTGATGATACTGTGAAAATAGCAGCTAAATGGTCATCAAGGCTGGAAATGAATATTAACCCCACACAGAAATCTCTTTCGCTATGCCATATAAGCTCAATAGTCCAGTCCTCTAACCTGAAGCTACAGCTGTATAGAACTATAACGCAGCCTACTTATACTCCTCAAAGAATTTCTAGCTGGGCACTGGGGGCCCGTTCTAACGACAGAACAAAATGCCCGAAATGTGATATGGATGCAGCAGGTATAGAACATATGCTTTTTTTGTGCCCGGTGTTATCTTCATATTGGAAGGGGATAATGGATATTCTAGCTAGTAAACAAATTATTACTCCAACTCTTACAGCACATTTGGTCTTACTTGATATCCAGGATGTCAACTGTCAATACAAAGATCTATAACCATAGTATTTGCATGTGCTAGGTTAGTTATTGTAAGATCATGGATGTTAAAAGAACCTCCGAATGTTATCGAATGGTGGATAGTGATAAACGAAATAAATGTAATGGAACTCTCGTTAGCTAAACTCAGAGGTCCCAAGGCTTTGAAAAAGAAGGAAAAAATTTGGCGAAACTTTTTTGACCTGTAAAATCTCTTACTTATTGGGGCCAGTAAAATTTGTGTTTACTTCTCTTGTAAATTTATACTTTCTCTTCTAATATGTAATTGCAGATCCTCTGTCTCTGATGCAACTTATTGGTTTAATTGAAAACTTTTTCTTTTTGTCTGTTTATTTTATGTTACGTGAATTGTACTAAGTTGTCTTTCTTGCAATAATAAAAAAAAATTTAAAAAGAAAAACAGGAGTTAGTACAGATTGAAATATCAAGTACCTCTAAATTAGAGAGATCAAGAAAAGAATTGGCAGAGAAAATTAAAGAACTAACTAAAAATGTAGAAGCTGTAACTGTACCAGTAACCATAGGTCCTGTAATACCGGGTTTTGAAAAACAGAAAATAGATGAGCATTTGTTAACTATTCCTTTAAACTCTAGTATGCAAAATGTAAGAGAGAAAAGTATTGAGTTCTGAATGAAACAAAGAGTACAACTAGAACAACACCACCAGATTTAACTATGAATCAGAGTCTAATATATAGGATTCCTATGGGAGCAGAATCAGCAACTGAAACTCCAGAGAAAAGTGTAGCAAGCATAGATTTGACTAAAGCTCCAGTAGGACCAACAGTGAAAGAACTAAATGATTGGGTTAAAACATTACAAAAAAAAGATTCTGAACATAAACTTTTAGATATGGTTAGGTTAAAAATAGATATGGAAGAACTAATTATCGGAACCATTGGAACAGAAAAGTTAAAAAATTATCAGGATGATGAATTGATGTTCATGTGTAAAAGTATAACTTGCCGAGCTAAAAATCTACATGATAAACTAGAAGAAACAGCAAATGAATTAGGAGTAGAATTTGCAAAAGTAAAATTATTACAGAAACCTTACCGAGTGGATTTCACTGAAAAAGATATAGATAATTTGAACACAGCAGGAAGATTAACTCAGATAAAAGAAGTAATTGTATTACTATAAAAATGGGGAGATGTAGACCAATGGTGAAGCAGGTGGATAAAGAAAAAGAAAGAGGCCAATGATAAAATATCCTTAGCTTTCCCTGTTAAAGGAAAAGAACCAGTAGTAGCAGAATATCCCATGAGAGAAATACCAGGAGGAGGCTGTGTGCATGTACCATGGAGTAGACAGGATTTATTATCATTTACAAATGATTTTCAAAGACTACGAGAAAAACCTGTAGAATGGTAGAGACAAGTAGACAGGTTTGTAAAAGTTTTAAAGGTGTTGTGGGAGGATTTAGATGGATTGTTTAATATAGTTGTACCTGCAGACTTACAGATTGAATGTAAAATTACTATTGATTGGCCAAAAGAAGAATATCCAAGAGATGCAAAAACAGGTGCACCAGGTCCAGAGGTAATGAGGAAATATGATCAAGTCATAACATTTTTGAAAAATAAAATTCCACCAAAAGAAACTGATTGGCTAAAAATTGATAGGACTACACAGGAGCCTAAAGAATTTGTACATGCTTATTATGAAAGATTACTTCTAGTTTTCAAACAATACAGTGGATATGAAAATCTGAGTGAGAAAGATATTATTATTATTATTATTAGCGGGTTTGTAAAGCGATAGAATCGACTCCACAAGGGAGTATCTCTGCGCTGTTGGAGCCTTCCTAAACGGTAACTATGCATGCAAATGACCAAGACAAAAGAGCATAAAGAAAAAAGGAGAGTATCAAAGACAGATAGGTAATCACAGAGGGTCAGTAGTGCCAAGGAAATAAAAGAACAAGAAATTTCAAATCAGCACTGGAACAAAGAAGTTTTCAATTTACTTCTAAAGCTGGAATGGTTCACACATTGTCTGAGGGAAAGAGGAAGATCATTCCAGAGCGTAGGACCAATGACAGACAGCGCCTTGCCTCCCTGTCTTGCCTTTTTAATCCTAGGCACCTTCAGAAGCAGCTGATTGCTAGATCGAAGACACCTCATAGGAGCATACAAAACAAATTTTTCTGCTAAATAGGAGGGCCCTAAACCATGGATTCCTTTATGGACAATACAACAGACCTTGAATTTAATCCTCTGACGGATAGACAGCCAGTGGAGCTTGGCCAGAAGGGGCTTGGAAGGAGTTCTAGAGGGAGCATTTAAAACCAATCTGGCAGCAGTGTTCTGCACTACTTGGAGTCTATCTAGTACTCCTTCGTTAGCAGATGCTAAAAGGCCATTGCAGTAGTCAATACGACTTAATACCAACGCCTGCACCAAGGTATTTTTAGTGGAGTCAGGCAGAAGAGGAAATATCTTACGAAGAAGGCCAATCATGTGATAGCAGGTCCCAACTATGTGATTTCCCTGTTGTTTAAATGTTAACTCCTGCTCCAACCGTGCACCAAGGTTTTTGATCACAAGTTTTGGCTCGGGTAATGGGCCTAACTCGGTGGGCCACCAATCTGGGGCCCATAGTAACTTGGCCTCACCGAAAAGCATAAGTTCTGTTTTAGTAATATTACACTGGAGGAAGTTTGACGACATCCAGCACGACACTGCTTTCATCCCTTCAGAGAAAGATCATTTAACCTCTGTAGTTAGAGTTGTAAAAGGGAAAAGCAGTTGAGTGTCGTCAGTATATGAGACTGGACTGAAGCCAAAAGCTCTCATGATCTTAGCAAGGGGGGCCACATAGATGTTAAAAAGAGTGGGGCTCAGACAGGAGCCCTGTGGCACCCCCTTAGAGATCATGTCCTCAGAAGAATGAAATTCTCCCATACTGACACGCTGGGAGCGTTCAGAGAGGAAACTCTTCAACAAGTCCAGTGCAGTGTCCTCCAGTCCACTCACAGCAAGGCGATCGATAAGAATAGTGTGGGATACCGTATCGAACGCTGCCGATAAATCCAGCAGCACCAGGACAGCCGAAACTCCCCAGTCCTGGTACATGCGGAGGTCGTCACTTATCGACAGCAAGGCCGATTCGGTACTATAGTTCGGCCTAAAGCCAGACTGAGAGGGATCCAAACTTCCAGATTGTTCCAGGAAGTTGGAAAGATGTTTGTTCACATGCTTTTCGATTAACTTACCCAAAAAGGGGAGCAGAGAGATAGGACGTAGGTTGGCTAGATCTGTCCAAGGTACGGAGGGGTTTTTTCTAATAGGCCTAACCAAGGTCTTTTTCCATTCTCTTGGTACACACCCTGTTTCTAGCGAAAGGTTCACCAGTCTCAGGATTTCAGGACCCAAAACTTTGCCAACTACACCCATAATACGTCCTGGGATTAAATCGGACGGACTACCACTTTTAATGAGGTCAATCAACTTCTCCACCTCCAGCGAGGTTATATTAGGGAAGCTAGAGAGGGTGACCTGACGGGTGCTTCTATTAGCCTTGGGGAAGACAGTACATGGGTCAATGAGTGCGTTTGACACCATGATTTTGCTGTAGATGTTTTCAATCCTCTCGGTGAAGAAAGTTGAGACATTATCACATAGTTGTTGCGAGGAAATATCTAAGCTTTCACATGCAACTGGTTTAAGGAAGGAGTTTAAGACCTGGTATAGGGCTTTAGGAGCATTCCCTGCCTCTTCAAGTTGCACCGTGATGTGATTCTTACGGGCAACTTTAATGGCCTTATGGTAAATGCTCATGGCTGTCTGATAGCTGGATTTATCCAGCTCCAGATGTGATGTTCTCCATGCTTTCTCCATTTTCCTAGCCTTTTGTTTTAGAACCCGCAACTCCTCAGAGAACCAGACTTCCTGTTTCCGGGCCGGCCTTTCTTTAAACAATTTTTGCGGGGCCATTAGTTCAACTGCTCTAGATATGAGTCACTTTGTATATAGGTTCGTGTTTGGTTTGAGATCTGAAATAGGGGGTATGATAACGCATCACATGATGTGTTGGTAATCTAGTTCTGTTGATGACTTTTTGAGGTATGCAAAATATTGTGGTGATGATATCGAAGCTAGGCAGTGTAAACTTAAGGAACAGGCAATGTGGGCACAAGTAAAAGGGGCAGGACAATAAGAAGCACAATTGACTTATCATACTAATGATATGGGTCAGACAAAAATTAAAGGTAATATGAATAAAGGAAAAGGACAAATGAATACAGATGAGGCTAAAAAGAAATGGCCATGTCATAGTTGCGGAAAGATAGGGCATTGGAGAAACGAGTGTAAGTTACCCCTAAAAGTAAATCCTGAAAATAAATCATTAAATCCACAGGTGCAGAATGAGGTAAATCAGCAATCACCACCACAGCAACAGGAAGTCACACAGCAGAGACAGGTGCCATTACCACCTCTCCCACAGAGTGTTAATGTTCAGAAATACAGTGCAGAGACAGGATTCTACGGAGGAGAGCAGGTAAAAAGATCACCGTGTGTGTCTGCTGTTCTGCAGTATTTGTTGAGATTGGATGGAAATGAGTCTGATGAGAGTTATTGACGGTGCCTAGGAGAGGAAGAGGAGTGCATGCTTGGCGCAACTTTGGAGTTAGATCAATCTGGTCCTTTTGTGAATGGAAAGGTGAATGGTGTAAATGTTACTTTCCTAGTGGACACAGGTGCTACCTGTTCTACAGTTAGATCAGTAGAACTTCAAAACCTTCCTCTCTCTGGAGATGTTATCCAAGTTGTAGGTGTAAAGAACAGACAGATTAAAACCCCACTCACACAGCCCGTGGAAGTGGAAATTTGGCTCTTTTAAAGAAATGCATCGCTTTGTAGTATGTGACAGCAGTCCTGTAAATTTGCTTGGACGCGACGTACTCTGTGAAATGAATTGTGGCATTTACTGTTCACCAGATGGCATTGCTTTCCAAACAGCAGATGATGATGTTCTGTATAAAATGACAATGACAATAATAGATTCAGAAAAGAGTGAAACATTCCCTGTGTTTGACAAAGAGAAGATCCCAATTGAATTGAACAAAACAGTTAAAGAGGAGGTGTGGACCTTCACAGGAGCAGAGATAGGTCTAATGTAAGGAGTGAGTCTGGTAAAAATGACTGTAAGAAAAGATGCCATACACCCTAATGTCCCACAAAATAAACTAACACCAGAAAAAAATGAAGGAGTAACTCCAGTAATTAACAAAATGATTGAGCAAGGAATCCTGAAAGAGATAATGAGCAGTCCATGTAATTCACCAATTATGGGGCTGAAAAAGCCAAACAGAACTTTTAGGATAGTGCAGGATTTGGGAAAAGTTAATAAAATAGTCGTTCCAGGTTGTTCAATTGTACCAAATCCAGCTGTGATACTATATCAAATTCCACATGATGCAGAATGGTACACAGTTATTGATTTGTGTAATGCATTATTTACAGTTCCATTGCACCCTGACAGCCAACTAATATTTGCATTTAGGTTTGGCGAGCGTATTTTGACATGGTGCCGAATTCCTCAAGGGTATACTGAAAGTCCTTCCATTTTCAATCAAATACTGAAGAAATAATTAGAAAGTCTAAACATGCCAGAAAAATCTGTTTTGGTTCAATATATTGATGACCTACAAGTGGCATCAAAAACCAAAGAAGCTTGCATTTCTGATACTATTGCATTGTTGAACCATTTGGCAGGAGGAGGACACAAAGTGTCTCCATCAAAATTGCAGCTGTTGTAAATAAAACAGCGATAATGTTAAGCATTCGCTGAAGACATGTTGTTGTGTCTTTAGTGTGGTTTTCTCGCTCATGCTCTAAAGTACGGCCGACTCCATCTTTTTCCTGACGTCCATCTTGATTGTTACACTCCGCCATGTGCTCGCCACGAGGCAAGTCCTACCTCACTGACTGTCATCCCTGAAGTTTGCCCGGCAACAGGCTATAAATAGTTTCAGCCTGTTTTGCGCATGCCCAGTATGTGTAACATCTGTTCTTGGTTAAAGAGGATTGGAATGTGGATTCGAGGGGTCCCATGAACTGTTAACTCCGCCCATGTATCGATCATGTCTTCGAAATACCCATATATGGAAGTAAATCATGCTCTTTCTGTTGTAACCACCCACTTATGAGCCCCTTCTTTGTGTATAAAAGGGGACCGCGTGTCCGAGTTCTTTGTGCTACCTTGTACAATACTGTAGAGTGTTGAGTGGGCTGTAGTACCACCTTTAAGGGTTTATTAAACTTTGTTTTTGTATTTCCAGTTTCCGTGCCAATTTCTTATGTAGTCTGAGGACTTATCATACAGAAGGGCGAACCCTTTTCGCACTCACAGGCCTTGCTGAGGCCTGAATTCATCAATTGGCGCCTGTCACGTGGGGCTCATCGGCGACTCGGATGCTCGAAGGACTCGTCGTGACGAAGGATTGGAACCTTGCCGGAGACGTGATCACTGCCAGCGAAACCTTTAGTCCTGGCATCCCGAGGTATTCTTCCTTCCCTTCCGATCTGACCATCTGGGTGGCGCCGGTCATCGACTGAGACCTCTTCTGTCGGATTGCCGCGTAGTGGCCGTTTGGGCAAATTCGGAACTTGGCAGTTGGAATCTGGACGCTCTTGATTGGTAAGAATCATTGTGCGATCCTTGCTCCGAGCCTTTGATAGTCTTGTTTGGCAAGGCAGTTTTATACGCTTGCCCCGACTTATTTGATTGATTGTTTGGTAATGACTAGTCATATTATTGACCCTGTGTAAGTTATATGAGTTGCAACCCATATAGGCAGGCAATGTGGGGATATTTCTCCTAATCTGTGATTTTGAGCGGCGCAACGTTTTTAGTACCATTTAATTATAATATTGCATATTCTGCATTATTTTTAGACATGCCAGTTTTTAGCGCACTCCGTAAGTGGTGCTGCTGCTTTGGTAATGACCTGTTGGTACTTGAAGAATCACAGCCGGCTCCCCCAGAGGGGACGCCGAATAGGGATATGTATGTGAAGTTTGGTCTTTCCCCCATTATGTACAGCACGTTGTGGCGGAAATACACCAAAAAGGATCCTGAGTTACGATGGCCTATGTATGGATTGTTAGATTTGAGGAAAATTGAGTATGTAGAGCAGTGTATGTGTAAGCGGCGAGTGAGGCAAGATATGTTTGAATGTATACGAATGTGGGTGAAAGAGGTGCGAGAGCGAGAGAAGCGTGAGCAAGCACTGATTGAGAAAGAACAATGAAAGAGTGAGAGTGAGAAAGCGCATGAAGCGAAAAAACGCAAAGCAAAAGAAGTAGAAGAGAGACAGGAGAAAGAACGTCGGTTGCAAATATCTGGCCAGTACCCTGTTCGACAGCCTCTTTATCCTGTCCTTAATAAATCGGATGATGATTTTTCGTTACTAGATCGCTCACCGCCCCCGTACGTAGGTCCGTCTGCTCCGAGAGGAGGAGATCAGGATTCTAGACAGCCCGGACAGGAGGTGGATTCGCGGTCCATGTTATCGACTGACCGTATGACTGAGCATTGTAAGATTGCTCATCGGGTTAATAAGGATTCTATTACTCTCACTGATTTATTGACAGAGCTGGAGACATGGGAAGATAGGGAGAAATGATACTTTACTGATTATCTTTCTAATGAAATTGTGTCAGCCTTTCGGAAATATTCCGATGTTCTAGAACCAGCGGCTGTGATAGCTGATGCAAAGGATTTGCTTAAAGGTCTTTTCCTCTCCCCTCAGGTACCTGATGCAATTCGACGGCTATTTGGGTTACGGGATGAAATGTTTCAGCTACGGGACGAAGCACGGAAATGAAAAGCTGACAAGGAAAAATCGAATCCGAGCGGCGGCGGGTAGCAGTCATCCATCTTTTATTCAGATAAGATCGATGCAGTGCATGCTAAACCAATGCGGTAGGCGGCGCCTTTATATGTTCCTCCTAAAGGAGCGGGAACTAGTTCAGATAAAGGGTCTCATGATGCTCAAGGGAATTTTATCTATAACTGGGTTTATACTCCTTGGAATAGGGCCGATGTTATGGCATTAAAGGCAGCATTACCTGATCCCCGAAAGAATCCTGCAGCCTTTTACGAAGAAGTTGAGGGGGCTTTGAATTCCTGCACTATGACTCTGTCTGATATTGATTTATTCTTCGGGCTCATATTACCCCCAGACATGTGGAGGTCAATACGAAAGATTGATGACCTTCAGTCATTTAAAGCTCGATTGGCGGATCTCGAGGATGAGGACAGGGAGAGGAGACCAGCACAGAAACCGCCCCAGGCGATTTTAGATCTTCCGGCTGCTATTGTAGCTAAATTGAAAACGCTTATCCCCCCCTAAAAAGATTGAATGGACTATGTTAGCGTCATGTAAACAGAAAATAGACAAATCCGTTTCAGATTTCTTCACACGATTTGAAGAAACATTTCATGATTTTAGTGGCTAGTCGCTCACGGACGACACGGGACGACACCTTTTTGTTGTTAAATATGTTTCAAATTTATTGCCAAGTATAACAGCTCGATTAAAAGCGAGTGAAAGTTCTTGGAAAATTTCGACACCAGCATCCCTCCTGACGATGGCTTAGTATTACAAGCGTCAGGAATTAGAAGCGAAGGGTAGTGAGGAAAAGAAATCTAAAGATCTGAAAACGAAGGTTATGTTAGCGCAAGTATATGGACCGCCTCGTAGAGGTAATGATCGGGGCGGCAGGAATTTTGCTAATACTTCTTCGAGTCATACTGATTTGGCCCGAGATCAATGCGCGTATTGTAGGCAGAAAGGCCATTGGGCGAATGAGTGCCCGTCGTTGCGTGCTCAGTGACAGGAGCGTGGGCAGGTGTCTTTGAGGGGTAGAGGAAACTTTTCAGGCCCTGGAAACAACACGAATGACCGAGCTAGATTTGATTCCAATGTACGACCCCGAGATGGGTCCAATGTTTTTGATCGACGGAATCAGTATCAAATGTCTGACTATGCACCTCCCGAGCAGCATGATTCATGGTATGCATAGGATTGCGTAGGATGGGGTAAGAAACCAGTTGAAGTGCCAGTAGATCAGAGGGGTCCTTATGTTACAGCACATGTTTTGGGCTCTACTGATAGGTTCCTGGTTGACACAGGAGCTACTCGTAGCGCTTTGTCCAAATAATTGGTTCCGAGGGCTCCCCTGTCTGGCTCAACGATTACGTCAATAGGGTTCAATGGAACGCCTTCTGTTAGCCCACTGTCACAACCTCTTGCACTTTATGTAGATCAGTTTGCTGCACCATGTCCATTCCTACTCTCCCCAAATACTCCTGATAATATTGTGGGCCTAGACATGCTCAAATATTTTCGGGCCACGATACGGTGCTCCCCTGAGGGAGTACGTGTTATTTTGAATGACAATTATCCATCAATGGAGAGGGTGTATATGATCACCATAGAGGCTGCACTGGCCTCTTTACCTGACTCTTTGTGGGCCACGTCCGATACCGACGTGGGACAGATGATTATCCCTCCGGTGCACATCAGTGTAAAGGAGGGAGCTGTACTTCCATGCCTGCCTCAGTATCGGATATCACAGGAGGGGGAGGAGGCACTTACCCGGATAGTTCAGGATTTGATCAAAGTTGGGGTTGTTGAGGAAGTTCCATATAATGTGTGCAACAGTCCTATCCTACCAATTTTGAAGAAAGACACTGATACCAGGATTTATCGATTTAAGGGAGGTCAATAAGATAGTGATACCTCAATACCCCATGGTTTTCGATATTACGACACTCCTTACTTTGGTCCCACCATCTGCTACAACGTTCTCTGTTATAGACTTGAAGAATGCCTTCTTTTCGATCCCTATTCATCCTGATAGCTGATATCTTTTCGGTTTCACGTTGAATAATAGATCGTACTGATTCTGTAGGGTTCCTCAAGGCTATGCTGAGAGCCCTAGCATTTACAGTCAGGCATTGAAACGACAATTAGATTCCTTTGTTTTACCTGACGGTGTGGCGCTCATACAATATGTCGACAACATCTTGTTGGCCGCCGCCACCCCTGAACAATGTGAAAAGTGCACTTTGTCCTTGCTCACCTTTTTGGCATTCCACAACCACAAAGTATCGAAAAAGAAACTACAATATTGTAGACCAAAGGTAACCTACTTAGGTCACCTTTTGTCTAAGGAGGGGCGTGCACTCACACCAGATCGTATTCAAGCTATTTTAGACATACCAGTACCATCTATGCAGAAAGAAGTTCGAGCCTTTCTAGGCCTTACAGCCTTTTGTAGACAGTGGATATTGGGGTTTTCCTATATAGTTAAACCATTGTTAGGCTTGTTGACAAAGGATACCCCAGTTCCCCTTCCATGGACGGATGAATGTGAGAGTGCTTTTCACCAATTACGTCAGGCCGTTTGTTCAGCACCAGTATTAGGCACCCCTGACTACACAAAGCTTTTTACATTGTATGTACATGAGAGAGATGGATGCGCGTTATCAGTGTTAGTGCAGATGCACGGCGATAAGCAGCGCCCTTGTGCATACTTCTCGGCAGTACTTGATCCTGTTGCCCGAGCGTTGCCTGGGTGTTTTCGCTCAGTTGCGGCGACAGCTGTGTCAATACGCCAGAGTGAAGGGATAGTCTTATCTCATAAGCTGTTGGTGTTGGTCCCCCATGCTGTTGATGCCCTTTTGAATCAGACAAAGACGCAGCACTTAACTAGTGCTCATCTGACAGGATACGAGCTGACATTATTGGCTCCTCATATTACATTGAAGAGATGTGCAACATTGAATCCAGCCACGTTGTTACCCTTCCCAGCAACTCAGCCTGAGGCGCAAGAGACACATGACTGTGTCTTTGTGACTGAGGAACAGACAAAGGGTCGTAATGATTTACAAGACACGCCCTTTACAGATGTGGATGGAGAACTGTGGGTGGATGGGTCCTGTTTAAAGTTACCAGACGGAACCACTTCCGCAGCAAATGCAATTACCACACTATACACGATAGTGGAGACAGCACTCATACCACAGAAATCAGCTCAGGCAGCAGAACTGATAGCATTGACACGAGCTTGTGAGCTTAGTGCAGGATTATGTGTGAATGTCTACACAGACAGCCGCTATGCTTTCGGAGTAGCGCACGATTTTGGCCTGCTCTGGAAGGAACGGGGCTTTTTGACATCACATGGAACCCAAATAATGTATGGAGAATTAGTACAAAACCTCTTGACTGCATTGACGCTCCCTAAGAAGATAGCTATAGTAAAATGTAGTGCACACAAGAAAGTGATAGACAAAGTGGGACAAGGAAACGCTTTTGTAGATCAAGTGGCAAGTGAAACTGCGATGCAGCCTAGCTCTACTTCAATGTATGTCGTAAAGTCACAAGCTGAGCGGTGGCACGATGCTAGGGGAGAAGTATTAGAAATACAAAAGACTGCTACTGAAAAAGAACGAGAGCAATGGTCCAAAGATGGAGAATTGGACGATGAGGGTTGTTGGAGGAATAAGCAGATGGATAAGTGGAAGTTACCCACAGCCTTCTTACAACCTATGGTTCAGATGGCACATGGGTTAGCACATGTTGGAGCTTCGGCAATTGTGAAATTGCTTACGCAAGTATGGGAGCATCCAGAGATTGCTAACACAGCTAAGAGAGTGGTACAGACCTGCATGATTTGCCTTAAATACAATCCAGGGAAAGGGACACGGACTCCAGCAGGAGGATTTGCAACACCCACTGCACCTTTTGAAGTATTGCAAATGGATTATATTCAGCTGGAACGCTGCAATAATCTGAAGTACGTCCTGGTTGTGGTTTGTGCATTTAGTAAATGGATTGAAGCATACCCTACTAAGGACAATACTGCAATGACCACTGCTAAGGTGCGTTTGAAGGAATTTTTCCCTCGTTTTGGTGTTTGAAGATTGTTGTGGAGTGATAACGGGCCCCATTTTGTGGCAGACGTTATTAAGTATGTCCTGAAGGGATTAGGCATTGTGCAAAAGTTCCACGCAGTATTCCACCCTCAATCAGCTGGATTGGTGGAAAAGTACAATGGCACGCTTAAATTGAAGATAGCGAAGATTCAGGCTTCCACTTCTCTGACTTGGCCAGATGCTCTGCCATTGGCATTGTTGTCTATCAGATCGGTACCACACTCTCGGACGGGTTTAATGCCCTATGAGATAGTTTTCGGGCGCCCCATGAATATATGGGGAGTGCCCAAACCAAGTTCAGTGTATGATGTACCTTGTGTTTTAATGAATGACTATTTGGCACAATTAACTGATAGCTTGGTTTCCATTCATCAACAGGTTCGAGAAACACTCCCTGATCAGTCCACAGGAGAAGGTCACAATCTCCGGCCTGGCGATTTTGTGCTTGTGAAATCGTTTGAAAGGTCGAACAGTCTGGAACCGAGATGGTGTGGCCCTGAACAGGTCCTCCTGGCCACAAGAACAGCAGTACGAGTGACGAATCGCAGGAATTGGATCCATTCTGTTCACTGCCGGAAAGTGCAACCTGATTTGGTGGAACCTGCTGTACTGACTGACCATCGAGATATCTTGACTACGGAGAGAGGCCGTGCTGTGGTAACCGGCGATACTGAGGAGTTCTTCCCGGACCAAACAACGCCTGCATCGAGAAGATACAATCTGTGACCAAGGAAAAGAAGCTGCAATTGTATGAGAAGTTGTCAGAACGGTCCCTAGGTTTGTGAAACAGAGAGCCAATGAGGCAAGGGGGGGTATCAGCCATGCATTAGAGTAGTAACACCCGTCTTGGCCCGATGGTGAAGAAAACAACGGCTACCTAGGGGTAAGAGTTCTGACAACACTTTAGTTTCAGGAAGATACTGTGTACTTTGCTCGAGGTGGATAAAAGAAAGGTTTTTGGTTCTGTTGGGTTCATTCTCGTTATAGCAGTCATCGCTACAGTCATGTGGTTTGTTCAGGAGAAAGCTCCTGCCTGTGAACTGTATGTTGTTTCTACTCCAGTCCCTGATGAGCACTTTTTCTATACACTCCCACATCAAGAGTTGAAGCATCAGCAGTCATATTTGAATAACACTTTTATTCAGATGTTGCATCATACCCACATTGCTACAAACGCTACAGACTGCTGGATATGTGGGATAATGCCAGATCATCAAAAGAAAGGGGGAACACCATTTATACCACTTCCCTTTTCTCACAACGGCTCTTGTAGAGCGTGGTATACTTTGCTTTTTGCTACAAGAAAACCTACAGTAGGACGACTGATTTTCAAATTGAACAAAGAATGTCATCAAGATAAAGACGGCTATCCACAAGCCAACAGAACTATATGGGAGTGGGAAGAATATCGACCGGACAATGAATCGACCCCTTATATCTTCACGAACACTAGAGACACTGTTGGGCAAAAAAAGTTTGTGATTTCGGTGGCCCAAGCGCAAGCTGATTTATGTGTACAGAATGTAGGCCACATTCCTGTAGGTGTTAGCGATTGTATTACAGTATTGAATATTGATGGCCTGAATAACAGTACTTTCCTCGCTTCACATAATACTTATTTTGTATGTGGGAATAAGGCTTATTATCGATTACCAGCCGGTTGGTCTAGAGTATGTTATGTATCGTTCCTACTGCCACCTGTATTCTTGGCCCCTGCTTCATATCATAAAGACTTGAAATTGTTGAATAATGTAACTGTGAATGGATTCAAACGGACTCTGTCTACAGATGATGTCGATCAGACGGACACTAGCCTGCAACAGTACATAGACTTCAATTTAGGACTGTTTTTCTTTGTAGGACCTGCTCTGAATAGCAGGAAAATACGGTGATTGACGAGAGTAGTAGAAGCTGTTACTAATCAAACTGCTGCAGCTCTTGGGAATCTTACTAAAGAGCTACAAATTACTAGAATTGTTGCGTTGCAGAACCGAATGGTTCTCGACGTTATGTTAGCAGATAGGGGTGGAGCTTGTAGAATTATTGGAAGTAGCTGTTGTGTGTTTATACCTGACCATACTCCTTCTGTGTATAAAGCCATTAACAAATTGCACAAAATTGCAGCTGATATACATCAAGAAAATGGGTCTTGGACTTTCTCTGGGTGGATCTGGACCCTGATTTCTACATGGGGCTGGAAAGTCCTCACTGGATTATGTATAATTGTTGGCATATTATTCACCTGCTGTGTATGCATTTAATGTAGCCCTATGATATGCTTGTTGTGTGTTTCACTTTGTGTGCCTAATAAACAAGCTGTTGCGGATGCTGCCCATAAGAAAACTATAACTAGAGAGATAGCGGAGATGATGAGCATCGATATAAATGATGAGTATTTAGATTATCCAAGGAAACCGAATGTCTTCAGCAAATGCTGAAAGTTTCGTCTGTTGTAAATAAAACAGCGATAATGTTAAGCATTCGCTGAAGACATGTTGTTGTGTCTTTAGTGTGGTTTTCTCGCTCATGCTCTAAAGTACGGCCGGACTCCATCTTTTTCCTAACGTCCATCTTGATTGTTACACTCCGCCATGTGCTCGCCACGAGGCAAGTCCTACCTCGCTGACTGTCATCCCTGAAGTTTGCCCGGCAACAGGCTATAAATAGTTTCAGCCTGTTTTGCGCATGCCCAGTATGTGTAACATCTGTTCTTGGTTAAAGAGGATTGGAATGTGTATTCGAGGGGTCCCATGAACTGTTAACTCCACCCATGTATCGATCATGTCTTCGAAATACCCATATATGGAAGTAAATCATGCTCTTTCTGTTGTAACCACCCACTTATGAGCCCCTTCTTTGTGTATAAAAGGGGACCACGTGTCCGAGTTCTTTGTGCTACCTTGTACAATACTGTAGAGTGTTGTGTGGGCTGTAGTACCACCTTTAAAGGTTTATTAAACTTTGTTTTTGTATTTCCAGTTTCCGTGCCAATTTCTTATGTAGTCTGAGGACTTATCATACAGAAGGGCGAACCCTTTTCGCACTCACAGGCCTTGCTGAGGCCTGAATTCATCACAGTTTTGTCACGAGAATTACAATATTTAGGTCATAAGATTAGAAAAGGGGTGAGAAAAGTGACCTCAGAAAGAATCACAATTATCAGAGGAAGGAATCCACCAAAGACACAGAAGCAGGTGAGAATGTTTCTGGGAATGGTTGGTTATTGCCGACAGTGGATACATGGATTTTCGTTAATTGCAAAGCCTTTACAATGATTGACTAAAGGAGATGTAAAAGTCCATATAGTGCTGAATGAAAAAGAAATTGAAGCATTTCAACAATTGAAAAACAGTTTATGCGAAGTGCCAGCGCCAGGCATGCCTGATTATGAAAAAGAATTTCAATTGTATTGCAGTGAAAGAGATTGGTGTGCATTATCAGTTCTGATTCAAAGGCATGGAAGAATGAGAAGACCAATTGCATATTTCTCAGCTGTTTTGGATCCAGTACCAAGAGCGTTACCTGGATGTCGGAAAGCTGTAGCTACTACAAGTGTGTTTGGAACAGAGTGAAGGTATTGTGATGGGGTACCCAGTAAAGGTTTATGTGCCACATTCAGTTGAAATACTCCTCACTAGAACCAAGACACAGTACATGACAAATAGTCGTTTGACCAGATATGAAAAAGTGAGACTGGGTGCAGACAATGTGACAGTTGCAGGATGTGTAAATGGGAATCCTTCCACCTTGTTACCTGATACTTTGGATGTAGAAGTCAAAAATGACATTGATCATAAGTGTTTGGATGCCAAGAGCTGACATTAAAGATGAACCCTTGTAAGAGTCAGATTATGTGCTGTTTGTGGATGGTTCATGTTTGAGAACAGATAAAGGAGCGTTGAGGGCTGCATATGCTGTATGTACAGTGGCAGATGTCATGGAAGCATCTTGTTTGAAAGGAATACATTCCGCCCAAGTGGCTGAGTTGATTGCTGTGATATGAGCTTGCAAATTAGGAAAAGATGTCCAAATCACTGTAGTGACTGACAGTCAATATGGGTTTTGAGTTGTGCATGATTACAGACAACTGTGGTCCCAAAGAGGGTATGTGACCTCTGCAGGATCTCCCATCAGAAATGGTGAGTTTGTGAGAATGTTACTTGAGGCGATACAGCTGCCAAAAAGTATATTGTTGTGAAGTGTGCGGCTCACCAAAATGGAGATGATTATGTCACTGAAGGCAATCGATTTGCTGATGCTATAGCCCAATATTGTGCCAGAAACCTATCATCTATAAATCAGGACAGAGAAAAAGAACATGTTTCAAGTCCTTTAATGATTACTAAACATAGTTGAGACCGGGCAGGAAGTGAGACAATTGCAAGAAGAGGCAAGTGACGAGGAAAAAGACAGATGAATAAAATCAGGTTGTAGACAAAGAGAGGAAGATGAAATTTGGGTATACAGAGATGAAAGACCAGTCATGCCCAATAGCATGATCTCTAATATGGCCCGAAAGTACCATGCACAGGCACACATTGGTAGAGATGCAATGATTAGACTTTTCAGACAGATTTGGTACAATCCCACGTTTTGTGTAATAGCTGAGAGTTTATGTCAGAGATGTCTAATATGTCAACAATTGAATCCAGGAAGAAAAACTGTTGTGAGTCTGGGAACCATAGCACGGGAGGGAGGTCCTTTTACAAGAATGCAGTTGGATTTCATAGAGTTGCCACCATGTAATCAATTAAGGTATGTCCTTGTGATCATTTGCTTGTTTTCACAATGGGTAGAGGCTTATCCAACCAGGAGAAATGATGGAGTAACTGTAGCGAAACTCCTTTTAAGAGAAGTCATCCCAAGATTTAGATTTCCAGTAACAATTGAAACAGACAGAGGAAATCACTTCCAAAATGAACTCATACAATTAATATGCGAAGCACTGGATATTCGTCAGAAACTGCATTGTGCTTACAGACCAGAGGCTTCTGGGGTAGTCGAACAAGTAAATGGAACAATCAAAAACAGACTGGGAAAAATGTGCTTGGCCTTAAATGACCTGATGCTTTGGCCCTTGTTCTAATGACCTTAAGGAGCATACCAGACAGAAAAACAGGTTTGAGTCCTCATGAGATACTGATGGGACGAGTAATGAGACAAGCATTTGTACTTGTCGACAAACTGCTAACTATAAATGAGGATATCATACTGGATTATTGCAAGGGTTTGTCTGACATTGTGACTTCTGTGTTTCACCAGGTTGGAACTGATGCGTGTACTCAGGAAAAATACCCAGCTCATGATCTGAGCCCTGGAGACTGGGTCCGAATAAAGGTGCACAGGAGAAGAAATTGCTTAGTTCCACGCTGGGACAAACCACGCCAAGTGATTCTGATCACCACCACAGCAGTAAAATGTGCAGGTGTGAAAAGGTGGGTGCATGCTAACCACACCATCCGAGTACCAGAACCTGAAAATCAGCATCTGGGATAGGCAGATACTGACACAGAGGGTGAATCAGACAGAACTCAGGATCGGAAAGCTCGACCTGTGAGGTGACATCTGGAGATATCAGATACAAGTTCAGCATCTGAAACAGAGACTGAGATAATTGAAAATCCAGATCTTGAAGATCGACCTGTAAGTCGACATCTGGAAGCAACAAAAACCAGTTTGGACACAGGAAGAGAACGAGATAAAACTGGTGAAAGTAGAAAATCTGCAGATCAAACAGAGACTTCAGAGAAAAGGAACATTTATCTTGAAACTGGGGAAAAATAAGTAACTCACAAAAAGGATGAGACTCCAAGTACCAGTTATGGGAAAGTTTCTTATAAAAGAACTTACTTAACAAAAGAAAAACAAGATTCAGTTGTTGAACTGAAAATCATAAAGTTCAAAATAAGAGGAAGTGAGAAAAGGTCTGAAACCGAGTCGGATGAAAGTGAAGGAAAAACAGCTCTGAGAAAAAGTCCCAGAAAAAGAGCTTGGAAAGTTGAACGTGAAATAATAGAGCCTTTAATTAAAAAGCAAATGTAAGGAGATAATTGGCCTACTGAAATGAAAGGACTAAAGTTAAAACTGATAAATGTGAAAAGAGATCAAAAGGAACAAGTGAATGAAATAACAAGTCAAGAAGGTCAAAAAGAAGGAAAAGAAATTTTACAAAGACCAAAAAGAGTGAGGAAACCAAATCAGAAATATAAATCACCTGACTGGATTTACATTGCATTGCCTGATCTAGAAGAAGTTGAAAGCAGTCATGAGATCCAAAGTGATTTCGGCGAGTGAAAAGGCAATTGAAAACAAACTGTGTTTATATTGAAAATCAAAGGATTACAAGTTAGGAGAAAGTCAACAAAAGAAAAGAGACATTATTAACAAAAAGAATTTTAAACGACACATATTTTTCATGTGCAAAGAAGTAAAAGAGACATTATAAAAGTGAACAATTAAAAGGGTACTTATTTGTAAAAAAAAATGAATAGAAACGATACTAGAAGATCTAGATGTGGTGTTTTGAGTAAATGATGTAGAATGCAGTCAATTTGCACAGGTTTATTTATGCTTATATGGCTCATTTTAGCAATAATGATTCCATTTAGTCGGAATTTTGAACATTCTTATGGAGAAAAAGATCACAACAGGAGTGAAAAGATACATGATGTGAAAAATGATGTGAAAATTATAGATAACACTGAGCTTTACAAAGATAGATCTATTAATGATTTTTCAAAGAATGTTTTTGCTAGACTATTGAAAGAATATGTTGAAACAATGGATGCCGAGACTTCTACGTCTGTTTGCAGTTGCCTGCATCAGTATCGGAGGGAGTAACGTATCATCACCTTCCTTTAACTTATGGATTGACTTGTAGTGTAATAGTTAGTTTATTTTTATAAAACAGGCAAATTAGAATACTATTATTCTCATGTAGATTAAGTTTTTGCTAAAGTTTCTGTAATACATGGACTAAACAAAGTGAAACCTGCTAAAGTTTTAGGTGAATTTTTCTTTGAAACAAAAGAATTGACTATAGAGTATGCTTTTAGAAATAATCTAACATGTAAGCTAAAAAAGGAGGAGAAGGTATTTTTAGAAATGGAGGAAGACAGGAGAATTGTATATCAGAGAAAAGTAACTGCAAGTAAAATGAAAAAACACCCACATGGAAATTTGATGAAGAAAATTATGTAAAGGGTGACACTAATGCAGCATTGGGAATAGATGTTCCCCAACAGGGAAAACTGTGTATTCGCCGAGACAATACTGTGTATGATAATTATTGTGTGGGAGCAAGTGATTGTAAAGACACATACAGAATTATTGGGGGATGGGGATTTAAAGGGGGAAATAATCCTGTTTTTCCTGGAATTTATTTTATATGTGGAAACAAAGTTTATTATAGATTGCCAGATCATTGGTATGGAACATGTTGCGTGGGTCTGGTCTTTCCAATCAAATTTCATGTAGATAGAGGTACTAAGGTACTAAAGGAATTCATGAGATAGGTAAGCCATTAACACGTAGATAAAGGGAAAGTTTCATAGAGATTATAGGTGACATTTTTGGAGCATTGATACCAGCAGTGGGTATATCATTTAATGCAAACAAAATTTGAAAGTTATCAATGATAGTAGATCGTTTATCAACAAGTATTGTCAGAGGATTTTTAATGGTAAATACTGAAATGGTTGCCACAAGAGCTATAGTGATGCAAAATCGACTTGCTCTTGACATTCTATTAGCAAAAGAAGGAGGAGTTTGTGGAATATTCAAAGCCCAACATTGTTGTATGTACATACCAAGTCAGATCATTCAAAGATATAGCAGAAATATTACTGATTTACATAAAGAAATTACTCCACTGGAGGTTGGTGGTGTTCTTGAGAAACGTGGTAAAGGTTTTTCTGCTGCAAAGAAATGGTTTGCAGAAATAGGTAGTTCATTAGTGGGAAAGATACTAATACCAGGAACAATAGTAATAAAGATAGCATTAATATTAAGATTAGGGTGTGTCTGTATTAGAAAAAAAAAAGTTGAAAGAAAAATAAAAATGAATATAGAAAAGAATAAGCAACGAGAACGTGAAATGGGAAAAATAGAATTGGAAGAGTTTAAAGAGAAAATGTATAAAACTCAAAAGGACAAAATGTAAGAGATACTAAAGTCTAAACAAAAGAACCTGAAACATGTTCGTCGAAAATTTTGTTGGAATGATTTGTGGTGATAAATCACGAAAGGGGGGAGTTGATGGAGCAGGGGAGAGAAAAAAATGTTGTGTACCCCTTGTAAAGTTAATCTCCCATAACCATAATTATACTAATAGAGTGAAGTATGTAAACTAATCAACTAAATGAACGTAAAATCGACACCACACATGGGAAAAACGAATTGCTGTTTTGCCGAAATAAATGTATTAATATAAACAAATGAGTCATACTAATATAGAGCTGTGGTATTGTAGATTTAACTGAATGCGTGTGTATTTGTGCTTATATCAGAAGCTCTTTTTCTGGCAATAAAGTATGCAGATGGTGAGTAAAATGACGCTTATTTGTGTGCTTTTGCAAGGCAACATCTAACCGGGAATATTAGAACAGTGGGAGGTAAACAGAAGGGTTAAAATTCTAAAACTAATTTCTGTTGTATTTATTTTCACATTAGTTCCCATTGAGGCCTGCGCGGCCTAGTCTGAAAATGGCTTTTTAAGTGAAACGATGAAAAGGACCCTGAAAGATGGCCCCCGCGCATGCGCAATGAATTCCAGGAGTGTGAGTGAACAGCCTATGCTTGGAGCAAGAAATGTCAAGGTCAGCTTGGCCTATGAACGGGAGATGTGCCAAAGGATGCCTGCATCTAAAAGCCTATGAAAGGAAGTCAAACAAACTTTATTATGAACAAATGATACAAGGAGTGAACGCCAAGTACACATTTTAAGTATGACATCATGAGAAAGCCTTGAGAGTGACATGGCAACATTTTTAACTGGTTTGAACAAGGAGTACATGAGGTGATCATCACCACCCCTCTAATAGACCAATCAGAAATGACTGTGAACCCTAAAAAGATTCCAATTATAGTTAGATCGCTAGAAAAAGGGTAGAAAAGAGCTTGTGCGAAGGAGGGTAGGAGATGGTTGCATGGATTTTATTTTGCACCATGATATGCTGTCGGTCTGAACAATTTTATGGTGCTAGAGACTTTGAAATATTTTCAGACTTTAACTTTGATGGGGCAGAGAAGATGATTGATTGCAGAGATTTTATGTCGGAAGGGAGGCATTGAGGAGAATAGAGAGACAGACATCTTGGGAACCTGTTTAATGCGGCTCTGTCATTCACCTATGGCAGATTGGTAATATGCTTTTCTAATTTTCATTTCTTAACATGTACTAAATAAATGCTTAGAATTGTGCTTGTCTAAAGAATATGCTAGTTTCTTACCTAAATGAAAGTAGATAAACTATTGAAAATATAAAATCAAGTCTGTTTTTCTTTGTATTGAATAAAAGTCATGACAAAATGTAATGTTAAAAGTTATAGGAATCCTGTGATTGAGCTGGTCTTAATCGCCATCGACCGAATAGCGGAGTACCTTGATGTTTGGTTTTCCTTATAGCAAGTTAAATAAATTCAGAAATGTATATAATTTATAGAATATAAAATTTAGGTTAATGAGGTACCCCGCTATCCAGCAGCTCGCTCTCTTTTCACTGATTCAGGGACAGTGTTGTGTGTGAATGTGTGACTCGTGGTGCTATGGGCCCCACCGATGAGTAGAAATTAGTTTTCTCCTGAGTGAAGTGAGACAAGTTTGAGGGTTGTTTGGGAATTTAGCTGGATCACTTCTAATTGGATAATGGTTCCTGCTTGTTCCACCTTTTTTCACAGTTGTTGACTCCCATGGATCACCCCTAGGACTTGTCGTCTTCCACTTTTTTACTTTAGGCTCAGGAACTTTTTATTTATTTTGACCAGCTCTTTACATATGCGAATGCTTGCTCCCTCTCTTTAGGCTGCAGCTACCTCCTCCCCCCTCCTGCTTGTTTGGTTTGCCTTGTGTATCAGCATAGCGCCCGCTTCACGGATGCCGCGCTTCATGTTTAGGACGACATGTACATTTTCCAAACAAAAGCATGTGTTTGTGTGTATACAAACTTTATTTTGTTTTATCAGCACGGCACCCTTAATGTTCTTCATGACTGATTGGGATTTCAGCACAACGGCAAGAGCGTTGTTCTGGAAACTACTCCCCCGGCGCCCCTGAAGGCATTTTATGATAAGG
The DNA here is from genome assembly GCF_964263255.1 of Lissotriton vulgaris. Lineage (NCBI taxonomy): Eukaryota > Metazoa > Chordata > Amphibia > Caudata > Salamandridae > Lissotriton > Lissotriton vulgaris. Next base: position 701,122,234 of record NC_141697.1, on the reverse strand, counting down.
GTGGTCAGCCCCCGCAGTGCTGCGCTCCCCGCTAATTCATGCCTGGAAATGTCGTGTTTTAGATTGCTGTCGCATTCAGCTGTAGCCCAGGTGCTGTAGGGCTTGTGTTTGCTGAGGCGATGTGGCTGGGAACTTGTGATAGATTTTGGAGTGCTTACTGAGCCAAGCTCCATGGGAAAAGGAAGGCAGCTGACCTCAGTCTCCTATGCACGGTTGTTTCCTTCAGGTCTGTGGGTGGTGCACACTGAAGCCCTGGTGCGTAGTACCCCTTCTGCATGCTCGGCCACGCTCTGCGCCGTAGTGGTGGGCAGGGGCGCTGCTCCATGTGTTCGGGGGTGCGACCAATGCTGCATCTTCCTCACTGGTTTAAGGAGGCTCTCTTTTCCAATCACACATTCACTTCCCATGGCCTCTTCAGTCCACCCCTCCTTTATGCCGTGGTCTACCCCCTCACCACCCATTGCTTTCCTCCCAAGGTCACCATATTCCCCCTTCCCTCGCCTCATCAATTCTCCCCTCCACCCTCTCCCCAGAGCCCCACGGCCATTGATGTGTATCCCCAGGGCACCGGAGATGCTGAATGCCAGTGCACACACATGGAGCCCGTCTGTGATTTTACCAAACATGGAGGTTTGACAGACGTGAAATGTGCCCCAGCCGGTAGTGTGCCTCTTATTGGACCCATGCATGTACGGTGCACGCCAGCCTTCTCCAGTGCAGGGTGACTGGGTGAGCAGTCTGAAGCCAAGAGTTTTGTGAGGCAGGAGGGTTTCCAGTCCCAAGGACGGGCACTCCAAACTCGACCTTTCGCCTACAGAGTGAGGTAGAGTGTGCACATGTCTGTCCCACTGTGCCATTCTCATGACATTTGTTGCAGTTACAATGTGTGTGTGTGAACCCCTTTGCAGGTTTCCCAATGATTTCACCTTTCTGTGGAATGTGTGTACATATGCGTGATTGCGTCTGTCGCCAACTGTCTGCCATTTGCTTCCCCTCCCCATTGTCAGTCTTCTGCTCACTGTTGGTTCTGACTCCCCCCCCATTATGCCACTGTCTCCTTTGCATCGCTCTTGCTGTTATTTTCCTTGTCTCTACAATGTGCTGCTGGCAGCTATGCATCTTTTCATCAAGCGCTATGGCTTGGGCCACCCCACCTCCCCCCATGTTTATTATCTGCCCACTGTTGCCTGTCTCTCTTCTCGCTGTGCCCCACCCCTCTTACTTTATTGTGTCATCTCACTCTACACTCTGTGGCCTTCTATGCCCTTTCTCTACCATTCTTTGCCCCCTATCTAAGTTGTAGTGTCCCTAAGTCAAAGATGACACTGGACACGGGTATGGTCTCAGCAGCACCTTTATTACATGACCCTTCACTCGTCGTCCCTACTCTAATCTGCCCCTTTTCCTTCACCTCGCTCCTCCCCTTCCTGTTCCTCCCCATCTCCTCCCACCAACCAATAGAGTGCTAAGTCACGTTCTTACATCTCCCCTCTTCTTGAACAAATGCAAAGTCAATCGTGCTGGCAACAGTTTGCTACCTCAGTGAGGGTGTGAACGTGTTTACAGTTCCTCAATCGACCGTGCATATTTTCGAATGGTTCGTTGCGGTTTCCAATAAGCTTCTGAGTTCTTCCCTCCAGACTCAACGAGATTATCGGGTCTCGGCCGAACATTACCAGCCATATCACTCTCACTAACTAGGGTCCTCAACGGATTGGCAAAGGCGTCTTTGACTGCAGATGGGCACTTTTAGAAATGTGACACATTTCTTGCGATCCACTTATTTCAGACTCTGACGCGATCATAGTTCTCTCTTGTTGGGTGATTATTAATGGCCCAGCTAGATGGCGGCAGTCGTACTTCCTTTGTGGCTCTGGTTTGACTGACACCCGGTCTCCTTCATGAGTGGATGGGGTTCTGGCTCTCTTTCGAGCATCCGCATGTGATTTCATTTCTTTTTGTCTTTTCCGGTCAGGGGCAGCAAGGTCCTCATGTTCAAAGTCATGCATATCAGATTGGAAGGCATTATCTAAAGTGGGTATCCTGGTCCTGATTGGTCGCCCCGACATGAGAGTAGCAGGGCACTTGCCAGTAATCACATGTGGAGGTGCTCGGTAAGTTCGCAGGGCTTTGTTTGTTTCAATGCTGCTCGAGACCGACAGTCGGTTCTGGGACCCATTTACTGGCTCTGTTTGTCTCACCCACTCCCAGTCGCGTTTGGGACTGTTGAGCTCTTTGACCATCCGAACATGTGCATGTTCCTCTCTCATCCCCTTTTTTTTTTGCTTTTGAGAATGGCCTATCTCTGTCAACATGTTTTGCCTTCCTTGCAGAGTGATGAGACAGTCCTTTCCCAACATTTTGGGTAATGTTCCATACATTCGTTTTCCTTCTGCAAGCCCTTTGAGTCAGCCTTGCTGACCCCATCAGGGGTGATGGTATATTATTCATGTCTTGATATAACTGTGACTGACATGACATGTTGCGTGGTGGGGTGATCGAAAATTCTGACTCATCGGCATGAGATATGTTGCTCTGGACGGGGAGAACGTTCTCGGATTCTATTGTGCATTCGGGTGATTGATACCATGGGCATTTTCCTGATCTTGATTCTATTGACCCGAGTGATTGTACAGACATGCCTTCTGAATCAAAGGAGTCCTTTACTGATTTCCTTTGAGAACGTTCCTTTGGGTGTGTCTTGACGGGTACATTTTTAGAGCTGGTAAGCTGTGACAAACTGCTCTTGGAGTTGGAGCTCCCTTTGGGACATTTCTTTGGGTACATCCCTCCAAGTGCCTTCTGTGTTATTGCAATGGAGAGACTGTTTGATATAGACTAACAAAAGGGAGAAAAAGGGATCGTGTTCACCTAGAGTGAACGGAGAATACTCCTGTTCCCCTGATTAAGGACTAAATAAACAAAGAGAGGTGTACCACCATAGAGAATCAAGAAAAATTCCTAATGGGGTGTGTAAATGACAAAAGTAAAGAATGTATACTTTTGTTAAAAACCCCTCACTCACCACCCTAGTGGTGACATGCTTCATCATCAGGGTCCACCGTGGTGGCCTAGCGTCACCAGGGTGTGCTACAACACCTGAATTACAGTGGAGCTGGTTGTGGGTGTAAGTGCAAAAAAAGTGTGTTAAAAATTGTCCTGGTTTAACTTAGTGGGAAGATAAATTTTACTTACAAGCAACTGGACAATGTTAAAAAAGTGTGGTGAGATACTATGAGGGTAGTTACGGCCAACAGCATCTCTGTATGTGATCTGGTCTACATGTTTAAACCTTGGATGGGATATACCAGGTTTTCGTCAGGACCAAAAAACAAGGAAGTGGGCGGTATGTGCCCCCTACAAGGCGCACACAATCATAAATCCTTGTTACCAAGTTAGCAAAAATCGCTACTGGAGAAGGCTCTAACCTCAGTGGGCGAGCATGTGAAGTAAAAATCAAAAGACTCCTATTCTAGTGTCTGTTGCATCGGAGGGCAGGGGGTGGTATCACCTCGTGTACAACGTATTCGTTTTGTTGTGGTGGAAGTGGCCAGTTACCTACATCTCTCCTCTGCTGCCCCGCTACACTGGCCTGAGTTCCCGTGCGTGTTAATGTCCGCATTACCGCGCACGGGAACTCAGGCCAGTGTAGCGGGGCAGCGGAGGAGAGATGTAGGTAACTGGCCACTTTCACCACGACAAAATTAATACATTGTACACAAGGTGATACCACCCCCTGCCCTCCGATGCAACAGACACTAGAATAGGAGTCTTTTGATTTTTACTTCACATGCACGCCCACTGAGGTTAGAGCCTTCACCAGTAGCGATTTTTGCTAACTTGGTAACAAGGATTTAGGATTGGGTGCGCCTTGTAGGGGGCACATACCGTCCACTTCCTTGTTTTTTGGTCCTGACGAAAACCTTGTATATCCCATCTAAGGTTGAAACATGTAGACCAGAACACATACAGAGATACTGTTGGCCGTAACTACCCTCCTAGTATCTCACCACACTTTTTTAACATTGTCCAGTTGCTTGTAAATAAAATGTATCTTCCCACTAAGTTAAACCAGGACAATTTTTAACACACTTTTTTTGCACTTACACCCACAACCAGCTCCACTGTAATTCAGGTGCTGTAGCACACCCTGGTGACGCTAGGCCACCAGGGTGGACCCCGATGATGAAGCATGTCACCACTAGGGTGGTGAGTGAGGGGTTTTTAACAAAAGGATAACTTCTTTCCTTTTGTCATTTACACACCCCATTAGGAATTTTTCTTGATTCTCTATGGTGGTACTCCTCTCTTTGTTTATTTAGAGACTGTTTGATAGCCACGCATTTATTTATTTTGTTTGATCCCAGGGCATTTTGTCTTTGCCTCTCTCATATGATGTTGATTGTCTCCTCTCAGTTTCCACGTTGTCACGGGTGTCTTGAGTTCATTTGCCTACCCCTTTCCGGTGTCTGAGTAAGTTGCCCCGTCTTTTGTGGTTTGTTTCTTCTTCTCTCTTGTTGGGTGCACTGACGTCTGTGCCATGAGTGTGATGTATCCCACTACTTGATGCTTATTCAGACACGTCTAAGAAGTTTGATGAACAGTGGGTTGCTCGGGTGTGTTTGTGTACCAGTTTCCAGGGTTGGCATGACTTGTCCAGTCTTCTGTAGTTTGTCTTTTCTGCACACTTGTTGAGCAAGCTGTCATCTGTTCCATTTGTGTGGTCTGTCTCACTTGATGCTTCCTCAGAATAGTTTGTAAAGTTTGTTGAATGACTCCTTGAAGTTATATCAGTTAGGCTGTCATAATCCTGGATCGTCCCGGTCTTTTGTTTGCCATCTTCCACTGTCTTTTGTATGGTTGAATCAGAGTATTTCATGTCACTTTGTCTCTCCTGCTGTCTTGTCTCTAGTCTGCCTTTGCCATCCCTCTTTCTGTTTTTTTTGGTTTCTTGGGCTTTATTCACAGACATGAGAGATATCTCCTTTCTTTTATCTTCCTTTCTTGCATTAAGGTGCAATTCTCCTGCTAGTTCTCTTGCTTTGGCCCGCTCTCCAGCTTCAGCCCTCCTGATGATTTCCTTTAGCGAGAACTGCTTTTGAAGGATCTTGCGCTTCGTGTCTGGTATTGAACAGCCCTCAATTACCCGGAGTCGAATTGCTTCCTCATTTGTGAATGTATTGAAATGACAGTATTGCACCAGACTTTGTAACCTTGTTATGAAGTTTGGTAATGATTCCCCTGGTTCCTTCCGTGTTGCGCTGAAGATGATGCGTTCATGATCCACGTCTTCCTTTCTGTTGAAATGGGCGCGTAGCGTCTCTTTGAGTTTTCCATATGTCTCTGTGTCCTTTGCTGAGAATGTTCTGATTAGGCGTCTGCCTTCGTGACCCACCAGCTGAAGTAGTAGTAGCAGACGTTTCCCATCTCTTCGCTCACCGGTTGTTACAAGAAATTCATCCAGTGACTCCAGCCATCGGTTCCATTTGGGACCCAAATTTTGGATGCCAGTTTGTGTTACTGGGGGTGGCATTTCAATGCAGGCAATGGATTTTTGTTTTTCTTTTCCCACCGACATGATGGAGGAAAGGTCTGGTATGATAGTGCCACGTGTCACAGGACTGCTCACCATGCTTCCTGTGCTATTTGCTGACCCTCTTTGGTCGAGGTCTTGTGTATAGTTGTTTCCTTTGATTTTTGAGAAAACTTATTTAGAGGTGACCACTGTATTTTGTCTGCCAGCTTCACCTTTTCCTTATAGAGAGAAAGCCTCCCTGACATTTGTTTACTCGTGTTTCTAGATCATTTATTTTCTTTCTTCCTTTAAGTTTCAGTTACTTATCTTCACTTGGTGTTGAAAATGTATTTCCGGACTTGCACTTGCTCGTGCTTGTTACGCTCGGGATTTACATTTGCTTGCGCTTGTTGCATTCGAGATTTGCATTTGCTTGTGCTTGTTATATTCTGGACTTGTACTTGCTGGTGCTTGTTGTATCCAGGACTTGCATCTGTTTGTGCTTATTGCACTCGAAACCTGCATGTGCTTGTTGCATTCGAGACTTGTATGTACTCGTGCTTGTTGCATTCAGGACTTGCATTTGCTTGTGCTTATGGCATTTGAGATTTGTATTTACTCGTGCTTGTTGCATTCAGGACTTGCATTTGCTTGGGCTTGTTGCGTTTGACCCTTGCATTTACTTGTGCTTGTTGTATTCATGACTTGCATTTACTTGTGCTTGTTGTATTTGGGACTTGTAGTTGCTTGGGCTTGTTGCTGAACTCCAGCCACCTGACTTCAAAATGGCCACCCACTATCCCTGACAGGGGATAGGTGGGGAGGCCTGACTCTAAGATGGCCGCTGCTTTCGAAATCTCGTTTTTAGTGAGATTTGGGTCTAAATGGCATTTCAAACTTTACTTCATAGCTCGTGCACTCACCGGGCGTGTGAGCGCTACGCTGGGTCTCTGGTCTTCGTGTGGCCTTCCTCTTCTCATTAGCGGGGCCTTCACTCAAGAGGTATGACCGGGGTGGGCTCCCGACGTCCGTACCTAGGTGCACATTTCGCACGCATCTGGGGTGGGCACCCAGCCGATAGTGCACGACCGCGCTGCAGGGAACAACGCTCCAGGGGTGGGCCCCAAGTCAATAGAGCACGACCGCGCTGCAGGGGACAACACTCCACGCGGCTTCCGGGCTACGGGGCTTGGTTCTCGAGTGCCACGGCACTCACTCGACAGGCGCTCTCGTCACGACAGCGACTTTCAATATGCGCCGCCTCGGGACAGGGTCGTCAGCTTCAGGGACTAGCACCGAGGCACGGTGCAGTCCATCCCACCCTCGTCACCAGTTGTAGTGTCCCTAAGTCAAAGAGGACACTGGACACGGGTATGATCTCAGCAGCACCTTTATTACATGACCCTTCACTCGTCGTCCCTACTTTAATCTGCCCCTTTTCCTTCCCCTCGCTCCTCCCCTTCCTGTTCCTCCCCCATCTCCTTCCACCAACCACTAGAGTGCTAAGTCACGTTCTTACATAAGTCTTTCTTTGGTGTCCTATCTTTTCTCTTTGTACTCTCTTTTCCCTCCGTGGCTTTGTCACTTCCACTGTGATCTCACGCCAACCTGTGGCCCTCCCTCTAGCTTGCCTACCCACCGTCTATTTCTCCTATACTTTGCATCTCTCTCTGCCAGGGCCCTCAGACTACACTTCTACACATGAAGGGGAGGGAGTCTATTTTTGTTGAAGTCATACGTAGCGCAAAGCTTTACATTAGCACCAGTTACATTACACAAGGTCACTATTAAATTATTTGCCCAGAATCACAGTTGACGCAGAGACTGAAGCCATGGTTTTCTTGTGCCCACCTGTTTCTTTTGGTATTTTTGGCCCTCGTTCCTGTGGGCCATGAGCAGTTTTTAACCCCTCATTCTTGTTTCACTTTTCATCTACTTTTACTGTTTATGTTTGACTCTATTTACCCTAATTTTCTCTCTGCGATTCTTTTGTTTTGGGTAACCCTCACCATATAGATTTATTTCTTCTTTTTTAGAACCTTGTCTTTCGCATTTTCCGTTGTATGCCTGTCTTGAAGACTATCTCTTCTTCGACCTCGCCGGTTGGAAGTGCCTATGTTTTCCATCACAGCAGCCTTTTTTTGGACCTCCACGGACTTCAGTATCTAGTTGGATACTTACTGTGTAGTATTGATCTGGTACATCTTTATTTATCTTTTCTACACATGCCATGTCCACGCAGCTTTGAACTTCTGCCTTCAGGTGGATCACATTTCCTTGTTCTGTTATTCTCCATGGGTCCCTTCCTTCCTGGGGGGATCCGTTTCGGTCGCGCATCAGTATTTTCTTGAGTGCTCCAAAAGTTGTCCATTGAACAGGGTTTGCCTTTAATTTTTGTTAGTATTCAGTTATATTTCACCACCGCTTTGGAACTCTATCTTCTATTTTTCTCTCTCTGGTATTAGACTCTAGGTGAAGGGCCATTTGTGGATCATACCGTCGTTTCCCTGGTGATCTTTCCATGGGCCTGCTGGTCATTCTCTACTGGATTCTCTTGATGTAGTTTCCAACACGCACTCTGTGGTGCTATTTCTTTCGTTTCTCTGTTTACTTGCTATTAATATTATACACAGCCTTGTGGTGAACAAGCCTTTGAGTATTTGGCTCTAAGTACACTCACTCTATTAAACATAAATGATTTATCCTGATATTATGAGACTTGTTTTTGTGATTCCCCAAAGTGTTTCCTATGGGGTACCCCCCCTCCCTAGCCAACCTGGTTGGCTTTTATCTTCTTTGCGCTCTGAACAAGGTGCGACCATCTAGCAAGTCTTCCACCAAAACGCGCCTTCGTGCTTACCTAGGAGTGAACACAAGCAACCAGGAAATCTATTGGCAAAATAGGATGGAACCAACTGACTAATATTTTCAATATATTTAAAATTACTTTTTGAACTATAACTATATATACCTGATTCTCTATGTTTTCACTCTAGTTAATTTACAACTATTTATGTATTTTTTACTCAGATGTAACCAGTGTTTTAAGATTTCAATGCCTGTACAAAATTGACTTTGATACACAGTTTTGTTACGGGTCCTTGTGATCCCCAAAACTGTTTTGACTTTAACTTGTTTTGTCTGTATGTAATGTGATGGGTTACATCTGTAGGATGAATGGGATGAGTGAGTTTGATTAAAAGTGTCACTATTTGTGGGATGTGAGTGGGAGTATCCCAGGGTGAGCGTTCATATTTTTGCATTATTGAAATCTTTGTAACCCATATGATGGTTCGTGATCCAAATGGACATGATTAGAATTGTTTAACAATATATGATTTGCATATTTGTGGAAGTAAAGATTTTGAAAAGAATAAATAGACGTTGTTTTCAGACATTATATTATTTGAGGCTTTTTTAATCACAAGACTCAACTGCGACTCTTTAGAGCATTAGATGTTTTTTTAGGTAGTCCCTTATTTTTCATGTGAGTAGGCAGGCTGTTCATGTTTGCTTTATTCTGCATATCCCCTGTTTCCTGCCTCATTATCCCGGCCCCAGAGTTCCTCCTTTTTTCTGTTGGACACTGAGGCTGGAACCTGGTTCCCCAGTTCCAAAGTCCGCAGCTCTGGGCATTACGCCACATATTTCCCCCTTTCCTTCCCCTGGGCCTTCTCAGATGTTTGTGCCCTCTCTCCAATGCACTGAGCCCCCTTCTTCATACCCTCTCTGTGCCATCTTCCTGTGACATCTCGCCCTCTGTGACCACCCCGAAGTGTGTTGCCTCACTTTCACTATGCTATACTTGGGGCTGACAATTTGCCTTTGGAACTGATTACCAGCCAACCCCTCTAGCTAATTGGATAATAAAAGAGACAAAGGAGTGAGCTCTGCGTGAACATCTGTCTGCAGCTGAGCTCTGGACTTCGTTTGAACCATGTGAACGTTGTGAGCTCTTAAAGGCCTTTGCTTCTATATTGCCTTCAAAGAAGGTTCTGTCCCTCCCCTGAAAGCGTTCAAAATCGGTCTGTTTGTTGAGCGGGGGAGGGGGGGGGGGGCTTTGGGGGAGTAGGTGAAGTCTACATAAAAAGAACCCTGCGTTGCCATACCTTTGGAGTGGCTTTCTGGAAGAACCCTTCTTTCTACTTAATTTAACATGTAACGATGTGTACTTATTTAACACAGAAGAGAGATCAAGTGGCTAAACTACATAATGTGAAACCATGAAACATGGGGTCAGACTTCCCAGAGTGACAAAAATGTATAACCTTAGACAATTACTTTATTTCACTATGACTTCTTTTCCTTCATCATCTCTGAAAGCACCTATGCAAAAACATCTCGTATGTTTTAATGGGCTATAATGTTGCTCCACATGTAATAAAAATGTAGGTTACATATAATAAAAACATAGGTTATGTATAAGATACACATGACAAATGACTCGCTTCCTGGTTCGGCTAATGTGTCATCATCAGGGAGGAGTGGGGAGGAGCATAGATGTCTCTAAATTCATGTTTAGAAACTATCACTTCTAATATATGACACTCAATGCAATGAAACAGTCTAGTATACTAAAGTGGAATGCCCCTGCATATTCCAGAAATACACGTTTTACGAATTTTGAGTCTATAGCATATTTTTGCAAGACATTTGCTGCACAATTACTGCACCACATATGTTGATGGCTGCAACCCTGGTCAAGCTCTTTGTGCAAACAAGACCCTTGGCTCAGCTGGGCTCGGCTCTCACACTGCTACTCACAGGTGCAGGTACTTGCTGCAGTAGTGGTCTTTGTCAGCGAGAGTGTCTTTTGTTCTGTGTACAGATCAGCTGAAGTAGTAGTAGCAGACGTTTCCCATTTCTTCGCTCACCAGTTGTTACAAGAAATTCATCCAGTGACTCCAGCCACCGGTTCCATTTGGGACCCAAATTCTGGATGCCCGTTTGTGTTACTGGGGTGGCATTTCAAAGCAGAGAATGGATTTTTGTGTTCCTTTTCCCACCGACATGATCAAGGAAAGGTCTGGTATGATAGTGTCACGTGTCACAGGACTGTTCACTATGCTTCATGTGCTATTTGCTGACCCTCTTCAGTCGAGGTCTTGTGTATAGTGGTTTCCTTTGATTTTTTAGAAAACTTATTTAGAGGTGACCACTGTATTTTGTCTGCCAGCTTCACCTTTTCCTTATAGAGAGAAAGCTTTTTTCAGATGTGTGCCTGCATTGCTTTTGCTTTTCATTGCTGGTAGATTACCTACCTGGTAGGTTAAGATTTCTTAGGTTAAATCTCTGATGCCTGCACTTAAGCATACCACAATACCTTACACATAGACCGAGCACCACAAATGTATTCCCTTCTTTCTTAGTCCGAATTCGGAAATCCACACGTTGAGGAAACATTTTCAACATAAAACACATTTACATCAATGGACATTTACCCTGAAACAGCGCATGGATACAGCCCCTAACAGACATGGTGCCCCCACGCGGCTATTGTGAGGTCACATGTTATGCAAATTGAGGAGCTAGTTTAGTTGGAGAAGGCTTTAGATTATACACGCTGTTGACATATCGGGCTAGTTAGGAGTGCTTGCTCCGTGGATTGATAATTATGTGACACGCAGGAAGAACACTAGGTCCCCCGAAAAGGTAGTCCTGGGTGGTAACAACTCACATAATAACAAGTAATCAGATGTAACCAACAAAAGCGATGAACCCAGCTCAGGGGTCATCAATTCTAATGCTCGATTTATCAAAAATGGGAGTTTGAGCTTTGTGCACTGAAAATGTAAGATTTTATTGAAAACATGGATGTGGATGTTTTTGCCCACGCCCTCACCCTAATCTCTAATGGGGTCTCTTATAGTATATTTTCTCCAAGGTTGGACATACTGCGGGTTACCTGTTTCCCTTTCTCTGTACAGTGTTCAGTTTATGGTCCTGTCAGGCTTTCACTGTCTCTCTTCCTTTCCTGCAGGCCCCTAAATCACACCAGTGCGACATACTGAGACACCGCATGCCTCATTCAACACAGCCCCAAAGGAGTGACACCAAGCTGCCTTTTAATCACCATGCCTGCCTCCCCCAACAGAGCCAAAGTTGAAACTTCAGACCAGTCATAAATGCACCCACCTGGAAGCTGGAGTCATCTCAAGACTCGAATGCTCTTAAAAGAGAGGCAGAAACAACTGCTGCATGCCAATTAACACTGTTTTAGCCAGTTTCAGGGTGGTAAGAGGGCAGGGCAAAAAACATTGTTTCTCCTCCCATGGAGGCTGCGCTCTGAGCACTGCTGTACATAGACAACAGGCATTCAACTCCACATAATTGAACACGCCACACAATTCCACAACACAGAATTGAGCACCACACAATTCCACGCAACATAATTACACTCCACATAGTACCACTCAACAACATATGTCTCAACTCCACCTAATTACACGCTACTCGATACCACATAAATACACCCCAAATAAATTCACTATACGCCACATTGGAACAAAACTCAACGCTACACGGTTCCCTGTCACACTATTCAACACCACACAAATCCATTCCACACCACATCATTCAACGGCAAACCACAGAATTTCTCTCCACAACACAATTCCGCTACACACCACATATATCCAATTCACAACACATAATTCAACATCGTATCAAAAAAGTCAACAGCACACCACATAATTAAACTCCACTACATAACACAGCACACAATTATTTAATGTGTTCAACTGGTTTATATGTTATGGTTCTACCTGTAACTGAGGAAAGAAAAAGAGAAGGGGGAAAAGGAAAACATGCCTATTGTTGCTCTATATAGATTTCATATAGTGTTGCCCAATTAGGTACTTGGATGTGTAATACTACTTGCATATGTGACACAATTTGTGTGCTGTACTCATGTAATTTGTCGTTACATGTGATAGTGAAGTGTTAATAATCTATCAGGGATCAATATAAAGAAGGCATGTAGTTATATTTATTAGCATCAAAAGCTTACAAAGGGACGTAATCTTACAGTGATATGTGCTTGGTTGGTAAGAAAAAAAGTCTATGACTGTTAAGTTATCATGAAGTTAGTGTAAAGCATATGAGTAATTTTACTCCTACTCTACACCACAAGAGCCTGCATTAAGGATGTAATCAAACGTGTACTCAAGAATATGTCCAGTAAATGTGTCTAGAAAGATTATCACTGTGTTGAAATGGTTTCCGATAAATTGTCACTCTTTTAAATATTTTTAAGGGGAGAGAAAGAAAGAAAAGCATGCTGCACAACAAGTATTACTTTAGCCGTAAAATTCATATTGTTTTATATTTGGGGCTTTGTAATTCAAACAGGAAAACATGGAAACGTTAATAAACGTAATTGTACCTTTATGGGAGTTTAATTAACCTCCATTGGGTGCTGAGGGAGCTCTACAAGAAGAAATGGAAACAGGCATAACGGTGATATAACTTCTTTGCTCACAATTCCTTGGGTTTTTGGTGTCATTTCTTTCTCAGTTACCTCTAGAATGCTACTTGCATGTCTTTGTTGTAGCTTCTTACCACGACCCGGAAGTTATCACCTGCGATCTGGGATGAAGTACACCTTTATAGTGATAATATGGTATGGAAACTGAAAAAAGACTATTCTAATGCCAATTTCGTGATGAAGACAGACTTGGAAAATCTCTATGGGGCGTGAAGGTGTAATTGTTCCTATGTGGTTTTATGTGCCCCTTTTATTTAGTGTTGTTATAAAATTACTGTTAAGCGGGTGGTTTTAGAGACAAATGGCGGGTTTCGATATTGCACTTCATTTGGTCATTGCAATCCTCTATGACGGGATAAGACAGGTTTACCATGGCAAAGCGCAGTATTATATAAATGCTATGGCATTATCTTGAGTGCCCATTATAATGAACTTGTCACTGTTTCTGTGTTATCTATACCCCCATAATTTATGGGTTAAGAAACATTTTTAGTGGTGATATTTTGTTTCGTGTACACACAGGTCACTCTGCTGTTGTAGCACTAGTTGTTCAGTGTTTTAGGATTATTGTCATTTAACCCTTTATCATATGTCCGTCAATGGTAAATCCAATGGTGTTCCTTCTCGAAAAAAAATCTTTCTGGGTTTGGGTCTCCTTTGTTATCTAGAGTTTCAATGACGACCAATTCCATTTCCTTCATGGTGTGGTTCATGTTCAGAAATTGGGTGTTCATGCGTTGTTTATGCGTTGTGGTTGATTTTTTAACACTTTATGTTATTGCGGTGCTCAAAAATTAATTTTTTTTACTTTGCAACACGTCATGCCTATATATTTCAATTGGCCAGGGAATGTGATCCTGTATATCATATGCGTCATATTGCAATTTGTTTATCGTCTGAGTGACCAAACAATACCATCAGTCAACTGTAAAGTGTCGTTTTTTTGGTCACTGAAACGCAAAAAGAATTCTCTTCGAGAAAGAACAACGTTGGGTATACCGTTTATGGACATATGACGAAGGATTCAATAACAATATTCTTTGGTTGTCATTTTCTTACTAACCGAGCACAAATCACTGTATTATTATGTCCTTCTGTAAGCCTTTGGTTCCAATGAATATAACTGCAAGCCTTCTTGATATCGATCACTGATTGATTATTAATGCTTCACTGTCATATATAACGAGAAATTACATAAGTACAGCACACAAATTGTATCACATATGAATGTAGCATTACACATCCAAGAATCTAATTTGGCAACACTATATGGAATCCATATACAGCAACAATATGCATATTTTTCCTTTTCCCCTTTTTCTTTTTCTTTCCCAAGTTATTGGTAGAACCGTAACCTATAAACCCATTGATTACATAAAATAATGACAAAGATGGGTAAGTGACATTAACTTACCCAATTGTCATAGCGATCTATCACGTTATGGCTATGACTCAGGTGCTGATGTATATTCCCCGATTTTTAGAGACACCCATGGACTGAAACATGTCAATCATGTCAATTATTGAAATCATCATTATATAGGTGTGGTGGACCATTCACGCATCCACCAGTGCACCACACACTGTTTTTAATCTTACCCCATCCCGACGAATAAAACAACAGTACAGGATAGGAGGTATTTTTAATTTATCACTTTTTTTCCCTAACACTATCGAAATCACGGCTGTAAAAGGACCAAATGGTCTCCTTCTGGGTGGGGAAAGGTTAACTGCCAGGAGAACGGGAAACTCAGGCAGAAAAGGACCCAATGATAAAACCAATCACCTAACCTTCTCCAGCGGAGAACCAAGATATACCACTGCCCATGGGCCCATGGGTTAGAGCATGGGTACTCACAACCTTTCTGTCTGGGGCCAAAATTACAGTGTAGTTTGTGACCGAGGGCCGCACCAGTAGGGGTGGGGTCAGTGGGGGAGCAGGGCTAGAGTAAAAAAAAGTCAAACCCGTTTCAAAGCATTAGACAATGCGACCATGCTGTATTTGAAAAGTTGATGTAACTACAAAGAGCACATTTTCATAATACATTTTGATTAGCAGACAATCAGTGGCGGCTGGTGACATTTTAAAGTGGTAGGGCGTAAAATTTGTGTGGGAGTGCACCGCAGCGAGCGAGCCTGAACAACCTAAGGGGGCAAGAGTTGCAAGAGTAAGCAAACTGGGACATCATAAGGATTTTGTGTACCCTGGGCCAAACATATTTAGGGGGCCCCTGGGCCCCTGTTAGGAACAGCTTTGAGTATATGGTCGGGACCGAATTAATCTAGCATCTGATGAAGAAAAACTCCATTCTCTGCCGGTAGGACGCTGCTGCCTTTTTCATATACAGGCTTACAGCGCCATGGAAATGCATGCCTTTCCAGCAGGTGCTTAAAACCCAGATAAACGCATTTTATCCTTAAAAAAATGGAAGCTTAAAGATGGGCATCAGGGTTACATGAGTATTGGCAGTATTTTACACCCCCTACGAGATGGGTTAGTCCAACAAGGCAAGCCAGACAAGGATTTATAATAAAATTCTTAAATGCAAGTGTACTCATTTTAAGAAACTGCCTCTTTTTGTATGATCACCTCAATGATGTCTCTGACCTGCTCGGAATAAAATGCCACTTTCTATCCTCCATTGAATGTCCTGGGTTTGTGGAGGGGTCCCTCACTTCTAGGGTACCTAGGTTTAGCAAGGATGAAATGCTGAGCTCTCCCAGTCTCAGGGTGTCCACACAGAATACATAGGTAGGATGCTTCCGCCATGCTGATTTAAGGAGACATGCACCCAGGCTAACAGACTAACCCTGCTGTAAGCCAGTGTTTTCACAAAGTTACAGTACACACACTATTTTTTAACATACGCAATACAACCACCTTGGCACGGTTAAGGGTGGAAAACTCAAGCTCATGCTGTGATATGCCCTTTATAACGATGCAAATACAACAAAAGTCTGGCGAGTACAACAACTGTTGATTCTACCTTTCCACTCAGCCAGGGAGTACAACATATTCTACTTTACACACACACAAAGACCGTAAAGTCTGGACAATTTGACACGTACCTTTTGCCTTTTGTCACCAGAGGCATTTACTTCCCGTGGCCCCCAAACAGATACGGACATTAATCGAAAACCTACAAAGGACACTTATCAAGCGCAGCCATGAGAACATGCAGGCCTCCCTCACGAGGACAGCTCGGGCGCGCGCCCCGGCCGCAGCCACTGAACAAACGTTGCTCCTGTGCTATGGACTATAATGACGAGACTTAAATACATGGTAGGGATCTGAGGACCGGGAAGCAGGCAGGCTGGTGTGTCTCCCAAACGTCCAACTTGCCTTATAATTGCCGAGCAGTTGCAAGGGTCCTCACCTGAAAGGTTATTCACCAAGGAGCGATTCCCTTGTCCCACAGAGCGCCAAACTATTGTTCGGTCACAGAGAAGCATGTAAAGGAATCGGATGCATATGTTTTGAGACTGTTGTGCTGCATGTTCATAATGTTTGTGGTTGGCTCCCTGTTTCCAATCTTATTTCTTTACTACTGGCATGTATTTTTAGTTTCGTTCTACATTTATTAACTCTATAAATAAATATAAAAAACGTACCTTGGCAATGGCTTCCTGCGCTGACTCTCGAGTCCCGAGACTGCTCCCGCCGTCCTGGATTTCGAATGCCGCCGCTCTCGTCACTGCAGGCTGCAGGCAGCCTCCCTCCCCTCCATGGCAGCCGGCGCTGATTGGTTCGGCCGGCTGCCCTAACTGCGTCATTTCTCCGAGTCTGCATCCTGCAGAACAGAGAGTGGGAGGAGGCTTGGGGGAGCGGCTTGCCCACTGTTGCAAATTTTGTCTTTTTGGACAGCCTTTCAGGCTGTCCAAACAGTCAGTATTAATAACAGTGGGCAAGCCACTCCCCCAAGTCACTCCCCCCTGCCCTGAGGCTCGAGTCGAGTTAGTAACCAGGAAGCAAGTTCTGTTCTGCTGACTGCAGTGCTTTCTCGCCGTGCGAGAAGGGCAGGCAGAAACAAATGGTAGTTATAAATAAATAACTACTATTTGTTTCTGCCTTCTTCTCGCACGGCGAGAAAGCAGGGGGGGCGGCGCCCAAACGCCCCCATGGGGAAACCGCCACTGCAGACAATAGCAATCTTAAGAGGCATTGAGTAGCTTCATACACACTTCGACCCCAATTCCATCACAGTTTCTCTCTCTCTCAGTCAGTCAGTCAGTCAGTCTCTCTCTCTAAGTCTCTCTCTGTCAGTCTGTCTCTCTCTCGCAGTCAGTCTCTCTCTCAGTCAATCTCTCTCTCCTAGTCAGTCTCTCTCTCAGTCTCTGTCAGTCACTCTCTCTGTCAGCCAGTCTCTCTCTCAGTCAGTCTCTCTCTCTGTTAGTCAGTCTCTCTCTCTGTGAGTCATTCTCTCTCTCTCTCAACCAGTCTCTCTCTCAATCAGTCTCTCTCTCTCTCTATATATATATATCTGTCAGTCTCTCAGTCAGTCAGTCTCTCTCTGTCAGTCAGTCTAACTCTCTCTGTCAGTCTCTCTCCCTCTCTGTCAGTCTCTCTCTCTCTCTCTCTCTGTCAGTCTCTCCCTCTCCCTGTCAGTCAGTCTCTCTCTCTGTCAATCAGTCTCAGTCAGTCAGTCTCTCTCTCTCTCGGTCAGTCAGTCTCTCTCTCTTGTCACTCTCTCTCTCAGTCAGTCAGTCTCTCTCTCTCTGTCAGTCTCTCTCTCTCTCAGTCAGTCTCTCTCTCTTGGTCTCTCTCTGCCGGTCTCTCTCTCTCAGTCAGCCTCTCTCTCTCAGCCTCTGTCAGTCAGTCTCTCTCTCTGTCCGTCTCTCTGTGAGTCAGTCTTTCTTTCTGTCTGTCAGTCTCTCTGTGAGCCAGTCTCTCTCTCTGTGAGTTAGCCGCTCTCTCTCTGTGTCAGTCTCTCTCTCTCTCTCGGTCAGGCTCTCTCTCGGTCTCTCTTGCTCAGTCTCTCAGTCTCTCTCTCTCTCTCAGTCTCCCTTTTTCTGTCTCTCTCTCTCTGTCTCTATCTCTATCTCATCTCTCAGTCTCTGTCAGTCAGTCTCTCTCTTTCTATCAGTCTCGCTCTGTGTGAGTCAGTCTCTTTCTCTCTCTCAGCCAGTCTCTCTCTCTCAGTCTCTCTCTCTCTCTCAGTCTCTCTTCCAGTCAGTCTCTCTCTTAGCCAGTCTCTCTCTCTCTGTTAGACTCTCAGTCAGTCAGTCTCTCTCTGTCAGTCAATTTCTCTATCTCTCTCTCTTTGTCAAGCAGTCTTTCTCTCCCTAAGTCAGTCAGCCAGTCTCTCTCTCTCTCTCTCTCTCTCTCTCTGTGTTAGTCAGTCTCTCTCTCAGTCAGTCAGTCTCGCTCTCTCTGTCAGTCTCTCTCTCAGTCAGTCTCTCTCCCTCTCAGTCAGTCTCTCTCCCTCTCAGTCAGTCTCTCTCCCTCTCAGTCAGTCAGTTAGTCTCACTCTCAGTCAGTCTCTCTCTCTCTCCCTGTCAGTCAGTCTCTCTCTCTCTCAGTCTCTCTCTCTCTCTCTCTCTCTCTCTCTCTCTCTCAGCCAGTCTCTCTCTCTCTCAGTCTCTTTCTCTCTCTCTCTCTCTCTCTCTCTCTCAGCCAGTCTCTCTCTCTCAGTCTCTCTCTCTCTCTCAGTCTCTCTGCCAGTCAGTCAGTCTCTCTCTTAGCCAGTCTCTCTCTCCCTTAGTCAGTCAGTCTCTCTCTCTCTCTCTGTTAGACTCTCTCTCAGTCAGTCAGTCTCTCTCTGTCAGTCAATTTCTCTATCTCTCTCTCTTTGTCAGGCAGTCTTTCTCTCCCTAAGTCAGTCAGCCAGTCTCTCTCTCTCTGTGTTAGTCAGTCTCTCTCTCAGTCAGTCAGTCTCTCTCTATCAGTCAGTCTCGCTCTCTCCATCAGTCTCTCTCTCAGTCAGTCTCTCTCCCTCTCAGTCAGTCTCTCTCCCTCTCAGTCAGTCAGTTAGTCTCACTCTTAGTCAGTCTCTCTCCCTCTCAGTCAGTCAGTTAGTCTCACTCTTAGTCAGTCTCTCTCTCTCCCTGCCAGTCAGTCTCTCTCTCTCTCTGTCAGTGAATCTCTCTCAGTCGGTCAGTCTCTCTCAGTCGGTCAGTCTATCTCTCTGTCAGTCTCTCTCTTAGTCAGTCTCTCTCTTAGTCAGTCTCTCTCACTCAGTCTCTCTCTCTCGGTCAGTCTCTCTCTTTCTCTGTCAGTCTCTCTGAGTCAGTCTCTCTCTGTCAGTCTCTCTCAGTCAGCCTCTCTCTCTCAGTCTCTGTCATTCAGTCTTTCTCTCTGTCTGTCTCTCTGTGAGTCTTTCTTTCTTTCTGTGAGTCAGTCTCTCTGTGAGCCAGTCTCTCTCTCTGTGAGTCAGCCGCTCTCTCTCTGTCTGTCAGTCTCTCTCTCTGTCTCTCTTGCTCAGTCTCTCAGTCTCTCTCTCTCTCTCTCTCTCTCTCTTAGTCTCCCTTTATCTGTCTCTCTCTCTCTGTCTGTCTCTATCTCATCTCTCAGTCTCTGTCAGTCAGTCTCTCTCTTTCTATCAGTCTCGCTCTGTGTGAGTCAGTCTCGTTCTCTCTCTCTCTCTCTCTCTCTCTCTCAGCCAGTCTCTCTCTCTCTGTCTCTCTCTCTCTCAGTCTCTCACCAGTCAGTCAGTCTCTCTCTTAGCCAGTCTCTCTCTCCCTTAGTCAGTCAGTCTCTCTCTCTATCTGTTAGACTCACTCTCAGTCAGTCAGTCTCTCTCTGTCTGTCAATATCTCTATCTCTCTCTCTTTGTCAGGCAGTCTTTCTCTCCCTAAGTCAGCCAGCCTCTCTCTCTCTCTGTGCTAGTCAGTCTCTCTCAGTCAGTCAGTCTCTCTCTGTCAGTCAGCCTCGCTCTCTCTGTCAGTCTCTCTCTCAGTCAGTCGCTCTCCCTCTCAGTCAGTCAGTTAGTCTCACTCTCAGTCAGTCTCTCTCTCTCTCTCTCTCCCTGTCAGTGAGTCTCTCTCTCTCTCTCTGTCAGTGAATCTCTCTCAGTCGGTCAGTCTCTCTCAGTCGGTCAGTCTCTCTAACTCAGTCTCTCTCTCTCGGTCAGTCTCTCTCGGTCAGTCTCTCTCTTTCTCTGTCAGTCTCCCTCTGAGTCAGTCTCTCTCTGTCAGTCTCTCTCAGTCAGCCTCTCTCTCTCAGTCTCTGTCATTCAGTCTTTCTCTCTGTGTCTCTCTGTGAGTCTTTCTTTCTTTCTGTGAGTTAGTCTCTCTGTGAGCCAGTCTCTCTCTCTGTGAGTCAGCCGCTCTCTCTCTCTCTGTCAGTCTCTCTCTCTCAGGCTCTCTCTCTGTCTCTCTTACTCAGTCTCTCTCTCTCCCTCAGTCTCCCTTTATATGTCTCTCTCTTTCTCTCTCTGTCTCTATCTCTCAGTATCTGTCAGTCGGTCTCTCTCTCTCTATCAATCTCTCTCTCTGTGAGCCAGTCTCTATCTCTCTCTCTCTCAGTCAGTCAGTCTCTCTCTCTGTCTCTCTCGCTCTCAGGCGCTCTCAGTCAGTCACTCTCTCAGTCAGTCAGTCAGTCTTTCTCTCCCTTAGTCAGCCAGTCTCTCTCTCTCTCTGTTAGTCTCTCACTCTCAGTCAGTCAGTCAGTAAGTCTCTCTCTATCAGTCAATCTCTCTCTCTCTTCTTTCCACACTCTCTCCACTCTCTCTCCACTGTCTCTCTCTCTCTCTCACTCTCCCTCCACTGTCTCTCTCTCTCTTTCTCTCTCTCCACTCTCTCTCCACTGTCTCTCCATTCTCCCTCCATTCTCCCTCCACTGTCTCCTCCTCTCTCTCCATTTTCTCTCTCTCCACTCTCTCTCTCTCTCCACAAATGCGGGGGCCATGGGTACATTACCTGCAAGGTCCACGGGCCGACAAGGAAGGCCTGCCGGCCACTGGTGGCTCGCGGGCCGTACTATGAGTACCACGGGGTTAGAGTGTATGAGGGCCTTTGTACAACACTTATAGACCCATGCTTTTTCAAGTTACATGGTTCATTCTCTTTTCAACACAATACCACTCCACATAATTCCAAAAACGCTCAAAGACACATAATTAATACCCACATAATACCACTGCACACCATACCACATAATTCATCTACATAAATCCACTCCACACCACACAATTCCCAGCCACACATTGCCACAACTAACAATTCCAATTCAGCCCACATAATTCCACTACACATAACATACATCCACTCCACTCCATAACACATACATAAGAGACATTTACATTTACAACGCCAATAGCTCTAACTCTCTTTTTTTTACATCCAAATACACAGATCTGGAGCTTAACTCCTTCCTATTTGTTCTTTTTCATCACCAAAAAGGCAAAGCTATCCACACAGTTCCTCATCACACAATTAAATTGCACACATTTCCAATGCGCACCACATAATTTGTCATCAAAACACATAATACAACTAACCAACACAACTGCACAACACACCACACACATCTAATCCACACCATTATACATCATGTCACAAAATTCAACGGCACACCACATAATTAAACTCCACTGCATACCACTCCACAACAAAAAATACTATTCCACATAATTACACTCCATACCACACAATCCCACTCCACATAATTGCAGTGTATTCAATACCACATAATTACTATCCACATAATTGCAACAGCACACCATGCCCACATACTTCCACTACACAAATCCACTCCATACCACACAATACCACGCCAAACAATTACACAACTAACTAATCCAATCCAGCCCACATAATTTCACTACCCACCACATATATACACTCCAAAAAACAAAGGTAAAAGGCATTGTCATTTACAATGCCAATAGCTCTAACTCTAACCAGTGTGAGACCTAATGCTTTTCCAATGCTTGTTTTAAATAAATAATACAATATATATATATTTTTAAAACAATGATTTGAAAAGGAGAAATCATGCTAGTTTCCTTAGACGTCCCAAATGTAATTACAATTCGTAAACAATTACGAAAAGAGGGGTCCTTGCATTGAATTCCTAAATCTGACCACCCTTTTTAAATATTTTGCAATATGAACAGTGTAGATTTCATCATCTAGAAATTGCAATTTAATAAACGCAGGTCGACACTGTCTATGGCCTTGGGATTTCAGAATAGGTATAATCCATCTTTTCCTGAATAATAAATGGAACTTGCAGAAAAAGATAACATGGATTGTCAACTGTGGGGAAAAATCATCACAAGACATGGGCGCAAAAACGGTGACCAATCTTATCTGGGGGATCGTGACCATAATATGAAAGTTGCCTAAATGTAGGCGCGTCAGTAGCATCTTATCATAAGCACACAGACTAAAAGTTATATATTGTTGAATTCCTGGATGGGTCAGGATCAGTTGGTTGGCACTGACCCATGTTTTCGTAATGTTAGAAGACAGTCTTAACATCTCCAGATGACAAATACAGAATGACTATAGTTCATTTCTTGTGACTAAGGTCAAACAGTCTGGATTGACAAAATACTCGGGGTGATCTATATCATAAAAAAATGTTTTAACATAAACAAGCCAGGGAATATGTAGCACCCCTTGTAAACTAAGCAATCATTTATCACATCCTGGTTAAGGCGGGTGGAAATGCTGGTCCAAACGTTATGCCATAGTAATATTGGCTGGATTTGAATTAAGTCAGACACATATGGCAGTCCCAGTTCGGCGTGAAAAAATATACTTAGTGGTACTGTTTGGGGTAGCTAAAATATATTTTAAAAATCTGTTCTCAAGTTTCTGGATAGGCTCTACATTGGCATAGCCCCAAATGCCAGATCCATACAGGGCAATAGAAATGCACTTGGCTTTATAGATTATCAACAAATTGTTAATTGGGCGCTTGCCTAACTTCCTAGTGAAGTTTACCAAGGCTCCTACAGCTTTGGCGAAGAGCAATTTCCTAGAGTTAATTGCATTGACCCACGAGCCCCTATTTTCAAAAACGATACCCAGGTACAAGAAAAACTTTGTCAAATTCAGCCTATTATTAGCTATAAAAATATTTCAATACTTGGTAATGGACTGCATTTCATCGTAAAAGTGTTGGCGATGTTTACATTAAGGTCTAGACTAGACATAGGATGCAAAACTTGTGACAATTCTCTGCAGGCCAATTGGGGTACGAGCTAACAAGACTGCATCGTCTGCATATAAAAGTACGCCAATTAGCCGTTTACCAATAGTAGGTAAATCCAAGCATTGCCTGGATAAGGTATCCCCCAAGCTGTTTATGTAAAGTGTAAACAGGAGAGGGCTAGCACGCAGCCCTGCCTTACCCCCTTCCTGATAGGGAACTTATATAGCTGATTTTGCAGGTTCTCCCTGTGCAGACCCTGACCCGAGCATCTAGATAGGACTGTTTTAGGAAGTTAATAACAGGGATTTCTACGCCCATGGCCTCTAATTTACCCCACAACTTCTGATGGTTGACACAATCAAAGGCCAAGCTCAAGTCAACAAAGCAGAGGTATAGGCTCCCCCTTTTAGCCTGTATATATTTCCCGAATAGAAGGCATAGATTCAAACTCTGTTTCACGGTACCAAGGCCTTGGCGGAATCTGTACTGTAACTTGGAGATGACACCAGTGCCCTCGGCCCACAACTGCAGTCTATTTAAGATGACACACCCGGCCACCTTCACAAGGGAGTCCAGCAGCTAGATGGGTCTGTCGTAGGCCGGGACGTTGATGTCACCCTTCTTAAAAATGTGGACAAGTATAGATTTCGCCCAATTCGGGGTGAAACCTTGTGTACAACAGGCCCAAAAGGACCAGGGTTAATAATGACACCACAGCAGGGGGCATGATATGTACAGATCCACTGGTATGATATCTGGGCCTGGGGCTTTTCCACCTATGCTAGCATTAATTGCTAAAATTACCTCATACATATTGAAATCAATATCAACTGGGGGAAGACATGATGGGGCTGATTCAAGATCCTTGCCATAAGCAGTGTCATCACGAATACAGAACAATTAGAAAAATGGGACACCCACTGATCTTCTCCAATCGAAATTTCAGTACTAGGTAGGTTTTTTTGTGGCCAGAAACGGGGCATTTACTGCTCTCCAGAAGTCTTTTGTATCTTTAGTATCTGATGCTTGCTTTAAAGCTCGCCACAGGTTAGTTCTTATAGCCTCCTTACGCTCTTTTAGGGTTTTTTTGTATGGTGCCCCAGCACTTTTGATAGCTTTCCGAGCTCTCGTGGTCTTGAGTAGGACAGCTATTAGGGCTGCATTCGACTTACTATATTTACGATCAAACCACCCTGCCTTACTTTTAGTAGAGTTTGAGAGTTCAGATCTTAGATTACTTTGAATAGCCTGTGTGATATTTCAAAAGGAGTTAAGAATAATGGAATCTGGGGCGGTCTCATCAAGACAGACAAGTAAGTCTGCTTTACAACTGGTTAAAAGAGACTCACAGCCTGATTCATGAAGCAAAATTGCGCTTGCAATAGCTGCGAAAATGCTATCGCGGGTGCAATTTCCCTAATCGGTATTCACCACGATAATAGCGTAATCGCTAACACAGAATTGCAAAATCGCAAAAAGATTCGCAGAATCCCGGCAGTAGACCATTTGCGATTCGGAAATTGCGAGAAATCACGGATTCTGCGAAAAAAATTGCGAAATCGCAATATCATCGCAATCGGGATTCAAGAAAAATCGCAAATAGCGAAAATCCCCAAAATCGCATTTTGCGAGGCGCAATTTTAGGACAACCCAAAGCATCAAACTCATAGTAAAAAAAAAATTTGAAAAACCGTTGGCCAATCAGCAACTGGTGCTGGCCAGACCAAACACACTTAAGGAGAAGCAGCATCAGCATGAGGAGTGTCACAATGCCAGGAATGTACATGGTGGTCAGGCGGCGAAGGCTACAGCGAGCAGCACAGAGGAGACGCAGAATCCAGGACAGGATATTCCGCCAGCGGGTCACCCTGCTGGGCCAAACCAGAGAGCAAATATACGCAAAGTACCGGCTGAATGGGGCAATGATCATCAAGCTTATTCAGGACCTTGACCCCCTGATGCAGCACCCAACAAGGCGGACCAATGCCGTGCCAACACATGTCCAGGTATTGTGTAGCCTGCACCTCCTGGCCTCCGGGAGCTTCCAGGGGATAGTTGCGGTTGCTGGGGGGATATCCCAGCCCACCATGTCCCGCTGCCTAGGGAGTTTCCTTGACGCAATGCTGACCCAGCTACACCACCACATCAAATTTCCAACAAGCCAACAGGATTTGGATGAGACCAAGCTTCAATTCTACAATGTCGCCCATTTCCCACACGTGATAGGAAGCATTGACTGTACCCACGTCCACATCTGCCCACCAGCTGCTACGGAGTACATGTACCGCAATCGCAAGTCCAACCACTCCCTCAACATCCAGATGGTCTGCAATGCTAAGACATACATCACGGACATAGTGGCACAGTACCCGGGGAGTACACATGACTCATTCATATTCCGGCACAGCGGCCTCCACACACGACTGGCCAGGGGAGACTTCGGGGAAGGACACCTACTTGGTAAGTACACTTTGCCCACAATGTCAAACTGCGATGAAGTAGCTGCGCTGCACAGGCACTCACCCTCTGCTCCTCTCATTCAGGTGACAGTGGCTACGCCCTGCGTGAATACCTCCTCACCCCATACCTCAACCCTGCTACACCACAGCAACGGCGTTACAACGTATCACACATACGCACAAGCAATTGCATTGAGAGGACTTTTGGGCTACTGAAGAGCAGATTCTGCATACTTCACAAGACAGGTGGGGCCATGTACTACAGTCCTGATGTGT
Source organism: Lissotriton vulgaris (assembly GCF_964263255.1). Taxonomy (NCBI): domain Eukaryota; kingdom Metazoa; phylum Chordata; class Amphibia; order Caudata; family Salamandridae; genus Lissotriton; species Lissotriton vulgaris. The sequence goes on along the minus strand of NC_141697.1, from coordinate 701,096,396 downwards.
GCTGCCGCATCGTGGCTGTGTGTGCAATACTACACAACATTGCTACCAAGCGCCGGATACCTGTAGACATCTCTGGCAGTGAGTCGGAAGGGGACGACCGGCCACCTGCACATGTGCGCCATGCACTCGAGGAGAACCCAGCTGAAGGCCACAGACGCCGCAACCACATCACAATTAACAGTTTCTAGTGCACCCACTCCCCTCACCCAACAAATCACAATTGCATGCAAATTGAAATAATGACAGGACGCCAATGTGTGATGCAAGAATAAAAGTTATTGTTGAATTCACAATAATAGTGCAAGTTGCCATCCTTCCTATGCAATCAGTATTGCCCCATACTGCTGCGTCCAAAACCCAGGGCAGGCTTGTATAGTCAGCTAGTCCCTGTAAAAGTACATGTTACTCAGGTGCGCCTCCGGCGCGAAGCACCCAAGCGCCTCTCCGGCTCCTCCTCTGCCACCACACGTGACCCTGCTGTGGGCCTGGTGCTACGTCGTAACACCGCAACCTGTGAGGCAGACAGGCTGCTCACGCTGGAGGTGCCCTGGCTGCCATCTTCCCCCCTGACATTGCCTGGTAGAGTGGGATGGAGTGCCATAACGGCAGTGGTGAGGTGCTCTAACACTCTGGCCACATCCTCACAGCATTGTATTAGCTGCTGCTGCTGCGCCAGGGACTGTCGCGATAGCTGGGATGTCGCATTGCCGATCACGTATTTGGATCTGGTGTATGCCAACAGCCCTGTCAGTAGCTGCCGGTGTTGGTGGCGGGCGGTGTTGCGCTGTGATATTAGCGCAGCAGTGTTGGCCTCCATGGCTGCCGTCATGCGGTCCATCCTCTCCCCCACACCTGCCTCATTGCGGCCAATATTATGCAGCTGCATCTGTATGGCCCCTTGCCGGCGTGCCTGCAGCTGGTGGATGCGTAGCATCCTACGCGCTATGCTCATGCTCGGCAAGCGCACTTCCATCCCCCTCCTGCCGCTGCGTGCATTGTTCTGCAGGCGAGCCCTGCCATGCCTGCTCTGCTGGCTGGCCACAGTGGGTGGGCGCTGTGTCACCGCTGTCGCTGGACCTGATGTGGAGGCTCCAGCTGCTGTGGGCTGGCTGCAGGGGTTGGTGGTGCGCCTGATGGTGGAGGCGCTGATGCTGTTTGCCTGGCTGCAGGGGTTGGTGGTGCGCCTGATGGTGGAGGCGCTGATGCTGTTTGCCTGGCTGCAGGGGTAGGTGCAGCGCCTGTTGGTGCAGGAAGTGTTTGTGACGGCTCCTCCTCTGCATCCTGTGGTTGCTCATCGATGAGCAGCCTGTCACTGTCGCTGCTGTCTGCGCCACCTGTGAGGGGAAGTGGACGTTCATTAGTTGCATGTATCTGTCACACGTGCAGTTGCTACATGCATGCTGGATGACATTCCCTGACTGGCTGTGACATTGCGTACTTTGGAACCTGTCTGGCTGCATTGGGGTACTTGTACATTGTGGGCAGACTACATGTCCCACAATGCTTTAGGGCATTACCTAATGCGCACCAATAGCATGACTTTGGAACATTATGGGAGGCTATAGGGTCATGGCCATTGATAGTGGACAGGGTCGCAGTCGCATGCCACTTACCTTGGCTCTCTTGGGTGGGGCGGGATGAGTCCAATCGGGTGACCCCAATGCACGCCTCGGGCTCCAACGTGTCCTCGACGCGGTCCTCCATGGGGGTGTTTGGAGGGACTGTAGGTCCTCCCCCTCCAGTGGCCAGGGACTCTCCCAGCCTCTCGGCAACCTTCTCCTTGGCACGACCTCGGAGGTCGTACCACCTCTTCTTCAGTTCATCCAGTGACCGGTCTGCCACGCCCACGGAGTTCACTGTGGCCGCTATCCCGACCCAGATTCTCTGTTTCTCCTGCTCAGGCACCCTCCTTGACTCTCTCCCAAACAGTTTTGCGTGGTTCTCTACCACCCCTTCGATGAGGTGCTCCAACTCCTGTTCGGAGAACTTCAGTTTCCTTTTGCGCCCGGTGTTGCTGGGCCCTGGGATAGCCTCCTCTGCCATTGCTGCAGTGAGATTGGGTGTGGTATTCCAAGTTAGCAGGTGTCCTGACAGGAGCTGAGTTGGTTGCTGCCTCGATGTCTGCCTCACTGTAGTGAATGGGGGTGGGAACTGGCTGCTTCCTGGTTGTGATGTCATCACTGTGCTCGAAATGCGACTTCCCGATCTCGCGATTTTCCGATCTCGCATTTTGCGATCTCGCAATTAGCGATATCGCTATTTGCGATATCGCAATTCCTACACGGATGTTGCCGAAAATAGCGATTATTCTGCGATTTCCAAAAATCGCTAACGCTTTTTGCGGCCGCGTGCGAATCGCATTTTTTTTATCGCTAAATTTCATGAATACCGATCTGCGATTTCTAAATTGCGATTGGCTGTTAATCGCAATTTGTAAATCGCAATTTTCGGTTTTCATGAATCAGGCTGTTAGTTAACTGTATTGAGTCTACTCCTGCCCATTTGATGGTGTATCCATTTACTCTGTTAATGGCAATATCTTGAGGAACCTGAGTGGTCGTATGTCTTTTAGATAACTCATTGGCCGGAAGCCCTAATGAGACACTGATAGGATAATGATCGCTAAAGGCGACTAAGTGAGTTTTAAAGTTAGATAATCTGCTGGCGTATCTGTTTGAAATAAGTAAAAAATCAATAATCGAACACAACCCACCCCCGTTAAAAGTGTAACTGAATGGGATAGAAGGTGAACAAAGATCATTGGCAAAACACAGAGCCATAGTATACTTAATCAGGTTGAATTGGTCTCCTAGAGGGGAATGCAAGAAATGGGAAATATCTTTCTCGTCTTCAGACGATAAGCCACAGTTGCCCTTTTCTGCATGTGGGCATGGACCAATGTTAAAGTCCCCACCCCATATTATGCACAGGTCTTTATTAGTTTTCTTGTGAATTTTATCCAGAACCTCCTGCAGATCTTTGAAAACTCCCTCAGCTAACGGGGTAGGAGTTTATTATAGAAATTTACGAAAACAGGACAGTGTGAATTATAAATGCTCATTTTCAGGACCTGGTAATAGGTGTTCGGTTCAACAAGATCTACTTTGCTTATGTTCAACCTGTGGGATATGTAAATACATAGGCCACCCCTATTCTTCCCGTATTTGGAAATGGTTTTAAACCCATTAATGTGATGAGTGACGTCTATCCAGGTTTCTTGGAAGCATAAAATATTGTAATTATATATAAATTCTATCCAGGCAGGATTAGTTAGCTTGGCGATTAATCCTGCCACGTTCCAGGAAAGGATATTCGTTAAGCTAGGCCCGGGTCACTCTGGATGACAGTCTTAGTATAAACAACATCATTATTAGTGGCATTAGGATGGGGATCTATATTGAGAGATGGAGATAGATGCAGGATAGTAATGTTTGTTGACTGTGGACCCTTGGAACTCTTGCCAGCTGCGATGATTGTACCAACCGCATCACTGGCTGGCTGTGCATTAATCAATGGCTCTTGGCAGCTATAGATATAGCCAACAGCGGAAGTGATCCCAATGCAATGAACATCATGAGCAGCATGAACGGGGTCGCTGGCTACAAGAAACAAAGGGCCTCATTTACGAAAAGTAACGCATTGCTGCGTGAAAGCAGCGATGCGTCACTTTTCAGTGCGCCCTCCATGCGACATGATTGATGCGTCATATTTACTGTATGACGCATCATGTCGCGAGGAGTTACTGATACGTCAGTATTTCTGACGTATCTGTATGGCGCAAAAGTGACGCATTGCTGGAGTGTGTCAGAAAAGTGACGCAACTCCAGCAATCTGTCCTTTCACATGGGGCAAGCCCCATGTGAAAGGGTCTGCGTCAGTCTTACGCCTGCTGTGACGCAGGCGTAAGATATTGACGCATTTGCATCCTAGAAGTGGAGCAGTGAAATCTTTTAGATTTCACTGCATCACTTCTATGTCCCTTTCTTACGTCAGAACCCCCCCCTGCATACAATAAACCTGGCGCAGGTATACAAAGTAAAAGCATCTACCTAGATGCGTCACTTTGTAAATATGGTGCAACAAGGCACATTTTTTACGCTGCTGGTGCGTCACAATACGTGGCGCACCAGCGGCGTAACAGTGACGCATGGCCTCATACATAAGGCCCATTGACTCTAAGCTAAAAGAAATTGTTAAAGAGGGCCCTCTTAGTGCTAAAGGACTAAACCCTGGAGTAAGTCAATCTATATCGTCCAGGGATGGAAGTATGTCAAATCTATTATATAGGGGCAACCTGAAGCGTTCATAGGTATTAGGATTAGTGAATCTCTGATTTAAAGAAAAATTAATCTGTTTCGTTGGGGGGTAGAAGAAGCCAAGAGGCAATACATTTTTACCAATATTGGTTGCAAGGTCATTGCTAAGTCTGCATAAAATCTCATGGACCAATCTGGGTGCCCTAAATGTAAGAACGATACAATCACCAGGAAACTTTTTGTCCCTTCTCCCCACCCATCCTACTCGTCTCGCCATTTTAAACTCACCAAACAAGGGCTCTGCGAGCCCGGCTTTAGCCCCGAGCCAACTGAGAGCCTGGTTTCTCAGACCCTCCCATGATTCATTCGCCGTAGGGGTGAGCCGCAGGACATTAGCTAGAATGATGGTGTATGGAGTAGCTTCTGGGGGCAGGTTCAATATGACCTCCCTAACCAAGGGAGTCGCACAAGAAGTGGACAGATGTTGTATATCCCTTGGTTTGTTAAGAGCAGGGGAACATGCTGCTGGAGCCCTGGTGGCCCTCAAACGCACTATCTGAGGGATGCAGAAATTCCTTCTGCAAGAGGGGGGCTGCTTTACCAGCAGTCCGTACAGAATTCAAAGGTTTATACATAAGATTGCTTGAAGGGACTCCCTGCCCTTTTCTTAATAAGTCCTCTATACCAGTAACCCTGTTAAACAAGTTATCCAAGGAAGAAAAAACAGTATAAGTAAAAACACCAGGTGCAACTGGTACAGCTAGACCCGCGCCCTCCCCAGTAGTAGTAGTAGTGTCGATGGCATGTAACACATCTATTTTAGCAGTCATGGTGGTCAAAGCAATATCCATATGTTCTAGACGTCCCCAAAGCAAGCCAAGTCTGTTATCTAGTAGTTCTTTAAAACACACGGAGGCAAAGTAGGTAACAGGGGTATTGACAACATCATCCCCAGAGGCACTATATAAAGAGCCAGAAAAAGCAGAAAGAACGGCTTCAGTCTGAGTGCTGATGGAGCCAGTATGAACATTTTCACCATTTGTGCACCGGGACCATTTCTGTTGTTTAGTTTTTTGGGTGCCAACTCCCCTCCTTCGCTTCACTAATGGCTCCTTTGTTTGAACCTCAGCATGGGGTTTGGAAGTCTGGGATCTTTTAGCTCTACCAGACCCCAGCGGGGTGTTCACAGTGATTGTTTCCAGAACAGGTGCGGGGGGGGGATTGAGGGTGACATTAGGCAGTAGGAGACGATTGAATATGAGGAACATCACCCAAGGTAGTGTGACACAGGGAAGAGCGTCTCTGTAAAGATAAGGGATCATGAGAGAGTCGCCTCTCAGTCAGTTCAATCTCATGGGAGAGCATAGATTCTGCCCCGACAATAAAGGCATCCAATGTCCCCACAACTCCCTTGCGCTTACTTAATATTAACCGCTTAACCGCTGCACGAATTTCGCCGCGGTTTGAAAGAGTGGACGGGCTGCGTCGGCCCACGGACGTGCGCAGCACTAGCCAGGTAGTGCTTGCGACAGCCGTTGGCCGATGGGAGCACGGAAGGGGTTAGGACCCAAGGTTATCAGCGCCACTGACATGAACAGTAGTATACAGATAGTGTAGAAATGCCACAGTACTTGGATATGGTGAACAAATAGATCAGGAACTAAAACCCTGTTAGTCTGTTGTTAGAGGGTGGCCCAGCCCAGCCTCTTCCGTGCGATGACGGGCAAGGACGTGCCCGTCCTTGGCCCGGGCGCATCCTGCCCTCCAGGAAGCTCCGTGCGCTGAAGAGCGCAATGTCTCCTCCCTCCAGGGAGCGGAGATAGCTGGGATAGGTAGTCCCTCCAAAGGTGCGGCAGCGGGTGGCAAGGCAGGAGTGCGGCAAAAGCCATTTACAATTACACAACTAACTAATCCAATCCAGCCCACATAATTCCACTACATACGGCATACATACACTCCATAAAACATAGGTAAAAGGCATTGCCATTTACAATGCCAATAGCTCTAACTCTAACCAGTTTGAGAGAATTGAGACCTATTGTTTTTCCAATGCTTGTTTTAAATTAGGTTAATTTAAAGTGCAGAAAAAAATCCATATTCTGAACATTTTCGCAGAACGTTTTTCTGCTCTTTAAATTTCTCCATAAAAAAAAAAATGGTTGTATGTTTGTGTTATACATGTAACATTGCCAAATATGGCAAAAGGTACATCCTGTGCCATAAATACATACGATTTAAACTCAATCACTCATACAAACCGAGGACCACGTTTTCATTAATACCAGTAGCACCCCTGTGGTGTAGTGCTGCTAGTCAAAATATTTTATTTAAAAAATAGTATCTGGCTCTATGGACATTGGCTTGAAGTTCAATGAAGCTTGGCCTGGGGGTTTCTTGTAACAATGTGTGAGTTGTTTAGCCTTCAATAGCTTACAATGATTTTTACTGGTCAGAAGTATATGTCACTATAAAAATGGTTGGAAAATCCTGTGCTAGTGGAATCAGCTAGTACTATACAACAGAAGGCTCTTCCTAACTGGACTGTTACCCGAGGAAACTCTGAGCACCACACTTTCGGCAAAAATGTAAAGTAGGAAAACAATTTACATATCTTTCTTGAGCTCTAAGGAATTAAGTCGTTTGTCTCACTATGTCCAGTAGAGGGAGCTGTGACGCTAATATTGATAATTTGATATTTACTTCTCACCGGTGTAGGACCACAAACAGTTCTCGTTAAAAAAACCAAAAAAGCATCGGCACAATCAATAAGTCAGAATTTGACAAGCCGTGCAATGCTTAAGTAGGTTTCATTTTTATTTAGTTGAATCATCTGACACAAAAAGAAAAACATTAACCTAAACGTGTCTGCCATATGTTTGCATAAAAAATGTTTACCTTTACAAAACATTTACCGATGTGGTCGTTTCACTGGTGACGTTTTTAAAATGACAAACCGTTGAGTTGTTATGTTGCTGTGACGAGATTTTAAAGCGTGCATGATGCCTTAGGCGTCCTGGCACTGAAAACAGGAGAGAACAACTGGAACAACGTTCAAGTTTGGACAATGAGACCGGTTTTCAGTTTTTTTTCGATATTTTATGACGTTGGCCAAAACTTAAAATAACAACGAACATTTTATGGGGCACCAGCGCACCACAGTATATTATTGTTGTCTTTAACGACCGCTAGGGCTCACATTTTTATCCAATGATTCTTTTCCTGTCGTGACCCTCTAAAATGTGCATCCAAATGAATGCATTTCAAAATAAAGCCCTACAGGGGATTCCATTACAGGATGTAGTTTTTAAACAAATGTTTGCTAAAAAGTGCATATGTTCACTTTCACACCTTTTTTCTCTTACAGAAGCTTGGATTGTCACTATTAGGGTCCATGTTTGGGCCTAGCTGCCGTGGTTCAAAACTCCTGGCGTCATGCGCATGCGTGTCACCAGCTAAGAAGTCGCTGTCTTCTTCTCTGTCCAAACATTGCATGTTGATGTCCAACCGGGCCTGCCTAGCCTAGTCTTGTTTTGCTCTTGCACTGATAGTATCTTTGAGGACCGCTCGCACTGCACCTGAATGGGTGTTTGCCTTACGAAGGGAACATGCTTTACAACGGCCACGCCAGTTTATACAGTATATTGTCTGAGGAACAGTTGCTCATTCTCCACCTTACGGGGTTTCGGACAAGATGGTGCGCAGCAGGAAGCAGAACAGATGTAAGTGTGAGAAAGGGCGCTTTAATGATGAGGTGAGAATCACAATAAACTAACACCCTGACTGAGGCTTTCAGACATATTATGAGCTTACTAAAATAAAAACACAGGCACACACCACTGCCACCACCCGATTGCAGCTTCCAGCGCTCTCCCAGCAGGTGCAGGCAAACCGGATGGAATCAAGCTTGTAGATAAATTCAATAAACAAAAAAGATGCCGCACTCCATGAGATCATGTTCGGTAGATTTATTCACACCAATAACACCAACGTGTTTCGACACAAGGTCTTGATTACGGTATATATATATATATATATATCACAGCTCCACACGCCAAGTCGCAAACTGCCGCTGCTCCAAAACAAAGGGTGCGTCGTCTTGCCCGGGCTGACCTTACAAAGTCTGTGAAATATTGTCCAAAACCTATACCAAGGTACAGGGAGACGACGCTATGTCTTGCATCAAATACAAATGTATTTACAAATTGTCTGCTGGACGCGTTTCGCCTGGTTTACAGGCTTGTTCACCACAGAGTGAATAAAGTTTGCCACCATTTAAAACCAAATAAAACAGTGTCACGTGATCGGAACTACACAGTAAATGCAATCGAAAACAGACTTGTAGTTTTTGCTGTATGTTTCAATCAAACATTATACAAACTCAATTGACCTTGAAATGTTAAACAATTGTTCTTCAATAAACATATTTTTTCTCCATAATCATAATAACGCATTATTTCTTATTTCTAGTAAAAAAAGAAATAATGAGTTATTATGAAGAAAAAATATGTCTCCCTATACCTTGGTATAGGTTTTGGAAAAAAAAATACGACGAAGGACCCGTCGGTGAGTGAACTGACTGGGGGGTGTGTTCGGTTTCGCTTTACTTTGTAGCGCGGTACAGGCGGCGTTCAGGCGGGGTGAGACGGCAACCTAAGGTCGGCAAACAAACCGTTGGGAACGGTAGCCGGGGTGCTAGCGGGAACAAATGCGGTTTTACGAAAATAACAAACAAACAGTAAAATAATAATCGCAAGAGACCCAGCGCACTTTAAATCCACACTCCGGTAAAACGCACGCAATGTGCGTGTTAAATCAACCATTTAAAGTCACCCGGAAAGGAAACTGAGGAGAGAAAAAGCCAGCGTAACCCTCAGAGAGACCTGAAATCCCTTAAAGGGGTAGAGCAGCATTTCAAGAACCGAATGAACACTGAACACTGAGTGTTCACTAGGAGCAACAGACACACGGGAAGTCAGCGAACTTTAACACAAGGGGAGCTGTCGATCCTAAACTTAAAACAAAGGACACACCTGGCAAAAAGAACGGAACATCAATAAGAATTATTAAAAGTCAACCCTGCACAGTGAAAAATGGTAGACAAGTCCAGAAATCGTCAATTGAGGGCGAGCGAGTTATTAAATGATGACAATCCCCCCACCACAACTACAAGATCTAAAGGGAATGGTGGAGAAACAATAAAGGACAGGACGGTTTTAACCATAGTAAGAGAGTTGCAACAACAACGTATTCAAGAAATAAAAAAGTGGTGGGAGAAGACAACACTTGAGAAATATATTAAATACAAAAGAATTCCGCGAGGATTGAGAATCCTTATAATGCCAACTCTGAATGACCTGGATATGGATCTAATTAAACTATGGCAAATAGATACAAATGAATGTTCCTTTAAATTAATGAGAACTTTGATCATCCGTGCCCAAAGGAAACTTGAGAAGATCGCAAGTATAATAACGGCATTAGAAACCGAACTCGCAGATATGCCAACATCGGAAGAAAATAAAGAAATCATTGAAAATATGGAAAAAAAGGTAGCCAAACACGAAATGGAGGTGGAAAAGGTATGGCCAACAAATTTACTAGAGACAGGTTGGATTACACGAATTGGCGAATATACACATTCGCACGTAAATATGATACTATGAGGAGTCATGTGGCAATGGATAAGAATACTGACACAGTCACTGAACCAACAGAAGATGTGGATAGCTCTGAAGTGAGCTCTATTGAAGGAGAATCTAGCAGTACACCACTGGATTTTTGGGGGGAAATTCAGTTGGCACAAATGGTGACGTGACAGAGAGGGAGAGGCAGACTCAATGCGTGGGGAAGGGAACAAAGACCAGCAAAGAAACCCCCGACAAACCAAAAACCAGAAGGGGCGGAAAAAGAAACCAAACCCAGAAGAGGCAAAGGAAAGCAAAAGTAGCAATGAAGAAAATTATGATATCTGACAGCATAGTTATAAACTTATCAAGCAGAGAGTTGACAGATATACAAGTAAACTTCTGAACAGAGGCCTATCTAATTGCTCTACGAAGAATATGAATGTACCAAACGCACGCATTGACCTATATAAATTTGTCGCAAAGTAAAACTAAAAAAATACTTTGCTGAGCGGGACCCTAAGAGAACACATGCCCCCAAGACAAAAGAAATATTGTCCACTGTCATACAAAAGGATCTACCAGCCATGATAACATTAACATCAATTAAAGAAACTCCTTCAGCAAGTCAAGAAGATAACACAATATCACCACAAATGGAGATTGAGTTCTGTGACACACTGGGAATACCCACAAATATAGGAGGTAACAGTGGTTTAAAAAGAAGCTCAAGATTCTGTCCCCAACTCCCACCGGGAACAAAGGGGGATTTGTTTCATGAACTAATGGTAGAAGAAATAACTAAGATCGCGGACAAATCGGTCAAGGCTGTGAAGAAGAAACAGAATCTTTCACCACAAGAATATAAAGCCATGTCCGAATTAAAAGACGATGCAACAATAATAATCAAAGCATCTGATAAAGGTGGCACTCTCGTTGTACAGGACGTATCAACTTACATTGAGGAAGCTAATAGGCAACTCGTTAATCAAGAACATTATGAAAAACTAACGAAAAACCCAATGGAGGAATGGACCAGTGAATATCATTCTTTGCTATTGGGTTGGAAAGAAAGAGGCCTAATTGACTTTGAGGAGTATTGCTATCTAAAAACAGAGAATCCAATTGTTGCAACGATATACTTTTTACCTAAAGTTCATAAATCCCTCATACAACCTCCAGGAAGACCAATTGTAAGCTCCATAGGGTCGTTATTGGAATCAACATCAAGATTCATAGACATATTTTTAATGAACTATGTGACAGCACTACCATCTTTCCTTAGAGATACAATGGATTTCTTAAAAAAGATCTCTGAGAGTGAATGGAAACCAACTTACTTAATGGTAACCATAGATGTTGCCTCTCTTTATACCTCAATTCGCCATGAGGATGGTGTAAAAACTGTGAGAAATGTGCTAGGAGCACGCTCAGTGAATCTGTTGGAACAGACAGCAATGCTATTGGATATGCTTCACTACTGTTTAACGCACAACGTTTTCCTGTTTTTGGGGAAAATGTATCTCCAAAAGCAGGGGACCGCAATGGGGACATCATTTGCGCCCACTTATGCGAACCTCCTGATGGGGGCTTGGGAAAGTGAGGTAGTGAAGAAAGAAGAAGAAAACAAAGATGGATCCAGAATAAAACTTTGGTGTCGTTTTATAGATGACTTGTTCATCATATGGGAAGGAGATAACAAATCACTAGAATTATTCATTGAATCCCTGGAGGTAAATGACTATAATCTACACTTCACCTCAACAATCAGCTCCACAAACCTGATCTTTCTAGATGTAGAAATATTTGTAAAGAACAACAAACTGTGCTTCAAGATCCACAGGAAACCGACATCATGCAACAGCATCCTCCACGCAAATAGTGGACATCCTCTGAGATTAAAATGGAGCATTCCACATGGCCAAATATTACGAGCAAAAAGAAACTGCTCTGAAGAAGGGGATCTAGAGGATGAAATAAACAAAATGAGCCTTCAGTTTCTTGAGAGGGGATATCCGGAAGAAGTAATATCCTCTGCAAAATCTAGAATGACAACGAAAAATAGAGTGGATTCACTGGTACCGAAAAACAAAAGACCTGAAAACATCATAGATATGGAAAGTAATCATGAGAATGAAGTAACAAGATTAATCATTGATTTTGACAACCAAAGTAACAAAATGAAAAGGGCACTACAAAAACATTGGAAAGGCTTGCTCCTGAATGAAACCTTGAAAAAGAACTTAACAAGTTATCCAAGCATTGCGTACCAGAAAACTTCGTCTCTAAGAGATATCTTAACACAAAGCCATCTTGAGTTAAGAGAACCGGATAATTGAACCTGGTTAACAGCTCCTGGGTTCTGGAAGTGCTACAAGTGCAAGGCCTGTGAGCATGGCTTGAACATCAAGGAATACAAACTTCAAAACGGCAAAACAGAGAAAATAAAGGGCCACATCACGTGTGAATCCAAATGTGTGGTTTACAGATTACAATTCCCTTGTGATAATTCCTACATCGGGAGCACGATCAACAAATTGAAATTAAGAATACTTCAACACCTAAGGCCAATTAAGAACAAAGACCCTAGCTACCCGATGGCCACACATTTTGCCAAACACCATCAGTGTAACCCTGCCTTATTGAAATATTCAGGAATCAAATTAAGCAAAATCTCGGAAAGGGGTGGAGATCGAACCTTACAACTCAGAAAACTTGAATCCAGAATGATCTTAGGCATGGGAACTGAGGTCCCGTTTGGACATAATTTAGATGCCAAACTGTTTGTACACCTGTAAATACAAGAGGAAGTGATGGTATAGAAAATGAGAGACTTATTGCACATATCAGAGAATTGTGAGAAGTGTATAAAGAATATGAAAAATAGATAAAGAGATGTGAGGCGAAAAACTGGACATAACATATCAGCCAGAATCCAAAACCCAAACATTATAACATCCAAGCCCCCTTTTTTTGTACAGAGTGAACATGATTCATTGTTAGAGTGGACCCGAAAATAAGAGAAATGGACAATAATGGAATAACATAAAAGGGATGATTAGGATATGAACTTAGCCTATAAAATGTACTTTACAGATATCTTGAACGTTCATTTCCCTAGCCAAAATATAAAATAGCCACATAAATTAGTGACTACGGAATATGTACATACTTATGGAATAATGACTGTTTACAGTAATCAAAAATTTGCAAATAGTGTACATATATACCAGTGGGACTATGATTAGGCTGAAAAAAGTATGCTTAAATACAACCTTGTCCATAATCAAAGTACATGTGCAAAGAACTTGGGAGTATGGTTTGGGGAGGATCTGAGGTTTGAGGCACACATAAAGAAACTTACAGGGGTGTGCTTCGGATCTCTCAAGGCTATGAGAAAGTTCTTTCCATATCTCCCTTCTTCGGCAAGAGAATCGGTCGCGAGGGCTTTAATACTATCACGGCTCGACTATGCCAACTCTCTTCTTAGTGGAACCCCAGCCTTTCTAGTCGCCAGATTACAGATCATCCAAAATGCGACGGCGAGACTTCTCTGCAATGTGCCCAGTAGGGAGAGTGTACGAATCCATCTGAAAGAACTACATTGGCTACCAGTAACACCAAGGATTACTTTTAAAATCCTGACACTAGCATTTAAAGCAGTCAATGACCTTGGGCCTTCGTATCTGAAGAAAAGATTTAGCCGCTACACCCCCACTTGATCTCTACGCTCAGCTGATCGTAATTTGCTGAGCGTACCCCGCTTTCGGCGAGTGCGCCTTGGAGGCCAGTCAATTGTTGTCCTTGCGGCTTCGGCCTGGAACACTCTGCCTTTGTTTCTAAGATCAATTCAGAATTTTGTACCTTTTAAGAAGGCACTGAAAACTCATCTTTTTAGATTTGCTTATTAGACTATTTTAAATTTCTTCTGTTTTCCTTTGGCCACCTGCTTGTTTTCTTCTTTTGCGCCAGGATACTCTGGTAGTAACAGAGCGCGTTATAAAACAGCTAAAATAAAATAAAATAAAATAAAATAAAATAAATCATGGAATTAATAGAGTACTTCACTGAATATAGTTGAATAACAATGAACTCAAAAACTATTATAAAATCGAAACTGTACATAAGAATGGGGATGTATACAACTGTAAAAATTGTAAAAATGTCAATATGTAAATATTATTAAATGGTTTTGGTAGGTCTAGATTTAATAGAGTACTTTACGTAAATATTGAAATACAAAATGGCTGCCTTAGTGTGCCGGTAGAATAACTGTGCAGGGTTGTTGGTCTAGATGACCAATGAAAGGGAAGAGGGTACTTACACTGAGCACTTTAAAAATGAGGTCTAGACCCGAGGACTCTATGGTCCAGTGGAAGGCTAGGAGTAGCCGAAACGCGTAGGCCGTCCGTTATTTGATGCACGTTATTTTGCACATGGTGTGTAAATAAAATATCTATGAACTGACCTTGTAGTGTAGTTCCTAGTTTCCCACTAGGCCCTGCGCATTGGAATAACATAAACAGTAGTATCGACTTGGAACTGCGACTATTCCAGGCCTCCACTGACTATGCTAAACTTAATTGGGTGTGTTACCAACTAGCTCAGAGGTCACTGGAAACTTTCTTCTCTGCATAGGAAGTGATCAGCTTCCCTGGCACAGACAAGAAGGGATTCAGCTTTCCAACAACCGTGCAACATGACAACTTTGCTCCTCAGATTAAGAGTCAATCTCTAGGGTCGTGTGAAACAATAGACATGTATTTCACTCAGTCAGGTTAGTGCAGTTTACTTTCACGAGATGTAGAGAATAGAGAGACGGGCGTTTGTCAATAAAGGGTTAACATTTATTGAACAGTCTTTCTTCTCGTACAAGAGAAATGTATTGCCACAATTGCAAGACTTGTTATTATAAAAAGTACGTACAGTAAGATAAGGATTGCGAAATAATACTGTAAAAGCATTGATATGGTTTCTTAGCCATACAATGGTTTAAAAGTAATAAAACATATATACAGTCATATATACATTAGGCTAAAATACTCAACTGGTGCTTCTAACTAAGCCTACCCCAGTGTGCCTGACCTAAGCCTAACACGTGGAAGGGGAGTAAGTAAGTAGCTTTAAGTTAAGTTGGTTTTGCCAAGGTTTGCTTCAAGAATTCTCATCTAAGGGTTTAGTCAACACCATACCTCTGAATAGAATGATGGAAGTCTGGTATTTCCTTCAGGGGGCACTCGGTATCCCAGTCACCCGCGAGGGCAGACTGGAAACGCTGGAGCTGGATTTCTCAGCAGAAGAAATGCAGCGTCTCTCTTCAGCGCGTCGAGGAAGGAGGGGGGACAGCGTCCGCGGGCAGCTTGGAATCTGCTGGGCTCTTCGCAGAGGGACGGCTGTTCAGCTCCTAAGCTCACCACACCATCGTTCGCGCTTTAGCAGCGATAATGGTATCAGTAGCTTCACCACCAAAGGGACAGCAGCAGCATCAGCGTACTGCATACAGCATACAACAGCAATGGGACACCAGCAATTGCTTAAGGCAACGTTGGTAATATTTATACCTGACAGGTGCCTGGATTGACGCAAGTTTGCTGGACATAAGACGTCAATTAAAGATGTCACTAGGAAGTGATAGCTATCAGTTGCTCATTAGAGTTCCATTACTAATCAAAACACAGCAAGCGGGGATTTCCAGGTTTGCTGAGTTTTTATCTTGTTGAAGAACTCGGAGTGTTAATCTAGGAATATCAGATAGTGACTTCTGCTCTGTCATTGCACTAATTGGTTGCAAAGGAAGTGGCAGAGAACTATGCTGGAATGTGGCTCTGTTCGTGTGAGGCCAGAGATGACTTTCTGAATATCGCACTTGAACGGTTATGCCAATATAGGGAATAAATGGATTTATAGCCGAATAGAAGGTCACAGTATCGATCAGGAACCTAGATAAACACGCAACACCCACTCCACGTTTTCATGTCCATCAAATTACTAAAACTAGAGCAATTAGATGCATGTGTAACATTGCCCACCCCAAAATACACAAATGCATTAGAAATAGGCGTATATAGTAATACGTGAAATTTAGGTACTGTACGTTTTCGAAGCATAGAAATCATTCAAACATCATTGCATATGAAATCAATGAACGATTATGCATAAAGAATTACACATGAAGTATCTCTTAAACAGAAGAAGGGCGAGATAAATCATCACATATAAATGCATTGCAATAAATGTGCGCTAGAGGCTGATGTAAGTTGTTATGTCTCTAGATGTGTTTAGAAATAGAATTGTGAAGCTTCTGTTCTCTAAGAGTTTTTACGTTAAGCAAAGAATTGTTCGTGCCAAAGAAAGGTCAATATTAAAAAATATCCAATTCAAAAGAATTAATGCTTGAACGGGGGAATAGAGTTCCAACGCTGTTAGCAGTTTTTGTTGATCAAAACCGAAGGCCGAATTCAGAGTTCATGGGAACGCTGTGTGTCGGAAAGCTTCTCAAAAGTTATTGTTTCTGTACCGGTGAGAACATCGTATCAGACAGGCTCTCAAAGAATTGGTCTACAAAATCAGGTGACAGTTCAACCAAATTTGATAGTGCTGTAACTTGGCAGGTGTGAGAATGATTGCTGTCATCATAGTCGGGTTCAGCAATGCTCACAGAAGGTCGTACCTGGGTGATGCTGCTTTTGTCACTCGCTCCACTGTTACCACCTAGTCGTAGTACAGGAGTCTCAACGAATGCTGTCATCAGGATTGGTAGCCGCTGGGGACAACACAATGCGTGAGCCGTTATTGGACTGAGCAAAGTATCGACGTCCATTGGTACTGCTGATGGAAGTGAAAGACAGATGTCCAACACGCATTCATCTCCGCATAGCATACATCGAAGTACCGGTAAGATACAGTTCTGCCATATAGGTCTGAATGAAAGGAACCAGGCCATGTTTAGATCTCTCAGCCTGGCCAATCCAAGGACGTTAGTTATCCTGTACCGGTAGCGCATTGCTAGGATTGTCTCTTCCATTCCCATGGGAGCTATGTCTGAGTTTCGGCTTGCCATAACGAAGCAGGAGGGTCAAAAATAAAATCCCTGCGACGAGTCCCAAAAATAATGGTATGCCGCCAAAAACAGAGTGGACAAAATTAGGAACGATTCCCAAAATTGCCTGAAAAGGTGTTAGCAGTCCCGTAAAGACTGTCTTAAATATGCCTGGGATGCTTGTGGCACTAGACATGTTAAGGAGTTGGCTGAGCATTTCTACGAAATGCACGGGGCAATTTGTTGGTAAAAGGTCATGAACTTCAGTAGCTGTCCTTGCAACTAGAAGATCATACGTCTCTTTTGATGACGTTATAGGCACTGTTGTCTGTAAAAGCACAGATTTCATTTTGCTTAAAGTATCAATTCGTATAGAATAGAGATTCAGACGAGGCCAGATGGGAGTCACTGTGTCTGCAGGCCCACTCGGGAACAATGCTTGCATACAGCATTTGACCATGGATGTTACACTTACTAGATAACTTTTCCCTGGCACAAGGCCACAACATCTGTGATCCGTTCTAAGAATGTAACTCCCGTTTGCAAGTTGCATAAAGAAGGGGTCTATCTGAGTTGCAGGTGTGACTAGCTGGTGGCATGAAAGGTTGTTAGAATTTCCATCACATGCGCCGTGTAAATTAATACCCTGACACAAAAGTATACCGCTTAGTGAATGTTTACAGTTGTCACCACTAAGAAATACATTTTTGTCGCTGTCACTATAGCAAGAATGTGTGTATGGTAATTTCCATTCTGATTTTACATATCCTTTACCCAATTGTTCATACTGGCCAGCAGGTATGTACTCAAGGCACTTTTTAAATCGGAAAGTTGTTATCGGAATTGTGATAATTCCGTGTATTATCCATTCAATGACAGGACTCTCTGACATTGTCAATGGTAATCTCTCGAGTTTTTCGATGCTCAGGATTGTATAGTCTGCTCCTTTCTGTGCCAAACTGATCTGTTTATCAGTAAGGTTAAAAATGGAAAATAATGACGTTGTGTTGATTAAACGCCAAGGCACATAGCCTGAACGAAGATTTTGCAGCGTCCAGCCTAATTGTATAATAGAGCGTAATTGAGATTGGCCATGTTGTAACATTAGCAAGTCTCTATCTATCACATCAAAGGCAGAGGATACAATATTGTCCAACGAATATATTCTGGAAGGCAGAGTCATTAACCCATTGTCTACTACAGAAAGTGATTTCTCCAAATTAATACGATCAATTTCTCGTATTTTTTCAGCTGTTTCAATTTGTTTGACTTTCCAAGCCTCGTTGTACGCAGCATAGATACTGGTCGCTATGAAACGCTTTTGACGCTGTTTGCGTGGTCCAAGAATGAAATCGCGCAAATCAGCACCATCTTTTAGTAAAGACAAGTGTTGCTTAATTTCAGCCAGTGTGGATGATGTTAGCCATTCAAGGCAGAGTTTCCCTACACTGTATGTTGTTATTATCCCTGGATGTTGTCTCTGGGAATATCTCGGGTCTAGTCTGGTCATTTTTAACCCCTGTGTTTTGTTTAGGAATCTATCTTGACAGTTGTTTGTGTCAGTAGGCCAGATTAACCACTTTTTCCAATCAGGATGTGTTCTGTTAAAATGTAAAATTTGTGATACGTCTAACTCAATATCTGCAGTTATATTTTCAGGTATTGGCTTTGGAATAGACGGTTTTTTAAGGTCTTTGATCTTAGCTAGGCCAAGACAGGATGTTTGGTGTATTGTGTCATTTAAAAACAACATTTGTTCTGGTATCATGCAGGTTCTAAATAGTGCTTCAATGCCCTGTACCTGCCAATCTTTTGTACCCCAAATGTTTTTCGTTTCAATATTATTTTTACAATAATCAAAATCAAATGTCATCATTTTTTCATAAAATGCTTCTGAATATATCAATTTAGAATTTGTCAGCATTGTTTTCATTCCTGTTTTATCTAACAGTTTGTAATAAACCGTTTCTGCATCACTGGTGTTAAACCCTGAGAAGAATTTGAATTTCTCAA
This sequence comes from Lissotriton vulgaris, assembly GCF_964263255.1. Taxonomy (NCBI): domain Eukaryota; kingdom Metazoa; phylum Chordata; class Amphibia; order Caudata; family Salamandridae; genus Lissotriton; species Lissotriton vulgaris. The sequence goes on along the minus strand of NC_141697.1, from coordinate 701,077,464 downwards.
AAAATGCTTTAGAACTGCTTTTAGGTGGTGTAGCACAATGTTCCCATTGATTATACATAAAAACATTTCTAGGCTGTGCAGATTTATGCAAGTAATGATCACCATAGTGTGTGTAACAGAATAACTGCTCATAACTAGATGAACCTTGTAAATAATCATGATCTGTAAATCTAGCTGACATTACTAAATCAGACATCATGTCATTAATACTGTTAAAGTCCCAATCATCAGAGAATGTACTAGGTGCTACAAAGTCACTTAAGGAAACCTTCAGTTGATGCGGATACTTCAGGATTTCGACCGGACCATATATCTCATAGTCTGTTTTCTCCCATACTACCCCACCAGGTATTGGAGTTGCTGTGACATTAACTGTTGACAGTTCTTTTTTCTTCACGTGTGATGATCTGTGTGGTTTCAGGACTAGGTTGATGTTCTGACTTGCTGTGTCCATTGTAATATATTTTCCCTCAATGAATTTTCCCAAACAAAGTACCATGATGAGCCAAAGCAGGAGGAAAAATACACCTAGACCGAACCAGAACTCTAACCAAGGTGAAATAAGGTAGATTTCCTTTAGTTGATGAAAGAGTTCCGTTGCTTTTTCTTTAAAAGTCTTTTTTGTTTCTGGCATCACTTCGGGGTCGTTTTGATCTTCAGAGAAGTTGTCAAAGTTGATGAAATAACCAGAGGCAGTTCTGTCAATTGATGGGATTGTTCTTTCAATCTGTCTCTCGGTAGCACTTTCTGGTGCCACATTAGTGTAGACTGGTGTTGTTTCTTGACGAACTGTTTCAATCTGTGTCTCAAGAGGCACGAGTTCCATGGCATTATTGCATAGTCCTTCATTGTGCACTGCAGGCTGATCGAATGTGATTAGTCTTTCAGTTTGAACCTCTTGAATTGTTGCAAGTTTGGGTATTCTGTTGTTTCTTGGGAGTCCACTGGGCCTACTGTTGATTATAGGCCACATGCTTGTGGTTTTACCAGGTCGATAGACACGACTCTGTTCTCCTTTTTACCAGCAAGGGGCGGTAGTACTACTGATCTTGTTCCAGTGACTGCCAAGACAGGTACTGCTTTTCTGTAAGAAGGCCCAAATTCCTTCTTCACCGCGATCTTTTCTCTGACTAGATCCCCAATCTTTGGAATCCAGACAGGCCTTGCTGGGGCTGTTGCTTGTGGTGCCTCGTCAGTGGTATCTGGCTGTTGCTTTAACTTTATGTTGCTTAAGGATTTTCTTGTTTCATTCAATTCCTGTAAAACAGCCAAACGATCTTTGATGTCAAAGTCTGTTGTTTTTTCTTGTACCACTGACATCTGAATATCGAGGTCCTGAATGTTCATTCTAATTCCGAACAATAGTTTGTATGGGCTGAAACCTTTTAGAGAATTTCTTGGCAAGTTATTAAGACTAGTTTGGACACTTATTAAATGTTTGACCCACCCAGCGCCTGAACCTAATACCTTCGCTGTTATAGATTGCTTTATGTCACGTTTTTTTCTTTCTACCACACTATTCCCTTCGGGGTGCGACGGACAAGAATACCGCAACCCAATTCCCATGCTGGCCATGGCCTCCTTATAAGCTCGAGAGCTGAAAGCAGGACCCTGGTCAGAATGGAACGTGGTAATTGCGTATGTGCCGATAAAGACTCGCAAATCTTTTATAACAGTTCTAGGCGTCAGCCGAGTGCTGGAGGCTACATTATTTAAGTGTGTTTAGCCTTAACTGTTTAATAGGACGCAGGTTGGGGTGCAGGCAGCGTTACGCTGTTTCTGATCGGTAGCCGGTAGCATGGTTCACTACTGCGGTCCCTGTTGCAGTTTTCACAGTTGTTTGCATATATTTGGTGTTCTACACTCATTCCCGGCCACCAGTATACTGATTGTAATTCAGTCAGAGAGTCCCTGATTGTTTGGTGTCTCAGACCCAATCCCATGTGTGCGTCTGCTATTAAAAATAATCTCCTGTTCATGTTTGGAATTACTCTGTCCCCCACTCCAGGGATTCGAGCAAAAGGAACGGAGTTTGCATCGATTATGTATGCATAATTGAGTGGATAGTTTACGGGTAGTGCTGCACAGTCGCCTTTTACGGTCGTTTTTACTGCCAGCATGGTTTCCCCGTCTATGTATTTTTCTGTACGCTTTTTTGTGGCTACGGAAGCCGGGTTAGTTGCTTCCGCTGTGGCTGTTTTAGCCAATGAATTCCCTGCAACGTGAACGCCATCACGTTGAAGACTCTGTGCGTGTATCACGTGAGTCTTTTGTAGTTCTTTGTATAAAAGAGCTACCTGTTTCCAGAGCAATTTATGCTTTATTGTGGCACCTGTGTCATCTTTGTAGTCGTTTTCAATCCACCTCTGCAATTTATTGTTGTAAGAATTGACGCAAAAATGAGAATCGCACACGATTAGTGTCGGGAATTCATGTTCTGCATTTTCGAGCGCCATCTTTAAACATCTGATTTCAGTTCTCTGAACAGAACAGTACTTTACAGATTCAGTTTTTGTTACTTTCGGTCTGAATTTACCGCACAGCCAACGACCTTTAATAATCGCACATGCTGCATCGTAGGATTTTCTCTCTACGTTGAAATGCTGTACAAATCCATCTGTATAGATTATACAGGCGTACTGTGGGAGAGACAGAATTTCGATTGGCAGAGGATATTCTTCTTCATACTCTAAATCATTCAGTTCTTCGAATTGCGGGGCGAAATAGTATTTCACATCTTCCGCTCCTAGAGAATCTATACACTGTATCCATTTCGGATCCAGTGACACTGTAGGCAGGTTTACTGGGCTGAATAGCGCTTCGAAGGCGGATTCCGCTGTAAGGATATTAATCCGTTTGCCGTGTGCTAGTTCTCGTTCATTTGCTAATGCGATTTGCACTGCTTTCACAGTTCTTTCTGTGTGACTGAATGTTTTTTCCGCTTGTGTGTACAAGTGTGATTTAATTGAAATTGGTACCTTTTCTCCCTCATTAGAGGTTAGGTACGTGAATCCGCATCTTCCTGGGATGACTCGGATTACAAGATCGATCGTGTTGTCACGTGTATCTAATTTTGTTTTTGCTAACATGTCTGTTTGCAGTGATCTCAAAATTTCTGTGTGTTTTTGAGTCCAATTGATTTGTTTAAAATCAGGTTTAATTAGTTCGTAGAGAGGTTTAACCCTCTCTGCGTAATTTAGAATGTAAGTTCTTCCGAAATTCAGAAAACCTAGAACGGATTGTAAATTCTTCAGTGTGTTTGGAGCTTGGAGTACAGCGCACTTCTCTAAGAAGTTGTCCGCTAGGGTTTTCCCTTCACTTGATAATTCGTACCCTAAAAATAGTACTGTCAGATGGGCAATTCGAGACTTTTTAAAGTTGAATTTGTAACCCTCTGCTGCGAACCCAAGTATAATGGTGTTCACTCTTTTCAAATGAGTATCCAAGTCGTCGTCTGTGAGATAGATATCATCTACGTAAGATAATGCCTCATCATCATAGATTTGTAGTAACTCTGTTACCCTAGCTGAGAATAGTCCTGGGCTGTTCTTGAACCCCTGTGGGAGTCAACAGAATTTTTTCTGCGACCCAAATGCGGAGAAAGCGGTCAAATATCTGCTTTCCGGTGCAATGTTTTGACAAAAGAAGCCATTAGATATGTCTAATGTCGTTTTATATTTTTTCCTAACTATGTTATTCATTAGGGCTGCACTATGCGAGTTTTGTACTGCAAAAGTTTTACAACATGTATTAAGGTGTCTGTAGTCCAAAACTAGATGATATGAAATGTCTGGCTTGGAGACAGGAAACAAAGGATTGTTCATTTGAGAGGTGCATGTTTCAATCACCCCCTGGTATTCAAGTTGATCTAAGATCTCCCTGACTTATTTTTTAGCTTCTTGCTTAATGGGATACTGCCGTTGGGCAGTTGGTTCACTTTTTAATTGGATTTTGTGAGGAGGAGAGTCCTCATCCCATCCTACATGATTTTTATACAATGCCGGAGCCTGGGCTACTGCCCATTTCCTTGCATATGTATATTTTTTGTGAATCGGAATGTGATTCGAGAAGGCAGGCATAATCACTTCTTCGCCACGAGGGCACTCCCTGACAAACTCTGGGGGCCAATCTTTTTCAGCTAACAGAATATCATAGCCTTTTGAGAGTTTATCCCAAAACAGACCTCTAATTTTCCTAGTCTTATCACCCTCCATACGCAATGTTATTTCGTATATTTTATGGGGCTCGCTAAGTCTGGTGTCGGCAGTTTCAACCTGAATGTATTCATTCGTGTCCACTGTCTCCAGATGACTCATCAAGATCTTGCGCGCTATACTGATTTCTGCTGCACTGTCCAACATTGTCAATGCCCACTCCCCGTTTTTCAACTGTGTCCTCAGTATTCTCGGCATGGTTGATTACTCTAATACTGGCTACCTTCTTTTTCTGAAATTGAGATTTTTTACTCTGAGCAGGTTCCTTGTCTTTGGACTTGGTGTGCTCTCCTGGGTCTGACCGTCCTCTTCTTTCCGATTTCTGTGGAAAAGATCGAGAGGGACGTGTATCAATACTTTGATATCTATCAGGTTTTTTCAGATTATCCCTATTTCTAAGGTTATATCTTTTCTCAGTGGGCTCCCTTTGGGGAGACTGGTGTTCTCGAGTCGGAGTTCTTTCCCTCCGTCGAGGAGACCTTCCTCTGGACTGGAAAACTTTTTCTTTGGGAGTGGATTGTTTATTTCCATCCCAGCTCTTTTTAGGAGTGTTTGAATTATTTTTAATAAATAATTTTTCAGGATTTTCGAGCAGTTGGGGCTTTACTGGTTTCCCACCCAAGCTGTCTCTACCTAATTCTTCATAGCATTTTTCTATGATTCTGGCAAGCTCGACTGGCTCTTTTATATCTGTTTCCTTCAACTTCTGGCGGATCGCCACAGATGCTGCTTCTCCTTTAATGTTGGCTAATAATATAGCCGAGACCTGCTTGAAGTCTTTCAGTAATTTCATACCTAGATTTAAAGCGGGCTCTGGACCGTATTCATTTTGAATCTGTTTTAGCACTTCTGGTATTACCGCCATAGACGGAACACCGTGTGTTTTTGTGTAAATGGAAGCAAAGACTGTACCCCAAGTGTCGCAGTCCTCTATGTGTGGTGCGATTCCCATAGGAAGGCAGATGGTCAAGATTCTGTGTTTCTCAATAGGGGTAGTATCAGGAAATACTGCCTCTATTTGAGTGATTTTCTGTGCTAACCAGAAAGGAATTTGTTCCCGTTTTACGAGTGTTTTACCAAGACATGACTGTATGTTCTGTGGTGTGATTTTATTAGTGTTCCCCTGATGAGGGGTCAGCTGTGGTACATTAACAGCTGGCTGGACTGTTGCAGTCCGCATTACATATTGGACTAATTGCCTATGTATTTTAATTAATGTTTTTAGCTGTACTAACAGCTCTTCTCTAGACATTTTTGCAATGTCAGGATGTGGTGTGTAGCTGGCTAGAACCGGCCACGTTGCTCCTGGTCTACCTAGTGGACCGAGCCTGATAATGTGATCATTGTGTTTTAGGGCGCCATTAAACCAGAGCAGGTGCTCTTGAAATTTAAGTGGAATTTCAATCTCCTCGAAAGGAGCGTACTCTTCCGGAGGTTTCTCTATTTTGTAATAGTGAAACTCTTTTGTTGTAGCGTTTGCCGCTGGAAAGTTTATCCATGAATAGAATACCTCTGTCTGCCGATATTCGTGAGCCTCTATCACGAAAATTACTGTACCACCTTGAGGTGTCAGTCCGTTTTCTATAAGTTTTAAAGTTATAGATTTTCTTAAGTGGACCGGGATGATAATAGCATCCGGGTCTGTGTGTTCGGGACCTTGCTGAGTCGCATCTACTGCGGCCCCAGTGGTTCCGTTTTCTCCTGGCATTGTTACAATGCAAGGTTTGCAGAGTTGGTCTCCAAGGAGACAAAGATTAGGTGCACAATATTTTGGAACACTGTATCCTTCAACGTTGAATAAACCAGAGCTTTACATAGGAATCTCTTCCTACTGAGTTCGGGCGGATTTTAACCTTTCACCCACTCCAGACGTCTATTGGAGTATTTACGGGAGAAAGGGGTCTGTGAAATATGCACGACTGAGTTACTCTAATGTCTTGCGTTAGTTTATCGCCTTACCAAACGTTGGGCGCCATGTAGTGTAGTTCCTAGTTTCCCACTAGGCCCTGCGCATTGGAATAACATAAACAGTAGTATCGACGTGGAACTGCGGATATTCCAGGCCTCCACTGACTATGCTAAACTTAATTGGGTGTGTTACCAACTAGCTCAGAGGTCACTGGAAACTTTCTTCTCTGCATAGGAAGTGATCAGCTTCCCTGGCACAGACAAGAAGGAATTCAGCTTTCCAACAACCGTGCAACATGACAACTTTGCTCCTCAGATTAAGAGTCAATCTCTAGGGTCGTGTGAAACAATAGACATGTATTTCACTCAGTCAGGTTAGTGCAGTTTACTTTCACGAGATGTAGAGAATAGAGTGACGGGCGTTTGTCAATAAAGGGTTAACATTTATTGAACAGTCTTTCTTCTCGTACAAGAGAAATGTATTGCCACAATTGCAAGACTTGTTATTATGAAAAGTACGTACAGTAAGATAAGGATTGCGAAATAATACTGTAAAAGCATTGATATGGTTTCTTAGCCATACAATGGTTTAAAAGTAATAAAACATATATACAGTCATATATACATTAGGCTAAAATACTCAACTGGTGCTTCTAACTAAGCCTACCCCAGTGTGCCTGACCTAAGCCTAACACGTGGAAGGGGAGTAAGTAAGTAGCTTTAAGTTAAGTTGGTTTTGCCAAGGTTTGCTTCAAGAATTCTCATCTAAGGGTTTAGTCAACACCATACCTCTGAATAGAATGATGGAAGTCTGGTATTTCCTTCAGGGGGCACTCGGTATCCCAGTCACCCGCGAGGGCAGACTGGAAACGCTGGAGCTGGATTTCTCAGCAGAAGAAATGCAGCGTCTCTCTTCAGCGCGTCGAGGAAGGAGGGGGGACAGCGTCCGCGGGCAGCTCGGAATCTGCTGGGCTCTTCGCAGAGGGACGGCTGTTCAGCTCCTAAGCTCACCACACCATCGTTCGCGCTTTAGCAGCGATAATGGTATCAGTAGCTTCACCACCAAAGGGACAGCAGCAGCATCAGCGTACTGCATACAGCATACAACAGCAATGGGACACCAGCAATTGCTTAAGGCAACGTTGGTAATATTTATACCTGACAGGTGCCTGGTTTGACGCAAGTTTGCTGGACATAAGACGTCAATTAAAGATGTCACTAGGAAGTGATAGCTATCAGTTGCTCATTAGAGTTCCATTACTAATCAAAACACAGCAAGCGGGGATTTCCAGGTTTGCTGAGTTTTTATCTTGTTGAAGAACTCGGAGTGTTAATCTAGGAATATCAGATAGTGACTTCTGCTCTGTCATTGCACTAATTGGTTGCAAAGGAAGTGGCAGAGAACTATGCTGGAATGTGGCTCTGTTCGTGTGAGGCCAGAGATGACTTTCTGAATATCGCACTTGAACGGTTATGCCAATATAGGGAATAAATGGATTTATAGCCGAATAGGGGCATAAGGTCACAGTATCGATCAAGAACCTAGATAAACACGCAACAACCTGTTGCTGTGCTGTGACACTATCCGTGGTAAATCGTGAATATATATATATTACCTACTGGCGGTCGCCAGTAGGTATATATAGTTAGGATTTTTTCTCTATGGGATTTTTGAAAATTCTATGTCTAATAACTTTGGCGTTTGTGGACGGAATTGGCTGAAATTTTCAGGAAAATGGAACATTTTGTTTCTGAGCAGCCCCTGACAACTTGGGGGGGTTTCATCAAGGGGGGGGCAGAGAAAAAAGGGGGGTCCCAAAACGCGTTTTTCCCATGTTAATTTCCATAGGGCGGTTGGCCTCACTTTTAGCTCGAACGGCTGAATGGATTTGCACGAAACTTAGCAAAATTGTAGGGACTGTTAGCCCGATGTGCCTTTGCTAGGTCTCAATATATGTGCTCCAGTGGATTTTGAGTAATTTAGGTTCAAAAAAAGATATATATCTGGGCGGAGCCTAACCACACATCTGATCTGATTGGCTGTCAGCACTTCATCCAAGAAGTGTTGGCAGCCATCTTGGGACCAGAATTTTTTAATGAAATAGAAGAGGATTTGAAAAGTCACTCAAAATGTGCCCTAATTTTTCTTTCTGCAGCACTAATAATACCTTCTATTGCATAATATACCCCCTCATTTTATTCCTTTTTAAATTAAATGTTTTAAGAGTTACCACTTTATTCCAATCAAGATGGCTTCAGGTGTGCCATACCTTTGTAATAAGTAGGACTGTTAGCGCTCTAGTTGTTCTTCAGAACACGCTGGGACATTCTGTCATTGGGCTATACTTGGGCTACATCTGGGTGATATTTGGGCTACATTTGGGCTCTTTTGTCTTTGGTGGCCATTTTGGGAGACTGCATGTCAGAATGTTTTAATGAAATAGAAGAGGATTTGAAAAGTCACTCAAAATGTGCCCTAATTTTTCATTCTGCAGCACTAACAATACCTTCTATTGCATAATATACCCCCTCATTTTGTTCCATTTTAAATTAAATGTTTTAAGAGTTACCACTTTATTCCCATCACGATGGCTCCAGGTGTGCTATACCTTTGTAATAAGTAGGACTGTTAGCGCTCTAGTTGTTCTTTAGAACACTCTGGGACATTCTGTCATTGGGCTATACTTGGGCTATATCTGGGTGATATTTGGGCTACATTTGGGCTCTTTTGTCTCTGGTGGCCATTTTGGGAGACTGCATGTCAGAATGTTTTAATGAAATAGAAAAGGATTTGAGAAGTCACTCAAAATGTGCCCTAATTTTTCATTCTGCAGCACTAATCATACTTTCTATGGCAAAATATACACCCTCATGTTGTTTCTTTTTAAATTAAATGTTTTAAGAGTTACCACTTTATTCCAATCAAGATGGCTTCATGTGTGCCATACCTTTGTAATAAGTAGGACTGTTAGCGCTCTAGTTGTTCTTTAGAACACTCTGGGACATTCTGTCATTGGGCTATACTTGGGCTACATCTGGGTGATATTTGGGCTACATTTGGGCTCTTTTGTCTCTGGTGGCCATTTTGGGAGACTGCATGTCAGAATGTTTTAATGAAATAGAAAAGGATTTGAGAAGTCACTCAAAATGTGCCCTAATTTTTCATTCTGCAGCACTAATCATACTTTCTATGGCAAAATATACCCCCTCATGTTGTTTCTTTTTAAATTAAATGTTTTAAGAGTTACCACTTTATTCCAATCAAGATGGCTTCAGGTGTGCCATGCCTTTGTAATAAGTAGGACTGTTAGCGCTCTAGTTGTTCTTTAGAACACTCTAGGAGGCTGCAGTAGAACACAAAGGAATCAACTGACAGTCTCTGTCCTTGTTGGATGTACATGTTTTACTGAGAATGTCAGACTTCATTTTCACATGACTGAGAAAGATAATGTGAATTTACAGAAAATATGCTTTCAGTTTAGCCTATAGATCCCCTTCCAAACCACTGTGGGAAAATCATGAGATATTAGTTTTCTTTCAAACAATATTCACGATATCACAGCAGGAGGTTTTTTCACATGGTAAAATCACCTTAGAACCCACCACAATTCCTAAAACGAGTATGGTACCATCAACAAATGATTTATAATGTAACTAAAGTCCTAAAACCCTCTATTAACTACAATGCTTTTTAATGAGGTGCTATCATGTATATTGGTCCCAAGATGGCTGCCAACACTTCTTGGATGAAGTGCTGACAGCCAATCAGATCAGATGTGTGGTTAGGCTCCGCCCAGATATATATCTTTTTTTGAACCTAAATTACTCAAAATCCACTGGAGCACATATATTGAGACCTAGCAAAGGCACATCGGGCTAACAGTCCCTACAATTTTGCCAAGTTTCGTGCAAATCCATTCAGCCGTTCGAGCTAAAAGTGAGGCCAACCGCCCTATGGAAATTAACATGGGAAAAACGTGTTTTGGGACCCCCCTTTTTTCTCGGCCCCCCCTTGATGAAACCCCCCCAAATTGTCAGGGGCTGCTCAGAAACAAAATGTTCAATTTTCCTGAAAATTTCAGCCAATTCCGTCCACAAACGCCAAAGTTATTAGACATAGAATTTTCAAAAATCCCATAGAGAAAAAATCCTAACTATATATACCTACTGGCGACCGCCAGTAGGTAATATATATATATATATATATATATATATATATATATATATATATATATATATATATATATATATATATATATATATATATATATATATATATATATATATATATATATATATATATATATATATATCTCAATGCTCCAAAGGTTGCCCTAGCTTTAAGCAGCACACCGCACAGATGAAAAAGGTGAAAGCCTTTATTTCAAGGTATGGAAACGTCCTTACTGCTGATAAATTGCAACAGCTGCTCCGTCAACCAGACGCATTTCGAAAGTCTTGCTTTCTTTCTCAAAGGTACATGACGGCAGTTCCGGTCTTCATTTCAACATCTATGTTCTCGGAGGAGAGTTGGATCTGGATGGCAGGGTTATTGGTGTTCTGTGGGCTGGAGTTGTGGTGACCGCCTCACTTGAGGAGGGCTAGGAGCAAGGACCATGAATGAGGAAACTGAGATTGTTAAAGCACAACCCTTTCAAGCCTCGTGTACCTTCTGAAAAGAATACGACCTCTATCTCCCCAGACACAATTAGATCTCCAGCTCCCCAGATCCCGAATCTTTTCTGCTGAGGAACCCATGGCCATCCTCTTTCGTCATTGACCCAATCCTAAACAAATGAGTCCCAATTTCCCAATCATACAAACCCAACATAACCAATATTTTGTACAACATCTTCAGTAGGTGGAAACCTGCTTTATTGATCCATTTGTATGTCCAACAACATGTTCCTAACTCTAAGCCAACTTTCAGAAACGATGCCTGCACAAAATGAGGGAAAGCAAACCTATTATACCCCTCCCTCTCTGATCAGTTTACAATCTTCTCAGCCAGCTACAGCCTCTTCCTCTTTAACTAGAACATCTAAACCCAGAAGCCCAACACCTCATTTACCCTATAATAATTCTGATACACTGAATGCTCAACTCTAATAAGACACTTACTATCCAAGCCATGTATTATGCTTTGCAACAGAGACAAGGTGATCATACACCAAATTCTCACCTGACCCTTAAACTTCCAAGACCAACCTTCTAAAATTCCAATACTCACCTCACATGCTGAGGATTCATAGCCCATAACAAATTTACCACAAAAATCTATGCCACTTTACCTCGTATGGTCACTGCCAGAAAACCCTTATCAAGCATGAGATAATAAAATCTACTACCTCCTCCTGTCACCTTTCAAACTGACACTCATTTGACAACTATGGTTTTGCCCCTGTAGCCATAACTATCTGCTATGTTTGTCTGTAAGAGCGTCTGCTTGAGGGTCACAAAGAATTACTGATCAGCTGCAACACCCTCACCTACCTATTTACTGCAGCCCTGTCTTGCATGCAGCTGCTCCCCACACCACACTAAAGAAGCTCCTACACTGTGAACAAAATAAAAAATCCACAATTTCATTGTCAACCCCTGTGTAAATGCCTCACACGAAACACAATATTATAATGCTATCAGCCCAGCACAAAAAAAATGCAAAACCTTTCTGTCCCCTCTGACGGCCTACTAAGTATTCCCACCACCTTCATTTTACCAACAGTGAATGTATTGTTCTTGTTTCTACAGTCTTGTCTTCAAAGAACCAATACCACAAACAATGGAAACAACTCCAGAAAGCCACTACTCCTCCTTTATTGCTTCCACAGTTATGGCCATAGTTCCACACTCTACATTCCTTGCCAGAATAAACCCAAACCACCACCCGCTAAAGCATATAAAAATATTTGCACACTCCTTTGCACCTCATCTCCAATGGCCACAAAGTAACACCACTAACGTTGTTCAGAAAGACAACCCACATACGTAGATCTGCTTTAACACCAGCGGACAGCTTACTTCAACTGTGGGGCAAGTATTCCACCGATAATGCCAAACCAAGCCTCCTACAATACACCCTCCATGCTCTCTCCATCTTGTATGCAAAGTACAGATGCCCCAGCAATACCTGTAGAGACAAAGCTTCCACTTTCTTACACATCAACATCTTCTCAAGTATCTGCGACGTCATATCTCTTTTGTCAATTGGCAATTTCCCTTCCTTTACCACGACACAGCTCAAGCCCAAAGGTTGTCTTTGTTGTACCCAGACCTACTGTCTTCTCAAGAGCCAACAGCACCCTAAGTATTTCATTACCTTTTTAAAGTTTCCCAATGCCAGGCTAGAGGTGCCACTTCTTTTCAGACAATAAAGAAATATTGTTAAAAAAACACTATTAGCCATTATTACCACAAAATGACTGCCTTCACTGTCTTTTGAAAGTCCTGTTATGCATGGGAAAGATTCTCACACTCAAGATGAAATACAGACAAGTACTTATAAGCGAGTTTATAGGCTCCCCGAGTGCATCCCCTGCCCAAGTTAGATGGGAATTTAGTTTGAAAAAACAAAGCATTGCAAGAAGATACACCACTATTAAAACATGGCATAAAATACGGAGCAATCATAATAGCCTATTAGTCAGTGTGTTATGGCAGTCAGTGGATAATGATAATAACTCAATGTATGGCAAATATTTGAGGTCCTCACTACTAGAAACAAATACCATCAACTTATGGGATCTACATTTACCAGATTCCACATTGTGTCTAGCTATCAATAAAGTAGCCCAGCTGCATTCCTTTATTGAAGATAAGCACAAACTAATTTCACTGTCACACACCTGGCTGGTGGCTCAATCCTATATTAGTTTAAAACCAGCAGAATACTTCAGCACAACATACCCAGCATATCTAAAAAGAAGGCTGATGGCTCTTAGATTTGGAGTTCTGCCATCTTTGGCTGACCTACCCACATAAAGATACAAAGCCTCAATATCGTGCAAGCTTTGCGGTGCACCAAAGGATGACATAATCTACCTAGTTTGCCTTTGCCAGGCCTTAAAGCAACCCTGAACTCTATTACTGAAACATGCATTAAATGAACAGGGAATTCAAACATGCCGGACGGCAATAATCAAGAGCCTAGCTCCCACAGATCCTAGGATCAACAGAAAATTGATGACATTTCTGTCACTGTCTGAGAAACAAATTAACTCTGCTAGACTTCCAGAATACAACAGAACCCCAGAGCCATCACAGGAACAGCACTTTCTGAAACAAAATACCAACAGCAGCATGACCAGGTTATTTCAACTAAGGGTCCACCACTTGAAATTAACCAATAATTTTAAACAACCCTCCGTGGTCAATTAGTCCAGTTACAATCATGTATGCAAGTCATCACTCTCTTCGCAGACAAAGGTTCAATAATAATGGGGACAATCATACTTGTATACAAGCCCAGTGACGACTACTAGTGGCAGCGGGGAATCCTTGTGTCCCAGTGGGTTGAACAAACAAATAAACAGTATCTATAATGGCATTGTAGTCACTCAAACTATTAGTGATTTTAACACTTAGCATTTTAAATTGAACTTCAAATAGTACACATAATCTCAATTTTACTCATTATTTACATGTTTTATGGAATTATCATATGTAATGTTATTGTGATGGTTTTTATTAACTTAAAACAATGAAGACTGATTGATTGGTAAAAAACATAATAAGGCATTGACTTCTAAACTTCTCAAACCGTGAATAGGAATTAGAACAATCCACTGACAATGTCTTATCTACAAAAATCTGCCCTTGATACTGTACTTCCAACAACTCATACTCCTCTGGATGCACTCGTAGCAGCTGACAGTCTGATTTAACATCACACTTAGCCATAAAAAACCCTTACCCGCTCTACTGATAAGCTCCACCATGTCATCAACTGAGGTAAAGTGCACAGAACTCAGCTCTTCTAAAATAAAATTATGCATGGACAACTCTACTGCCCACAAAGGATGCTGAATCAAGCATATCTCCACAGTTCTTTATTTGGAACCTCACAAAGGAAAATAATCAGTACCTCTATCAGCCAGTATTCAAATGGAACCCCCATTCTTCATATTAATTACCCAGCTTCTTTCCAGCAACCTCTTGGTGCTCCTTTGATGAAAGTAAGTTTCTGCCCTTCTCTGTAATCCAGGCCCTTCACAGTCAAACTGAAAACCTTTGCAAAACCTAACAACAGTAACTTTGCATCATCTAAAACTGCAGCCAGTATTAAAATAGTTCAATAGTAATTGTCGTACCAGTCATTTCCCGAAGCACCCTAGCCAACCCGAACCCTGCCAGACTGTACCTGCTAGCTACCTTTTTCAGTGGAAGGCCCCACTCCCAATCTGTCTGAAGTATTCTAAACTTGGCGCAATCATGCCTGAATTTGTACTACTCCCTATAACACAATTCTTGCTAATAAACCCAACATGCACCTCCCTCTGGCAACTGCCCCCTAAATGTCGCACAAACCCAGTCTTTTGTGGGCCACTCCCTTAAAGAGGTGGTCCAGCACCATCAGTCGGATAGCAGTATAAGTGTTCAGTGCAGTATAGTTGTTGACATCAACTGCATTAAGCCCACCCCACTTCCAGTCAGCATCCTCCAATCAGCATCCTCTGCAAGCCTGGCCCAAAACTTCATAACATAGGTCAGGTCTTACCTAAGTGTGACCAGCACTTTCCTAATCACATCTATATATGAAAACCCCACTCTTTGCTCTCTTTTTTCTTTACCATAAACACTAGTATAAATAAAAAATACTATCATCCAACTGCAATAGCCATAGGCATGTTCCAATAGCTCCACCTCCTCCTACTTGAACCCTTAATTCACCCTCACCTTCCTGTGCAACAGTTTGAAAATATCCACATATTTGCCCTTCCATATCTTTTTCTTTGCTATTAAATGCACACCCAATGGTTTAGTGACTTGCATCTATGGCAACGTCTTGAGCTTATCTTCCATTTTGCCTGCCCCTTCTCTCCTCCATCACCAGCCACATCTTTACCAACCCGCTTTTGCTCTCCATCCTTTTCATTGCTCTCTTTTTTGGGGGGCTGGTCCGTCCCAAGCCCTCTGTCCAAAAAACACTTATTCTTCCTAAAATGCCCTTTTCTCTCACATATTCATTACATCCGCCTCAACTACAATAGATCTTGACCTCTTATCACATCCTTTTGCCCCCTTGTTATAACCACTCTCTTTCCCTAAACCTGTTCTAAATGTTGCAGCCCTCTCATTGGCCTTCCACTCAGCCATGAATATCCTGCCATGTGCTTTGTCATCTCTGTCATACCCCATTTGTTGGAACCACAGGGCAGACATGGGCTGCTGGGCCCCAACTGTGTAGATTCAGTCATTAGCCACCAGTGTTCCTGTGATCCATCCTTCTATGGCTCTACAAACTGGGCCAAGTACTGACCCTTCCACATTCAACTCTCCGTGTAATGAGGGCAAGGAGGCAGAGGCCTTACAGGAGGTAGTGTGGAGTTTCCGTGCCAGCATTCCATAATCAATCAA
This sequence comes from Lissotriton vulgaris, assembly GCF_964263255.1. Lineage (NCBI taxonomy): Eukaryota > Metazoa > Chordata > Amphibia > Caudata > Salamandridae > Lissotriton > Lissotriton vulgaris. The sequence goes on along the minus strand of NC_141697.1, from coordinate 701,061,766 downwards.
AAGACACAAATACATTTGTAGTCCAGCCACGTGCTTGTCTTTTTAGAAAAAGAAAGTACTACATAATACATCCTAGCATACGGGGCAGTGATCCTGAGTATAATTCTCCCTTGTGGTTATACACCCACTGAGTCCACATTGAGCAAATTCCCACTACGGTGACCCCTTGATATCTGGTCCCTCGGAGAAGTTATATGAAAGCATTATTCAATCTCATTTACAGTCTCAATTTCCTCCCAACTAGTCATATCCACATTTAACTAACAGTATATTTTAGCACTTAACCTTGGTAGTATAGCAAATATGCAAAAGGACGTTTCCTCACTCCTCTGAAGACTTGATTGCCCCTCCGCACTCATGCATGTGTGTTTTTAGGATGTAGACTGTCCCCAGGGCCACTAGGTAACTTAGATGGGCCATATCTATTTACCGAGTGGATGTGGCGTTACCACCTGAGCAGCCGACTATGCAACGTGAGAACCAGGTTTGAGTCTTGGCATAGGCTCAATATCCTGTGATTCTGGGCAAATCACTTACTGTACCCATGCCTGAAAAAAACTGACCGTGACCATGTGTAATGTAACTGGTGCTCATGTAAAGCACTCCAGTACCTTTGAGTACAGTTTGCACTATATAAAATTTCAATGGAAAAATAAATAAAAACATCACACAGCTTAGCCTCGGCGCCGGAAGACAGTACAGGCCTGGCAGCTGCTTTTGACAAAGGGTTAGTTGTCGGGCCACCTGGGTTGAGGAAGGTAGAGGCAGCCATGATCAGGTTGACTCAGTTAATATGGCAGATATGCCCCAGACCCGGCTGATAGGTAGCTGCAGCCCGATCAGGCTCACGCAATAACCAAAGCCGATGCAACCCCAGTGGGTCCTAGGCAGCAATACTTGAAGCCATTTCAACCAGGAATCAGTTGTGGTAGACAATAGGGACCTAGAGCATGAGACATTCATAGTTTTCTCTCATATAGTTAGCTCCCTTTGGATGTCCCTTAAAGACTGCTTCCTTCACTTTGCAGGTAAGCAGGCTCCTCCAGCCGAAGTGCAAACTTCAAGAGAAGCCCCCTGAGCTCTGAATGACTGACTACCAGGTAGACACCTGACCTGGTCACACAGAAGTCCATCGAGTAATCAGCAGAGCACTCCCTTCCCTGCTCTTAAAGGACTTGGAACTGGAATGTGTTCGGTGGTTTGGGCCCCTTTTTATATACACGTTTTCTAGCTAGGAGATATGTGTCCACTGCCTCAAACTGAACAACCTATTTGGGTGGTTCTCCTTTCAGATGCGCTCCTCAGGCTGCTTTCCAGACACAATCTTCGTGTGGAGTGATGTTTCTCAGGGCAAGGAACGCTATGGCTATCTTCAGACACCGACAATACATGCAAAATGAAGTGTGAGATTTCTGCACCTGGCTGTCATCCCAACTGAAGCACTAATCAGAGGTGCACAAAAGGCCTAACCTAGAAATGTCCTCATCGTTCACAACAGAAACTGCAGTTCCACTCCTGTCTTTTACAATCAACCAAATGACAGTGCTCAGGAAGAGCTAAGCAGTAGACCCTTGCTAACAAAAGGCCACATGGATGTGTTATGAGTAGCTCTGTCTTCATACTCCTCACTTCAGTGTCTACATCTCCACTCCTGCTACAAGAATACAGGCAATACAATTCCAGTGTTTGGGAGAGCTGTCCTCACCCTCCATCTTGTCCTATGCTAGTCCAGAAGTATGCAGAAAGGACTGCACTCACCTCAGTACTTTGGCAGAGTCAAAGACATAATGATAGGAATTACGCCATAAACCTGGCTAACCCTCATGTTGTGCAGTAATAATGATCAAATATTTAAAGATCATTGTGCTCTTATGGCCTTCAGACATAACAGTAGAATTGTAAAGTTGTACAGTGTAAAATGCATATTACTGATGTTGTATCTGGGCGTATGAGTCTCAAATTTTTTTTCACATCACAAGCTATTGCTTTGCATCATGGATTTAATCAGCAAGAAGAAAAAACGCAGTTAAAAACATGCCTGTCTTTTAGTTTACATTTACAAGTGCAGCACGTGCTGGACTTCGTTACCCTTGAAACATGTGCAGCACGCGTTTGCCACCCCACTCAGCTGAAGCCTATAAAAGACTTGAAAGAACAACAAGACTTGCTTGCGCTCATTTTAACGATCCCTACTTACCTGATTCCTTTCATTGGAGCTCCTGCGTTGGATGAAGACAGTGAAGAGTCAGCGTAGTAAAAATTAAACTGATGCGTTTACATTTATACAAAATATTTATTATGAATACAAAGGCCCGCAAGCAGCAGAGGGCTGAGATGACAAGAGCGAACAGCTGGGGTAGGAATGCCAACAATGCAGTGACGCACGCTAAATAGGGTAAGGACTACTAGTGACGTGGGAGCTGTATGACCAATGGGAACACCGAGACAACCATAAGGATTATGCTAGATTGAGAGGACAAGAAGGCCGGTTTCACCAACGAAGCGGACCGGTTATACAACATCTCCCTTTTTAAACAACAGAAAATTCAATACATAATAAAATCTCTACACGTATTTGGAAAATGCGAAAACCTTCCGGAACTAGTGCAAGTGCCTTCAAAAACATCTGATGTAGAAGCATTCTCATCGCTTACATGTAAACTATCTGAAACGTTTGCACTAGGTGCCAGTGTCTCCTGACCATTAGATGAAGGCACACCTTTACTGCAACATTCCTCAACACTCTCATTACCCAAAAGCATGGGAAATTCTGCTGTGACATTAGGGAAAGTGAATTCATTAACGGGTTCAACAGTGGCTGAGCAACTAGACGTGTAAGCATTGTCATTATCACAGAATTGTTCGTCAAACCAAATACCATTAGGTTGTGAGTCTGAATTGTAAACAAAAGCGCTGGAAAAAGTTCTCTCTGACCCTTTTTGAGCTTGATTACAACGCTTTTGTTTCTCCACCCCAATTTAGGCAAACATACTGAACCTCCTGAGACTTCTATGACTTCACAAGGATCAAAGTATTTGGAATCACCTTTCTGCTTTACAAATGGTTTCTTGACGATGACCCAATCACCTTTGCAGATGTCCTTGACAATACTCTATGGACCTTGTCGTGGTAAAGTTTCGACTTTAATTGATGCTCACAAATATTGTTCTTCACTTTGAGTTGAGAGTCATCCAAAACCGTCACACCTTTCTCAAGTCCTTGATGAATGGAAAACTTGGGTGTGATGGCCGTGTTACCACACCTCCCTCTCATAAGGAAAAATGTAGAAAAACTTGTGACACTATTGATAGTGTTGTTGAACATATCAACTCTTTCTCGTGTAAATTCAACTACTGGCAAATTAGCTGCAAGAGCCATCTGAATACCATCCTTAAGAAATCGGTTTACTCTTTTCACTTGCCCGTTGGACTTGGGAGAGTTCAAATGAGTTTTCTCTTGGCAAATATGATTTTTCTTCAAAAATGATACCATAAGTTCGGAGGTAAGTTGTTTCCCATTGTCTGACACTAGAATTTGAGGCAAACCTTCTAAAGAAAAAAGAGAATCTAAAAATTGTATAAGTCTTAGAGTCAATGGTTGTTACAAATTTGAAATAAATCCATTTACTATAATAGTCACACAGAACAATTAAAAACTTGGAATCATGGTCTAAAGCATGGAATGGGCCAGAGAAATCTATTGCTATATTACTCCAAGATGCACTGGGTATGTCAACTAACTGCATTTCTTGCACCCTAGGCTTTCAATGCTTGTCAGATTTCAAACATATTGTACAAAAATCCACGAAGTCATTAACCTCTGAGTCCAGCCCTGGCCACCAATAACACTGCTTCAACGCTTTCTTGGTCATAGTCGATCCTAAATGAGTTTTGTGTGCTAACTCAATAAGGAGTTTTCTTACCTTGGTTGGTGGGACCAACAGATCTCCTCTCAATATAAAACCGTTTTCAATACTTAATTCATCTGCCACATGCGCATATGTTTTCAAATCAGCATATAAGTTTCTGATTGGTGGCCATTTACTTGAAATGTACATTTTTGCTTTGCTTAAGACAGGGTCCTTGTCTAAGAGAGACAGCCATTCTGATTCATCACAAACTTGTGCCGAATTATTGAAGCAATTTACACACGACACTACAAATACAATACCCTTCAATTAACAACTGTTCAAAGGAAAACATGATAGGAAATCTGCTCTTACATTACATTTTCCTGCAATGTGTTTGATTGTAAAATTGTGCTCTTGCAGTTTAGATAACAATCTAACCAACCTTGATGACACCTTGCCATTTCCCCTACCACATCCATCCATAAGAAAGGTCAAAGGTTTATGATCTGTGATCAACTCGAAACTTCTACCCCAAAGGTACATCTTGAGCTTCTCAACAGCCCATACGCAAGCAAGAGCTTCTCTTTCTATGGTGCTATAGTTTACTTCTGCATCATGTAAGCGCCTGGAAATTAAGGCTATGGTATGCACATTACCTGCTACCTTTTGAGTGAACAAAGCACCAATGCCCACAGAGCTAGCATCCATAGTGATGACATTGACTCCATCTGGATCATACGGTTTTAATGTTGGCGCTTTCAAAATGGCATTCTTGATTTCAGTAAAGGCTAATTCTTGATCTCCAGACCATATGTATTTTGCACCTCTGAGTAATTCTCAACGAAACGCGAGTAGTACTCACTGAGCCCCAGAAAGGACCCAAGGGTATCTTTATCTTTAGGCTCTGGAGCATCGGTTATGGCTTTGACTAAGTTGAGTTTGGGTCTGATACCTTTGCCACTCAAAATATAGCCAAAGTTCTCTACTTCGGTTTGAAGAAACTTACATTTGTCCTTGGCAACCGTCATACCCCTTTCATTCAACCTGTTAAGTACTGTATCTAAAATCTTATTATGCTTTTTAACTGAACTGGCATGAATAAGAATGTCGCCTTGAAACTTCTGAACACCAAGCACACCTTTAAAAATACATTCCAAAAGGTTTTGAAAAACGCTGACTGAGGAAGCCAAGCCAAAAGGGGGTCTTATAAATCTGTACGCACCAAGAAGAGTAATAAACGTAGTCAAATCTTTAGAATCCTCTGAAAGATTTGAGATCTATAAGGGAAAAATATCTCGAACCTCTGGTGGCAGCTAAGATTTCCTGGATTTTCGGCAAAGGAAAACAATCGACCAAGATATTTTTGTTTAGCGACCTCAAATCCGCACACAGGCGTACCTCTCCATTCTTTTTTTTAATCAAAACAATAGCAGAAACCCATTCTGAAGAGTTGGTCTGCTCAATCACGCCTTCTTCAACTAATCTGTTAAGAAGTTTTTGTAAATCTGCCTTAACAGACAAAGGAATGGATCTTACCTTGTGCTTCACTGGTATTGCGTTCTTCTTCAACTTTATAGCATGTTCGAATCCTTTAACGCATCCAATTCTATCCTCAAAAAGAGTCTCATATTTGTTTAATATATTTTCAATATCGTTCATAGATGGCGATAACTCAGAAGCAGTGACAGTCTGTACAAAACTTTCATCAAGAACAATTGGATCATCTGCACCCGGTTTGAGAATTATGCCTAGCCGTGCCAAATCCTTCCACCCTACTATATCTCTGCCTTTTTCTGCTACGTATACCGTGGTAGAAATTATTCTTCCTTTAATGTCCACATTATCATGAAAATAGCCCAACATACTTATATCAAACTCTCCGAATGCTTTCTGATTGATATATGTGGCAATTAAATTTGTATTAGGCCAATACTTTTCATATTTCTTAACAGAAATGATGGTTATAGGCGAACCTGAGTCTGCCATAATTTTAACTTCAACTTCACTAATGTGTGCAATACCCAGGGGACCTTTTATGTCATCAGATGGGTCATCTACAGTCACAACAATATTGGAACACATGTCTTCCTCAAATTCATTTACAGAACTGACCTTAACTTTCTGGAATCTTTGTGGTTTGAAGTTGTTGCACACGCTTGCAAAGTGTCCTACCTTTAGACATTTAGTGCACTTCCTCCCTTGTGCTGGACACCCCGGGAAATCCGCCTTATGGGTTCTTTGAGCCACATCTAAAACAAACAAAAACATTTGAATCTGTACTTTTACCCTCTTTTCCTTTTTTGTCATTGAACGTCATACTTTTCTTATGATCAGGTACATAGTACACTTCAGGTCATGAATTTTTGTCAGAAGCAAGCACTTTTGATGTTTCAAGTGACCTTTCAATACCCTTTGCTATGTCAATAGTTTCTTGTAGAGAAGGGTTTTTGCAAGCTAGTAGTCTTTCTTGAATTTTCTTTTCGAAACAATAAAAAATAAACTGGTCTCTAATGTATATATCGACCAAGTCATTAAATTTGCACTTTGTAGCCAACACACGTAAGGCAGCAATGTATTCTTCAATTGTTTCGCTCTCAAATTGTTTGCGCATTGCGAAACGATGTCTGCCTATCATGATGTTGGGCTCTTCTCCGAATTGCTTTTCTAAACGTTTTATTGCTTCCTGGTACTCGTCCATAGGAATAAACTGACCAAGAGGCACCTCATATTCCAGCAAACTGTCAAAAATTTCTTGGCCCGCTGCACCTAACAAACCGACAGAATATGCACAATGTAAGATCTTAATGAATAAAGATGAATCTTTGAAATGTAACTGTCTTTGAATATATTACACAATTATAAATAATGTTTATTATCCTTGGAGTCATGTAACTAGACGTTGCTCATGACGCAGTCATCTGACAGTTACAGCTGCAACTGACAATGTCAACTGCCTCAGCTGATCTGCAAAAGCCGTTGAACTTCACCAACTGTCAACTCCCAAGGACTCACAAGCATGAAATGAAACTTGGAATATTTTAGTAAAAGAAAGTCTCATTGGCAAGAAAATGTCGTCAACAGTTACTTGCTTAAAAAATTCCTTCTTGAAGCTTGATTTTCGACAGACTTGCACGCAAAAATGACGTCTCGTCGTATCAGCTTCCGCTAAGTCTGCACATGAAGAATAAACAACAAAGCATTAGTACTATAGAACTACCCCGAATATAGACTAATTAATAGTAACTTGCTTTCAGAATAAAAGAAGTCCTCATGGAAAATCATCTCCACAATACTGCTTCAATGGGCCTTATCCTCCAGTTTCTATCCCGACCTCGTCGCCATTTGAAGTGTCAGCGTAGTATAAATTAAACGGATGCGTTTACATTTATACAAAATATTTATTATGAATACAAACGCCCGAAAGCAGCAGGGGGCTGAGATGACAGGAGCAAACAGCTGGGGTAGGAATGCCAACAATGCAGTGATGCACACTAAATAGGGTAAGGACTACTAGTGACTTGGGAGCTGTATGACCAATGGGAACACAGAGACAACCATAAGGATTATGCTTGATTGAGAGCACAAGAAGGCTGGTTTCACCAACGAAGCGGACAGGTTATACAACAGACAGCTTCTCTCGCCGGTTTCCAGTTACGTCCTCGGTCTCCAGGGGAACCAAACAACTTCCTCAACACTCCTAGACCCTGTTCCAGCTTGTAATTATTTCCGTCCTGCTACAAAAGGAAAGGAACAAATCAAGGACAGTATGTATAGTTCTTGCGCTAGCAGCAGACGCGTATTCAAGCTGACACAGGTACTGTTTTATTTCTAAAAAGAAAAGCAGAAAGAAAGTTTCAACAATATGAAGAGAAAAGACTCATTTTTGAAGTAGGAAAAAGTGTACATTTTATCAGGTACTTTATTTTCTGAACTTTATGGTGCTATAGTGATTTGTTTACAAGGAAAAGTGGCAATTGATAGTAAGTGTATCGAGGAATTGGATTTCACTCGTTAGTCTTTTATGTTTATACACATAATGTGACAAGTGTTATTTTATTTCACTGTAGAGAACAACTTTAGTAAGAACTATTTATACATTAATATTGTTCATGTGATGAGATCGAGAAGCATTATCTCTACTGTATATTGAAGGAACATATTTATAATTTGAAGCAGCACATAAAATAAAAGGTATGATTTTAAATATAGTGCAAAACAGTATTGTTACAGAAGTCCTGCTGATCGGTGAGTTTAATTTTTCTTTTTATTTGCACATAGATTTCTGAACGCAGAAGTTCTGCATCATTCAGTGTGTGACCAAGAGACTGCAAACAGCGCCACAGTTGTGCCGAGAATTGAATCCAGCAGTGTGTTTCTTTTCTGTTGTTTTTCTTTAATTTTATCCCATTTTCCCCCTTCCCCTGGAGATCTGTTCTTGTCAAGCTGTGTTTTTACATACGGTTGGACGGGTACAGATTTTTTGGGTATAGAGAACAATCATCTCATCTCTAAAATCAAACATCCTGAATTTCAGGTGAGTGGAGACTTGACAGAAGTGCAAGCCTTCCCAACGACTTAAGTTCTTTTTGAGAGATATGGACGATCACGATTGCATTGATGACCAAGCCATGGCTCACGCTCTAAGTGAGGACACAAATCAGGATCGAGCAATAGCAGATATGTTGCGAGAGTTGCAGTTTGAGATGCAAAAATTGAGAGATGAAAATACTGAATTGAGTAATGAGTTAGTGTGTTATAAACCAAGGGAGTCTTTAAGGGACAGTCCCTTTCCTAAAGCTTTCAAAACCCCTTCAGAAACTGGTGCTCGACTAAAGACATCAACTACTTTCATGACATCGGATACAACATAATCGCCAGTACATGTTACAGTAGCAGTTCCTAATGTTGTGCCCTTGGCTGCGCCAGAGCGGTTTTTTGGTGACAGTGCTAAGTTTAATGTCTTCCTTAGTCAATGTCAACTGCATTTTAATTGTAAGCCACAAGCATTCTCCACTGATGCATGCAGAGTGACCTTTGTGCCTTCTAATTTGGGGGGCACAGCCGCTAATTGGTCTATCCCGTATATAGATAGGAATTACCCCATCTTGTATAATTTGCATTGTTTAAAACAACCATGACTAAACTGTTAATCTAACACACATATGTTCAGGCTAGCGATAATGAGTTATTGAATCTAAAACAAGGAAGTAAGGATTTGTTAAGTTATTTAACCACAATTAATAGCTTGTTGACAGAGATCCAATGACATGAAGAGAAATGCATTTCTTTATTCTATAGAGGTTTGCGTGATGAGTTAAAAGACGCACTTGCACATATTGTTGAGTTACCAAAGGACTACTCGGAATTTGTAGATTTAGTAGTTAAACTAGATCATCTTCTAGGAGAGCGTAAAGGGGAGAGAACAAGAGTAGATTCCAGATTGATTGTAGTTAAGACTGACAAAAAGGATACTGACAGTACATTGCCAGAACCGGAACCGATGCAAATAGGGGGGATCAAGGGGCCATTATCTACAGAAGAAAAGGAGAGGAGACGTAAGTTAAATCTATGCTTATTTTGTGGTTGATCTGGACATTTTGCCCAGGATTGTTCAGTGAAGCCGAAAGTACCCAAAAAGACCAATATCATAACCTCCATTAATTAACATAGAACAGGAAAACTAGAGAGCTTGTCGAGTAAGGAGATCGCTTTGACGAGAAACGCAGTTCCGCAGATCTCCCAACACCAAGCTAACACAGTAGCCCATATACCAAGACATTTCATCATTCAAGTTACATTGATTTTAAGGACACAAATACAGCATTCAGCTTTGGTGCTTCTAGACTAAAGAGCGACAGGAAGCTTCCTGGATATTCTATTAGCACAAAAATGCACATTCCCACAGTATCTAAGACACAACCAGAACCAGTGTGTGCTGTTGATGGTACAGCATGGTCATCAGGATTAATAACCAATCAAACATGTCCCATTACTACAGTTTGTCAGAATGGCCACACAGTATAAGATTTGATCTTATAGAATCACCCACGTTTGGACTAATTTTAGGTGTACCATGGTTGATGGTGCAAAACCTAAAAATTAATTGGGACTTAAGAACCGTGACTCTAGGGGGCATATTATCAAGGGGGTTTATCTCTGCTTTTTTGGCTTTAAAAGCCAAGAAAGCGGAGATAAAATTATCTCCCTATTACCTAGCTGTCGCTAACACCAGTTAGCGACAGCTTGCAGGAGATAGCGACCATCTTGGGCCCCGCTTTGCATGTCAGTGATATTTATCACTAATGACATGCAAAGTGGGCGTGCCAAGATGTTAGCGACTGGAAACAGTTGCTAACATCGCTATCTCCTATTACCAACTTTTGGAGATATTCACGCTAAGCGCGAATATCTCCAAAAGCTAACACCTGCCCTGAGCAGTTCTTAGCCATGTTATCCAATGGGAGGTGGATAACATGGCTAAGAGAATTTGCTTGGTAATGCATGAATATCGCTGACTTTTCAGCGATATTCATGCATTTCGGCCAATTTTTATCGCTTAGGAGATAAACCTTGACAATATCAAGGCTCCTAAGCGATAAAAATCGTCGCTACACGGCGATCAAATTATTCCCGCTAAGCCAACCTAGCGATAATTATCGCTAGTTGTTGGTAATATGCCCCTAGATTCTTTACAGTGCCGGTCACATTGTTATCAAGAGGTACACACAGACTCTATGACAGTTTTACATTGTGCTAATACCACAATACCTTCTCCTGTTATACCTAAGGAATACCAAGATGTCAAAGACATTTTTGACCCTGTAAAAGTAACTACTGTACCCCCACACTCCCCAATAGTAGAGTATATGCTCTTTCTGAGGATGAAACACAGTACTTGCAAAGTTACTTGGATGAATTCCTGGCATTAGGCTTTATTCAACATTCTACTTCCCCTGTCTCTTTGCCACTATTTTTCAACCCAAAACGGGATGGTGGCTTGAGAGCATGCATCGGTTATCACGGGTTAAATAAAGCCACTATTAAAAATAAATATCCATTGCCATTGATCCCAGCCCTTCTTGACCAGTTGCATCATTCCACTATTTACACTAAACTATATCTTAGAGGGGCGTACCATCTTATACGGGTCAAAGAGCATGATGAGTGGAAGATGGCATTTCAAACCAAATTTGGTTTGTTTGTGTGCACTGTTATGACCTTTGGTCTGTGTAATGCCCCTGCGGCCTTTCAATATTTTATAAATGAGGTCCTGAGCAAGTTTCTAGATATTTGAGTAATAGTATACATAGATGACATCCTAATTTATTAAAAAAATAAGGAACATGATCAGCAAGCGAGGGCAGTTTTGAAAAAAATGCAAGAAAACCAACTCTTTGCAAAATTGGAGAAATGCATATTTAATATCGATCAAGTCGAATTACACCAGCTGGGATCATGATGGATCCAAAGAAAGTGAGTGCCATAATGGATTGGTCAGAACCAACTTCAGTCAAGGAAGTACAGAAAGTGTTAGGTTTCGCCAATTTTTAGAGGCCTTTCATACCCCAGTTTGCAGCAACTGTTGTACCCATTACAGAAGTGTTGTAAAAAGGTCAAACCTTTTGTTGGACAGACAAGGCAGCTCAAGCATTTACCAAATTAAAAGGAAAGTTTACCACAGCACCATTGCTAAGACTTCCTGATCTTGAACTCCCCTTCTTTGTGAAGGCGGATGAGTCACAAGTTGCGTTGGGAGCAGTTCTCTCTCAGAGAGATTCAAAAGATGGGCTATTACATCCTGTAGCATTTTATTCTAAAAAGCTACTTCCTGCCAAACACAATTACACGGTAGCAGAGAGAGAACTACTTGCGATCAAACTCGTCTTTACAGAATGTCGTAACCATTGTTCAATTGCATAAAATACCAACTACAATAGAATTTAGTAACATCTTCTTGACCAATGTAGTCTGTTTGCATGGCCTGCCATCTAAGGTTATTTCCGATCGTGAGTCAGTTCACGTCTAGGTTTTGGAAAGAACCCTGAAAAAAAACTAAAAATGGAAATAGCTCTCTGCACGGCCTTCCATCCAGAAATGGATTGGCAAACGGAAAGAGCAAATCAGACACTTCCTCAGACCTTACATTGTCTAATGTCGGACATTACCAGTGAATGGGATAAAGCTCTTCCATTGGCAGTTTGTTTATAACAATAATGTTCATTCTGCAACACATTGCACTCCTTTCCTTTTCTTAAATGGATATCACCCTAAGGCATTGCCTATTTTAATAAGGACTTCGCTTATACCTGCAGTCACAGGTCGTTTACATCAGTTACTGGATAATCAGGAAAAAGTCAAAAAGCATTTAAATAACTATAAAGAGCTAATGAAAAAACAAGCAGATAAATACAGACATTCCACTCCTTGTTAGAACATTGGAGACAAAGTCAGGTATTCTGATGCTGAGAATTCTTGGGAACCAGCTTCCTTTGTTCATGCCCCTTTTTGTGCGACAATTCCATTTACGATGTCCACAATAGCCACGCCCTGTAGGGAGGTCTGTGAGAGGGGCAACTGTTAAGAATGAAAAATTTCCTAGCTAACGTAACGGAAAGCTTCAATTCTATTAAGGACTAGGAGGCGAGGATTATGCAGTCCTTTCTTCTCTTTATTAAAATAGCAGTTCAAAGAAAAAAACAATCAGCACATCATAACTGAACCACAACTCCCATGAGCACATGGGGCACAGTGTCCATAGTAACCATCAGCCAATAACGATGCTGTCCGAAGTATAATTATCCATGACGTCCCTTCCTCTTCCTCTTCTTCTCTGTGAGGAAAGGGCCCCAGGAACGCTCTTCAATCCTTCTGGTCTTGCCCTGAATCCAACAAGACAACCGTTATCCAGTTCCTCTTTCACGAAAGAGCTCAAAAAGAGGCAGTACACAGCATTTACAAGAATCACCAAAGCCATGCAATGTGAACAAGCTGAGATCTAGAACATGTACACACTCTATTAGCCTGTTACAACACATCTCGTTGCATTAGCAGAGCAGTGGAATAAATCATAAACCAATACTTACTGAAGTACGAAGTTGTTCGGGTGGGTCAAGACCAGCAAGTCTCGGGAGGGATAATCCTCGCCTCCTAGTCCTTAATAGAATTGAAAATTTCCGTTACGTTAGCTAGGAAATTTTTCATTCTATGTCAGGACGGAGGCGAGGATTATGCAGTTTTAAAGCTTATCCACCACCAATTCCGCTGCGCCATAGATGGGCTTGAAGTAAAACTTTTTGAACGTGGATTCCGAGGACCAATCCGCTGCTGCCATGATGTCCTCTAACCTACCGCCCACCTGAATGGCTTTAGAAGCCATTGCTCCTCTCGTGGAATGTGCTCCAAATCTAGTCACATTTACCCCTGCTTCGGTCATGATCCAACGGACCCACCTAGCGATGGATGGAGCCGACACTGCCTTAAACGGTTTCTGCAGAGCAATGAGAAGCTGACGTTCTCCCGAAGGGCGGTACTCCGCCGTCATGTCCTCATACGCCTTAAGGCGCGGCACCACACACAGTTTTGATTGATCCGGGAACGTCGGGTAGGACACCAATCTGATATTAGTTTTGGTCCTCCTAGCCACAGTGAAAGTAACTGCCTCTGGAGTGAACATCCGTGCCGTGACATCCAGTGCTCGCACGTCAGAGACGCGTTTACATGAGACCAGGCACAAAAGGATCGCCAACTTAGACGATAATTCCTTCCTGTTCAGATATTGGTTATCGTGCCAGGAGCAAAGGAAGCGCAGGATGATGTTGACATCCCAGAGATTCTGATATCTGGGTTACGGGGGTTTGGAAAGCCTAGCTCCCTGCATGAGTTTGCAAACCCAAGGATGTTCACCCACCGGTTTTCCATCTATGTGGGCATGCCCCGCTGAAATGGCGGATCTGAAAGAGTTGATAGACCAATAGGCCAGCCCTGATTGAGCCAGTTTGGCTAGAAAATTTAGAATGTGGGTAACATCGGCCCCCACGGGATCGGCGTGTCTTCCCAGACACCAACGACGCCACCGCTGCCAAGCCGATCGGTACCTCTTGACCGTACCAGGGGCCCAAGCTCTGCTGATGAGTTCCTCAGCATTCGCCGAAAGACGTCCGTCTTGCCAACGTCCCCTGAAATCCTCCACGCCATGAGGTGTAAGGTCCCTTGAAGGATCAGCGGGTGCCCCTCTCCCATGGGTCCTGAAAGTAACGAAGGGAACAAGGGCAGTCGAATTGGACAATCCCACAACAGTGGGGGAAACCAGGCCTGAGCCCGCCAGAAGGGGGTCACTAGGACCAGCGATGATTGTTGTCGGCGAACTTGCGCCGCTACTCGAGGAATCATTAGAAAGGGAGGGAACGCGTAAGCTTGTTTCAGCGACCAGTCCTGTAGAAAATGCATCTACCGCCGTCGCCTCCGGGTCCGGCCTCCAGCTCACGAACCTCGGGAGTTGACGGTTGAGTCGGGAAGCGAACAGGTCCACCGAGAACGGGCCCCAACTGGTCATTAAAGCCTGGAAGACGGCAGGGTGCAGTCGCCAGTCGCTGAAATCCTGGAAATTCCTGGAATGCCAGTCCGCAATCGAGTTCTGTGTGCCCGGGAGATATTCCGCCGACACCGAAATTGGTTTCTCTAGGCAATAGTGCCAGATATTTTTCGCCAGGTTTGCTAGGGCCCGGGACCGAGGTCCCCCCTAGGCGATTGATGTAGTGCACCGCTGACACGTTGTCCATGCGCAGCAAGATGCAGCACGACACCTGATTCTGGGTCAGAGACTTCACCGCGAAGGAGCCCGCCAGGAGCTCCAGGCAGTTGATGTGAAGCTGGAGCTCTTCCTCCGACCACCGGCCCCCCATTGTGATCTCGCCGCATCGGGCTCCCCAGCCCGCTCTGCAGGCGTCCGATTCGATGATCAGGTCTGGGCTGGATCCGAAGATCACTCTCCCATTCAACGCACTCATGTGCTCTATCCACCAGCGCAACTCCGTCCTCGTTTCCTCCGTGAGGGAGATGAGTTCGGAGTATGTGAGTCCTCTCCGGAGATGTTGCGCCTTCAGTCGCTTAAGTCCAAAAACAACACTAATGCCAGTACTGGATAACGTTTTTTGGGGGGATGTAACCTCACAGAAGCTGCTATGAATTAAACATGGCAGTCTCATATAACTTTTTGTTGCTGATTTATTATAACCATTTTTTTTTGGTCAGAAAACTTTTTCATTTTTTCAAAGACATTTCTGTGCATGTACAAATATAAATATACAAAATATGCAAATATATACAACAATTACAAAAACACAAATAAAGGACAGTTCCTTGTTACATTAACAACACACCCATACTATACCTTTCTCACTACAATCGCTCTATACACATTCACACACTCTAACACAAACAAAATAGTTTAAACTATACCACTGAGGTATAGGTCAGTGTCAACGAACAATGTTTGAAATACAAAGTGTTAACAAGATCAAATGAATTTCAAGTTTGCAAAATCTTCTCTAAACTTGAAAACGATATTAGTTTGAATCCTATCTCTTACAGAACATTCATGTTGTTGACACTTGGCCCTAACGATCAACGCGTTTCGAACACCCTGATTAGCGGGGTTCTCCTCAGGATCACTACAATTTCTTAAACCACCTAGATAGGATAGCTTTCGTGATATGTTTAAGAGGATTGATGTGTGGACACTCACAAGCTGCGAAGAACGCTTGGAGTGTCCGGTATCGAGTTTGAATTGCTTCACCGGGAGCCACTTCACCAATCGCATGTATCGCAAGGAAAAAGTCGTTCCAGTTATTCGGGCTGCCGTGAGTTCAGGATGCCTTCTCTAGTTTGTTTGTAGTCGCGCAAATACACCGTGCCTCTGGTCTCTCCTTCCGCAAAGATCTGTCGCTGAAGGGCCCTGTAGTGCAACGGACCCGGAAAAATCGCCTGAATCGAGGACGATAGGAGACCCACAATTCGAGCCAGATGCCGAAGGGAGATTCTGTCCCTCCGAAGGGTCTGGGATAGTTCTTTGCGAATCTTGGTCACCTTCTGCTGTGGAAGGCTGAGGCAAGCAGATTCTGAATCTATGAGGAACCCTAGAAAAATCATCTGTCTCTTCGGAAGAAGCTCGGACTTCCGAGCATTCACCACAAACCCCAGGGCCTGGAACAGAGCAATAGTCATGTTCAAGTTGGAACGAAGCCGGTCCGGCGACTGATCCATGATCAGGATGTCGTCGAGATAAATGATCAACCGAACGCCTCTCTCACGTAGGGTCTCCACCACTGGCCGAAGGAGCTTCGTAAAGCACCATGGGGCCGACGAGAGGCCGAAGGGGAGTGCTTGAAACTCGAAGACCTCCCCGTTCCACAAGAACTGCAGAAAGCGCCTGTGAGGCGGAAAGATCGGCACCGTGAGGTACGCGTCCTTCAAGTCCAGGCAAACCATCCAATCCATCTGGAGTAGAATGTCGCGTAATAGATGGATTCCCTCCATCTTGAAATGGCGGTAGACCAGCCATTCATTGAATTCGCTTAAGTTGATAACCGGGCGAAACCCTTTGTCCTTTTTCTGGACTAGGAAAATGTTGCTCAAGAAACCCGAAGGGTGAAGACGTGTTCTGCGGATCGCTCCTTTCCTGAGGAGTTTCGACACCTTGTTTTCGATTAGAATCTTGTCTTCTGAGGAAAAAACCAAGGGGCGAGGGCGAGCCCTCTGACGGGGAGTGCCATAGAACTCTATCCGAAAGCCCTTGACCGCTGGAGCACCCAAGGGTCTGAGGAGATTTTGTACCAGTTGTGGAGATGATCCCATAACCTCCCCCCCCAGAACGGATGGGGAAAAAAGGGTAACACTCACCGGATGGGCCTCCCGGTGCATTGGTTCCGCCG
The DNA here is from genome assembly GCF_964263255.1 of Lissotriton vulgaris. Lineage (NCBI taxonomy): Eukaryota > Metazoa > Chordata > Amphibia > Caudata > Salamandridae > Lissotriton > Lissotriton vulgaris. The sequence goes on along the minus strand of NC_141697.1, from coordinate 701,044,987 downwards.
TGATAGCCTCTGCCGTGCCCTTTGCCGGCGCCTCAACTAGGGTAGAAGTTCCCTTGGCGACCGTCGTTCCAGCCGTTGTTACGGAGTTGCTGGTTCTTGTTATTAGGGCCTTGCTGGAATTGGCGGCCGGAGGAGCGACCCCGTCCTCTTCCGGCCCCTGCAAAAACCCGTCCAGGAAAAATCTTCTTGATGGACGACTGTGCTCTGTCTAAAGCAGAGAAGGCTGTGACGAACGTATTTAGCTCCTTAATAAAGGGCTCGCCAAACAGCTTGCCTTGTGCAATAGGCCCTGCCTCCGAAGTGACCAAATCTCCAAGTTTAGGATCTATCTTGATGAGGAGGGATCTCCTCCGCTTCGCCGCCAACGCGCAGTTTGCGTTACCCAGGAAGCATAGGGCTTGCTGTGCCCAACCTGCCACGACCTCCGTGGACATCGCCGTCCCCGTTTCATTGGCCCTCTCGGCTAACTGGATGATCTGGGTCACGGGGCCCACGGCGTCCAGGAGCTTATCCTGGCAGTTGCGCCAGGAACGATCTATGCCCTTCCTAGGGTCCTTCATAAACTTAGCGAAGAACGCATAGAGCTTCTCATAAATGTCTGGGGTGGACGCCACTCTGCCTTCCAGCTTCGGGCGAGGGCACTCGCCCGTGCATGCGGGTCCTAACCTCTTTCTCTAGGGGTTGGCGCACTTTACCCGCCACATACGCTGCTACTTTGGGATCAGGGATCCATTCCGACGATCTCGGGTGGTAGATTCTCGTCTGGTAGAACATATCGGGGGTCCTGTCATCCCCTTCTATAGATCCCGAAGAATGAGACGCCGGGCGCAATGGCCGCCCCATGTACTCATCCTCATCCTCCGAGGAAACATCATCGTCGGTAACACCCTCTCCCTCCCGGGGAAACCATCCTCCTGGTCTGTGTCCGGGGCGACCTCGTCGCCATCGTCTTCGGGGTTGAATCCCTCCCGGCAGGGTACATGTTTAAGCGTTCGCGCACTCTTGCGGAAGGAGTCCCTCAAGCGATCGAACTCCTCCAGGTGCCCCGCGTGACGCTTTGCTGACTTTTTCCCTCCCCCCTGCGCACCTTTGGGTCCGTGGTCAACAGGCACTGCGTTGCCAAACACCCCAGGGATGCTTTGGGTGAGGGCATCCACTCTCTCCCGCAGGGGCGCTAGCACAGTGTCCAGAGCCTGAGAAAGCGCGCGACCAACCACCGGTGTCAAGGGTCGGGTGCAGCATAATTCCTCTGCCTCCTGAATGGGGGGTTTTGACTGCTCAGCAGACTGCATTCTATGAGGGTGTGAGCACTAAACACCTTAAACCTAAACTCCAAAAGGTAGCCCCCTCGCTGGTGCTCTGACAGACTAGCTGTCAGAATCCAAGTGCGGTACCCGAAAACCGCCACTAGATGGCGTGGCGCACACTGCGCGTTTGAAAACACTGAGTCGGTGTCAGAGCGAGGGTTGGTGAGGCCGGTAATACACTGCTTCAGCGCGCCGTCCCACCAGGATAAAAGCCGCGATCGCAGCCTTGTCCCCAGCGGTGGCGCCCCACAGAACCGAGGAAGCGCGTGGACGCGCTCCACACAGTCTGCGTTCGCTCGGCAGAGGTCAGCTCAAAAACCATTTCCTAGATCGTTCCTTGTAAATATACTCCTTGGTTTTGGCACAGAAAAGGAAAGTGCAATGTGCAAAGGTGGTAAAAAAAGTCCCATGGTTGCTTCAGATGTTGTCCCCAAGTGTTCCGCAGAAGTTAATTTAGAGGAACCAAACAAATGTGGAAAACGCAAGTACAAGCAGCACAGTTGGCCCAAAGTTATATGGTGGCTGCACAGAGATGTATCAAGCAGAGATCATTTTAGAGTCAAAGCAAGTAGAAAAGCCACAATACAAGGGAGCAGCAGATTAATCCTCGAGTGCCTCAGATGTTGAATAGGGACTGTGCAATTAATTGATCAGATTTTAACTACCATGTTTTATAGTACAGATAGTATTTGCAGTACCCAGTTTCACTGCTGCCATCAGGAGAAATGTGACCTTTTTGATATTTAATGTGGTATAGAAACTTACCCCCTAGCGGCAGGTTTGAACTCCCAGACAGACAAAGTCTCTGCGGAGTAGAACTTATCTTTGCTGTAGCAAGGAGGGACCGTGCCATTAGCTTGGCTTTTCTCCACAGTGGATAGGTGCAAGTGCTGTTTTTCTGATGTTTCCAGGGAAAGTAGGAGTTAATTTCTGACCAAGCATGGGAATGCTTGCTCAGTGCTTCCATATCCTCTAGACTTGACAGCTTTTTTGCGGTAGCTGCTGTATACTTTTTAAATGCCAGCTGTGGTGTACACTTTTTAAATGCCAGCTGTGGTAGGCTGACTCTGATTTCCTGTTCCTTCTCATCTCGTGTTCGGCTTTTCTAGCCTTTTTCATTTTCTATTTTTCTTCAGTATTTCTCTTTTTCCACTTATTACGTGCCTTTTTTCATCCCATCCTTGATACTGCTCTGAACCTGCGCCCCCACTTTCAGCGCTTTTTCAAACCTGCCAGCTGACCAGACCCTCCCACCTCCCTATCACTACTTAATGGCCACCACTGTGTGGTTGTGCAGCTGGCGTGCCACAGGCACACTAAAGGCAAGTCCATCTAGGCTAGTCTTCCCCTGGACCGCGCCCAGCTCCACAGACCCTGGTCCCCGTGCCTTCACCACAATTACCCCAGTATCCTCCATGCCCTCAACACCAGACAAACCATTGCCTGTCACCTAGCGTTGCCATATGACACCCAAGACCCATTTACCTGCCGCAAGTGCACCTTCTCCCCTCTGCACACCAGACCCATCAACAGCACTCTCCCATAACAAACAAGCTGTGGAGATCAGGGACCTGCTTGATTCCATCTACCCCGACGTCGCCTTCTTCAGTGAAACCTGGATGAACCAACCCTCAGCCCCAGACATCTCCATCACCATCCCCGACGGTCACAACATGGCAGGCACCGCGCGTGCCTGTCATCTTGTGCTGTGAAACGCACAACAAGCATTTTTCACAATGCGGCGGCCGGTGCTTTAAGCACCGTCAGCCGCAATTTTAAAAATGCGGGATGCACCCGCCACTGTGGCGGGTGCATCCTAATAGGGGGCACGGTTCCTCCACCCTTGTGGCGGACGGTACCGGCCCCCGACAGGATGGTGGGCGGACTTGGTCAGTCCGCCATCCTAATGGACCCCTTTAGTATTCCCTAGAGTAAATTAGGTGTGATTATTATATGAGCGCCAGCATATCCTGTACACCCAACAGTAGCAACAATATTTGTGTACCAGCTCATTTTTTAGATGAACCTGGAAAGCCACCAATGAGGAGAAAAAACTGGTTAGGAGCATTCGAAAAATAGCTAATATCAATAGATGGAAAGAATTATAGTCCAGAAAAGAAAAAAACATTATTATTTGGACTACTTGGAAATGCAGGTCAAGAAATATTTGACAGTTTACCAGAATTTGAAAGTCCACCAGGTGTGTTCATACCCTTAAATGAATACCAGGAAGCTGTGAAACGTTTAGAAAAAATAATTTTCAGAGGAACCTAATATTATGATCGGAAGGCACAAATTGAGAAAGCAAAATGAAGAATAATCTATAGAGAAATACATTGCTGCACTACGCGTCCTTGCTAAGAATTGCAAATTTGAAGATATGGCTGATATTTACATAAGGGACCAATTTGGATCTTATTGTTTTTTTAAAAAAATACAAGAGAGATTACTTGCTTATAGAACCCCACCTTTGCAGGAAGTTATCGATATAGCGAAAGGCATAGAATGATCGTTAATATCTACAAAATAATTATCTAATGCTAGTTCAAGCACTAATGTTTTCTATTTACAGGAGAAAAAGAAAAATGAAAAGACACAGTATGAAAAACTTAAAGGTGGAAGAAAAACAGAAGGTAAAAATTATATTTGTTACAGGTGTGGTTCACATGAACATCTTGCTGACTTTACAGGTTGCCCTGCGTTAGGGAAAAGATGCATGAAATTTAAAAAATGTGGACATTATACAACCTTGTGTAGAACCAATAAATATTTCACTAATGACAAAGTAAAGGTAAATGCAATCAATGAATTTGATGAGGAAATGTGTGCAAATATTGTTTTGTCATTAGAGTCAGCCGATGGAAAAATTAAAGGATCTTTAGGTAATGTGCTTCTTGGTGAAATTGAATTAAAAGTTATGGCTGATTCAGGTTCACCAATAACAATAATTTCTGACACTACGTACGAGGAGAAATGTAGTAAAATAAAATTAAGTGAGACAGATGTAAATCCAAAAGCTTTTGGAGCGTATGATATCGATATGGTAGGATATTTTCAAGACACACTCTCATTCAAGGGCAGAGTAATTAATACAAAAATGTAAGTAGCAGAACGTGGACGCAACCTGGTGGGTTGGAAAGATTTAGCTAAACTTGCCGTTATACTAAAACCAGGTGCAGCAGATCCAATTGTTCTTGATGATGAATACGTAAACAGGAGCACTGTGCTGCATGACGAGCTGAGCTCGTCATGAGCATGGGAGGGGTTAAACAAAATAAGGACATTTTTAGAGATGAAATTGGATGTGTTAAGGGATTTGAGCACAAAATTAAACTCAAAGAAGGCGCCATTCCAGTCGCACATAAAGTAAGAACGATTCCTTTATCTGTGAGAAATGAGTTAAAAAAACATTTAGATAAGTTATGCAAAGAAGGAGTCATTGAGACAACAGACTCATCAGAGTAGGTTTTAGCTATTGTTGCCAAGAAAAGAAAACAAGTGGCATTAGACTCTGTGCTGACTTAAGATCACTTAATAAAAACATAATTATTAATTGTCATCCCTTGCCAAAGTTCCATGAAATCTTGTCATCTACTGCTGCTTCAAAGTATTTTTCCTTCATCGAACTAAGGTCAGCCTATCACCATATATGTTTTTCTGAGGAATCTAAAGATTTGACGTTTGTGACCCCTTTTGGAGCGCTTAGATACATTGGACTACCTTTTGGGTTAGCTTCTGCATCTAGTGTATTTTAAAAATTAATGGATATACTTTTTGGCAAAATTGATGGTGTAGAAACTTTTCAAGACGAGATACTTGTGCATGCTAAAACTGAAATAGAACATAATGAAACTATAAATGAAGTTTTAACTATTCTAAAATAAAGGGGCATGGCTGTTTCGAAGGATAAATGTAAATTCTTGCAAAATAGCATTGAATATTTAGGACATGTTTTGTCGTCCGAAGGAATTAAATCCAAAAATGATTTGATAAAAGCAACTAGAGAAGCACCTAAACCAAGAGATAAAGAAGCACTTAAATCCTTTGTGGGACTAAGTGAATATTATTCCCGTTTTATATCTGGTTATGCAGATGAGGTTGAACCTTTGAGAAAATTCACAATTGCGTTCATATCTAGAAGACTCAGTAATGCAGAAAAATGCTACAGCACCATTGAGCGCGAAACACTTGCTTGCGTATGGGCTGTGGAAAAATTAAAGACATTTTTATGGGGAAAAGAATTCAAAATTATAACAGATCATAAGCCCCTAATATATATGATGGACGGATTTGGTCGTGTTAACGGAAAGGCAAGTTCTAGGCTAGTCAGGTTACTTTCAAAACTACAAGAATTTAATTTTAGAATACGACATATTAAAGGTGGTTTGAATTGTAGGGCAGATTATTTATCCTGTTTACCTGTTATTGAGAGTGATGAGGATAGTCTTGACAACACTCAATGTGTGGTTGCACATATTGATGCCACTGTCATGTGTGAAGGATCAATCACAGAAAGAGAATGGTTAGAAACTCAAGAAAAAGATGGTATTATGAAGCAGGTTTTTGAGTACACCACTAATAAATGGCCTCCAATAAGAAATTCAACTGCTGAAATGAAAAGTTTTCAACAAGTAGGTGAAGAATTAACCATACAGAATGGTTTCCTAAAAAGGCATGATTGTTTTATAACACCATTAAAACTATGCAAAAAACATATACATCTTGCACACAAGTGGCACCCTGGCAGCACTGCCACAAAAAAAAATTGCGATGTTATTGTTGGTGGCCAGGAATAAACAATGATGTTAACATTTACATTGACTAATGCAAACAATGTTTTAAAGCTGATAAACACTGGAAAATTACCAAAAACTAAATGCAACTTGTAGAAATTCCTGATGGACCATGGGCTAAAGTTACAATTGATCTCTCTGGACCATTTATTCTTTTACAAATTAATTGCAAATATTTCGTTGTATTAATCGATTACTACTCTAAACGGATCCATTATGAGTTTATACAAAATATTACAACAGATGTTGTCATTGATTTTTTAAAAAGAATATTTGCAACAGAGGGCCAACCTAAACTTCTGGTATCTGACAATGGTACGCAACTCGTATCTAAAAAAATGACAGATTTTTTACAGAATCAAGGAAAGACTCCTCTTTATACCCTTCTTCAAACGGGCAAGTAGAAAGAGAGAATAGATTTTTAAAGGAAGGTGTTCAATTAGCTATAGCATCCAATTTACCTGTACAAGAGAACATAAGAGAAAAAGTAAGCAGTTACAACACCACCACAGATAAAGTAACTATACACACCCTTTTTAGGTCTCGCCTGAGACAATGCGCTTGCGCATTGCTGGCGAGATTATAGTAAGGGGTACAGAAAAGTATACCAAAGAGCTTTAAAAATGCGGTTTATGGCCAGTGCATGTGAGGCATTCAAGCGCGAAGCTGGCATCTGGACTGCTTTCGCCAGCGCGCGCTCGGCCTCACTTCCTGCTCCTCCTCTTACTTTCGTTATCGCTCATACCCCATATGCTCGTTCCCTCCCAACCTTCCGTTGATGCCAGAGGACTTTGGAATGCGGATTATGGCCAGTGCAGGTGCCTCACCATTTGCTCCCCCGTCCCCGCATCAGACTTCAAAGGCTGCCGCTACCCCCCCCCATCAGACTTGAAAGGGATGCACTCCCAGCTATCTTGTTCTTTTAGCCCTACACTCGCCATGCATTAGCTAAAGCTCACCAGTGGGCCTTTTGCCCCTCACTAAAAGCTCCTCTCCTCACGTCTCTTTCTTGCTCCCACGCTCTTTCTGTTACTCCTTGCTCTCTTTATCTCGATTCCTTCCCTGTAGTTCTCTCTCATTCTCGCGCTCTCCCTCTCTCTCCCCATAACATCCCTCTCGTTAACCTACTTCCCTTTCAATGCTGAAGATTGAAAAATATAAGCAGTCGCCAGGTGTTTTTAACTCAATTTTTTTCACTTTCTACGTGCGCACCACCCATGTTACTTTAGTTTCTCCTCCTACCCCTCTCTCTACGTCTTTCTCGCTCTCGCACCCACACTCTTTCTGTTACTCCTTACTCTCCCTGCAACTCCAACTCCACCCTCCAACTCCACCATCCAACTCCACCCTCCAACTCCATCCTCTAACTCCACCATTCAACTCCACCCTCCAACACCACCATTCAACTCCACCCTCCAACTCCACCATTAAACTCCACCCTACAACTCCACCATTAAACTCCACCCTCCAACTCCACCATTCAACTCCACCCTCCAACTCCACCATTCAACTCCACCCTCCAACTCCACCATTCAACTCCACCATTCAACTCTAACTCCACCCTCCAACTCCACCCCCCAACTCCACCCTCCCACTCCACCCTCACCCTCCATCACTCAGGAACACCACCACATCACTCAGGGACACCACCACATCACTCAGGGGCACCACCACATTACTCAGGGGCACCACCACATCACTCGGGAACACCACCACATCACTCAGGGACACCACTACGTCACTTGGGGACACCACCACATCACTTGGTGACACCACCACATCACTTTGGGACACCACCACATCACTCGGGGACACCACCACATCACTCAGGGGCACCACCACATCACTCAGGGGCACCACCACATCACTCAGGGACACCACCATATCACTCGGGGACACCACCACATCACTCGGGGACACCACCACATCACTCAGGGACACCACCACATCACTCGGGGACACCACCACATCACTCGGGGACACCACCACATCACTCAGGGACACCACCACATCACTCAGCCCAACCACATCATCACTCCGCACCACAACAGCACTGTCCTTGCTTGCTACCAACAAGCATTGCCATAGCCAATAGGACTCGCATGAGGAAAGTGTAAGCTATTGGCCTTGTGAATAACGATGCTATTAATTTATATTTTTTCAAAGCCAACACATATTCAAAAAATTGTCATTTACAATACCAATAGCTCACACTTTCCTAATGCGAGACCTATTGCATTGCAAATGCTTGTTACTTAATGAGAGGAAAAAAATGCAATAACGCATTAACACCTAAATGTAATGATTGGTTTAGTAAGAACAGCAAAAAACAGAAATGATAAATGATGAAATAAAGTGCAGGAAAAATTGTGGCTAAACAAAAACTTTCAAAAATATATAGTGATATAAGTAACAAAGCAAAAGAAAAAGTATTCAACAAAGGGGATTGGGTCATTATAAAGAAACCCTGTAAAGTTATAAAGGTGAATCCACTTTCTCTGCTCCTTATTGCATAATACATGTTTCTAAAGGCACAGTCTTTTGGGGAGAAAAAGGGTGGTGGAGCAAAAATGATATTGTTAAATTAAAAGATGGTCAAGAAAAAATCCCATTGGAAGGAAAATCTGAACATAGTGAAAATGTAAATGACAGTATGTTACACTGTGAAGGTTATTCATCAAAGAATTGTAGTTTTTATGATGGCAATGATACCTTCAATATCTCTGGAAGTGAAGAAAGTACGTTTGCACCTATTGAAAATAGTGACTGTACTTTAAATTAAGGTAACATTCAAGCAAGGGAAGATAATCCTTTGCAGTAAGAATCTAGTATTGTACACAATACTGTAAATGAGAATTTTGAATCTGTAAACGACAAGTGTGATGATCATTTTAACTTTAGACAAAATCAGACGTCAGAGAGAGTAGTAAGGATTCCCAAGCTTTATGAAAATGTTGTATTGTTTAAATTAATAACTTCTTCAATACATAACAGGGTATATTATTATTAATTCTATTACAGGACCGGAGGCTTCAGATTATGCTTCTCAATCTTTACTGCATAAAACACAGCAGCCAATAAAAATTTATATTTTCACAAAAAACAGTAAATAAACTTCATTTCTCATGAACACACATGAGCATAGGCACACCCCCATAGTCCATAAGAACCGCTTGCGTGCTACCATCATCCTCTTTCTTTGCTGCTCACAAGTCAGAGTTAAGTGCACCTCCCCTCGGGTCCCCTCAACCTGCTTGTGGTTTGGGATACTGTTTGGGGTTTATATTGCTGTGCTTTAAGGTTATTGCGGGATTCCCCGCTTTTACTTGGGGTCTTATTGCATGATCGTTGTTATTGTTATTTTGCCTTTTGTCCGAAATTATTGCACTCTCCGACTTTAGTTCCTTTATAATCTCGCTTTGGGCCTATCAGCTTCAGCTGTTATTATTTCCGCTGTGGAGCGTTTGCTTCGAGCATTTATTCAGACGGTCTTTGACCGGCAAGGAGCCGTCGCGCTCTTCAGTGGAGCCCGGTACCGGCTGCCTGAGGGCGCGCATGGGCTCCCCTGATACGCCCTGACGCTTAGACCGGGTGGCTCTCGGTCGACGCGCGCATCCAAATCACGGACCAAATTGGGCTGCTTCTGGTAGGTTTTTGGTCGCTTTTGGGCTGCGCGCCTCAACGTGATACCCTGGCTTACAGGAACACGTGCCCACACGTTCCACACACTGACGTGCTCCTTGTTAGATAGCCAGAGATTTGGTTGGAAAATAGTGGTGGCCCAGGGTGTGCACACGCTCAGGAGATCTAAGGGCCTACTTGACTACAGCTTTTCTGAGGGGGTTTGGGTAACTTTGCCCGAATGTTTATTTGTCTAGTGTGCTTTGGGCTGACCCCCCCCATTACCCTCCCAGGTGTGAGGCATTCAAGAGTGTTCTCTCTCGTACCGCAAGGTGTATTCCGGCACCATGGAAGATTGGGTACACAACCCGGACGAAGTAAACGCCGATGGGGAGGAGAATGTTGAAGGACAGCCGGAAGCTGTCTTGGAGGACAATATTGTGGAAGCGTTGGATGCCTCGGTCCAGGCTTCCGTGAACCGAGCCATGGAGACGCAAGTCCCTCAGACAGTGCAACAGGCACTGGCGGTGGCCCTACGCCCTCTATGGGAGCTACTAGAGGGTTTTGCGAAACGCCACGGTTACACCAAAAAGAGAAAAGGGAAGCAGGCAGCCTCTTCTTCTGCCGCCGCAGGTTCGGCCGACCAGCAATGGCCGCATTCGCAGTCTTTGGCTTCCCTGCCGGCGAAAGGGGCATCGGACCAGTCCCACGCAAGTGGTAAGGCGAGAACAAAGAGATCGGCACCAATGGACACCGATACCACCACCACTAATACCGATACAGACACCGACACGTCGGTGGAGCAACCTCACCCTCCTAAGGCTAAGGTGGTACCTAAAACTGAGGAGGACAAGGTTGCCAAAACCTTCAACTTTGGCCCTTCGGATATAGTACATCCACGGTCTTCGGACTGGGTTCCGCCGCAGGAAGTTTCCGAATATCTTCATGAGAACCTCAGGAAAAGCTTCGACAGGGAAGTCCGTAATAGGTTGCGCTCGGAGTGCCCACGCCTTGATATCCCGGATGGTGTGGCGGACACTCCGGAGATAGATGCCAGCATGCTAACCTTCTTGAGAAAATTCTCGAAGGATCCCAAACGGGGATTGGACCGGGCTTGGCGAGGATGCCAGGATAAGATGCTCGATGTGGTGGGGCCCCTGGCGAAAATCTTGGAAATGGCCCTGGTGGCCAAGGAAGGGGCGACACCGGTGGATCCGGACATATTGGCTGGCTGGGCTCAGCGCGCTATTTGTTTGGTGGGCAATGCGAACTGCGTGATCTCTTCCCAGAAGCGCAAGTCCTTGTTACTAAGGATGGACAGTAATCTGACTGACCTCGCCGAAGCTGAACCAGGCCCTCTGGCAGGGGTTTTTTTGTTCGGAGACCGCTTCGTCAAGGACGTCACTAAGTACGTAGGGACCTTCACCGCCTTGGAGAAGGCACAAAGCGGAATCAAGCGAGCCCTAAATCAAGGGGTTTTCAACAGGGCCGGGCGAGGCGGGGGTCGCTCGTCAGGCCGTGGTTTCCAGCAAGGCTCCCAAAGAGGAGACTTTGGTCGTGTCGTGGAGAGTGGGACTCCACCCGCGGTGGCACCTTCTACCCATCCAGGAGGAGGTTCAACAAAGGACGTTTCCAGTCGGGAAACAACAGAGCGAGCTTCAAGTCAAGCCAAAATACCGGTGAGTGTAACAGATGTCTCTCTACTTCCATTGGGGGGGGCGCACGCAGCACTGTCTGCCACAGTGGCAAGCCATGACTTGCGACGCTTGGGTGCTGCAGACCATTATGGGGTTTCAGCTGGAGTTCTACTCTCACCCAGCGCAAGCGTTTCCCCCTCCACCTCTCCATTTTTCCCAACTAGATCACAATTTCATAGACGAAGAGGTGGCAGACTTCCTGAAGAAGGGCGCAATTGCTCGATGTCAGGGAGGCCCTCGCGGTTTCTCCAGCAACGTCTTTATTGTTCAGAAGAAAGGAGGTGGCAACAGGTTAGTGCTCAACCTCAAAGAGTTCAATCAGTACCTGACGTACAACCATTTCAAAATGGAGGGTATTCATTTGTTAGCAGACTTACTACAAGAAAACGATTGGTTGGTCCGTCTGGACCTCAAAGATGCATATCTTTCTATACCGATTGTTCCTCCACACCGCAGGTTCCTGCTGTTTATTTGGAACGGCCATTGCTACGAGTACTTGGCCCTTCCTTTCGGTCTCTCCTCGGCTCCCTGGTGCTTCACCAAAGTGATGAAACCGGTGGTAGCCTATCTCAGAGAAAGGGGAGTGCGACTGATCATTTATCTGGACGACATTCTGATCATGGCGCAGAATCAGTGCGTCCTACAGCAGCAGTTGATCATGACTACTTCGCTGCTCCAGGACTTGGGGTTCGTGATAAATCTAAAGAAGTCGGTGATGGTCCCGACACAGGTGATAGAATTCCTGGGATTCACAATCAACTCTCAGACAGCGCAACTGTGTCTGCCCCAAGCGAAATTGAGGGATTTGAAGAAGGAAATTGTGAAACTACTGGACAAGCAAATGGTCACACTCAGGTCGCTTGCCAGAGTAGTGGGGATATTGGCATTGTCTATTCAGGCAATATTCCCGGGCCCCTAGCATTACAGGGCCCTCCAGCGCCTGAAGATCAAGCATCTTCAGAGGGGACTCTCATACACAGACTCAGTTCCTCTTTCGGAGGAGGTCCGTACCGAGCTTCAGTGGTGGCTAGGCCACGTGGACGCCTGGAACGGCAGGGCGATCTTCGGGTCGCAACCAGAAGTGGTGATAGAGTCAGGCGCCAGCAGGTGGGGCTGGGGCTAGCGTTGCGGAGAGGTTTCCACAGGCGGCAGATGGTCGACGCAAGAGCTCGAACTTCACATAAATTGTTTAGAGTTTCTAGCGGGATCGTTCGCGATTCGCACGTTATCCCCGAGGCAGACATCGTGTTGCATTCTCCTCCGCTTGGACAACGTGTCAGCGGTGAGATATATCAACAAGTTGGGCGGCACGAGATCGTCTCTTCTAGTCCAAATAGCCAAAGACTTTTGGCACTATTGCCTCCAGAATCAGATCTCAGTAATAGCAGAATACATAACAGGTCAGGCCAACCAAGTGGCGGACTGGAATTCCAGACATTTGCGGCATTACAGAGATTGGAAACTGCTTCCCCAGGTCTTTCACTGGCTGCAGGCGATTTGGGGTCCTTTTCAGACAGACCTGTTTGCCTCCAGATTGACTTATCAGATTCCCCGGTTCTTCAGCTGGAGACCGGACCCGATGGCGGCAGCGACCGATGCCTTTCTGCAGGATTGGTCGCAAGGGATTCAGTATGCCTTTCCCCCGTTCTTATTGATTCCCAGAGTGATGACTCAGGTGATCAGACAACGGGCGGAAATAGTAATGGTGACTCCATGGTGGACGTCGCAGGCATGGTTTCCCATGTTGTTACAGTGGAGTCGCGATTGTCCGCAGCTACTACCGGACTCGAAGTGGTTGTTGCAGGGCCCTCGTCAGGAGCAACATCTGTTGTTGTTGGAGGGCAGGCTGTTGCTGATGGCATGGAGGCTTTCCGGGAGCAGTGGCAGTTGCCGGGAGTTTCGAGCAAAACTGCAGAGTTCATCAAACAGGCATGGGCACCTTCCACCAGGAAACGTTATTCTGCAGCCTGGAAGAACTGGGTGGATTGGTGCGTGGGACGACATCTGGATCCCGTGGGGGCAGAGTTGCCCCAAGTTTTGAATTTTTTGTCGGAAAAAGCTGCCGACGGTTTAGCGTACCGTTCGGTCAATAATTTTTGTTCCGCTATATCGGCGGGGCATGCTCAGGTAGACGGGAAACCGGTAGGCATGCACCCGGTGGTTTGCAAGTTATTGAAAGGAATCATGGTGGCTAATCCTCCCAAGCCCAAGTATACCCGGCTATGGGACGTTTCTTTAGTGATCTCGTTGTTTAACAGTTGGCCGATCAATGCTCTTCTGTCTAGAAAGCAATTGTCGGCGAAATTGGCCATGTTGCTTTGCTTATCGTCTTGCAGAAGGTCTTCAGATGTGAGAGCACTCGACGTAACAGGTGGAGTGTTTACCCCGGAAGGGGTTTCTTTCCATATTACAGGTCGTACTAAAACATTGTCACGACATATTTCTTACAATTCTTTCCCTGATAATGAAAAACTATGTGTGGTCCAATGTTTAAAGGTTTACAAGGAATGTACCAAGGCTTTGCGGCCTCAGGGCTGTACTCAGTTGTTGATTGCGATCCAAAAGCCCTTTAAACCGGTGGCGTAAGCCACTACTGCCAGATGGCTTCGCTTTATTATGAAAGAAGCTTGTGTTGATACACAGATCTTTGGTGCTCATTCAGTGAGAGGCGCTATGGCGTCAAAATCATATGGTTTGGGTTCTACTATCCAAGATATAATGCGTTGTGCAGATTGGTCTTCTGAATCAACGTTTAAAACGTTTTATTATAAGCCGGAGGGCGATATTACTTCAGTGGTATTTAATCAGCGTTAAACTAGCATAATCTGAAGCCTCCGGTCCTGTAATGGACTCAAAAATTTGCTAGCATTCGCGACAAGAATTTTCAATTCTATTAAGTACACGGAGGCGAGAATTATCCCACCCGGCTTAATGTACAGTATGTAATAAGCTTACCCACCCTATTATTCGGTGATTACGGTGGTGTTATTCCTTTCTTTCAGGATCTGATAAGAAGTCGGATTGAACGACGTTGGATGTCAGGATGTTAACCTGCAGATGTTTCTTCCACGTTGGAGGAGTTTTACCTGTTCAAGTTTCGTTGGACTTCTTTCGCCTCAAAGAAAGAGGATGATGGGAGCACGCAAGGGGTTCTTATGGACTATGGGGGCGTGCCTATGCTCATGTGTGTTCATGGGAAATGAAGTTTATTTACTGTTTTTTGTGAAAATATACATTTTTATTGGCTGCTGTGTTTTATGCAGTAAAGATTGAGAAGCATAATCCTCGCCTCCGTGTCCTTAATAGAATTGAAAATTCTTGTTGCGAATGCAAGCACATTTTTTATTCTTATTGTTCCACGAGTATTTCTTCATTCCTGTAGTTTCCTTTCTTTCATTTCCGTTATTCTTTTGCCTTACGTCATGTTGTGTCACAATTGAACCCTCGTTGGGTATTGATGTGAAGGAACGTTGACGATTCGACCTGTCTCCTGTTCAGACCTGTTAACCTTTGCTTGCTTGTGGGCCTTTTTATGCTAATATTTATTATTAAAATAAATATATACATTTCATTTACAACTCGTCTTTCGTCATTCCGCAACACGTGGCTAGACTTGAAAGTGGTTTTCGAAGCGGGCTCCCGCAGTAAAGCTTACTATGCGGCCTGCAAACAATTAAGAGCTCACACACTACGAAGCCAACCCTCCTTTTTTTTTGTTTTAATATAGCGAGAAATCAACCGCTGTACGTGAGCAACAGGTGCATTACAGACTGATACATTCGTTTTGCAAGGCAGGGGGACGAATGTGTATTTACCCAGAATCACAGTAAGTTTAGCGTCCCTGCCGAGACTCGAACCCGGTTCCTTCTTTTCGCGTCCACCGCGCTAGCCAACATCCGGCTATCTACCCAGGGCTCATCTTCTTTCTCACTCCCTTCATGTACGAGAGCTTAGTAATTGAAAAACTGACGACCTGCATAAAGGCCACATGGATCTTATCACTAGAAGAGCAGACTCGTACGAGATATGCGGAAACTGCCAGCACAAAAAGCTTCCTTCTTTCCCGTCCGTCTTTTCTCAAGCTCTCTTTGCACTGGCCACTGCACAGCAGGCCCCGCCTTCTCCTTTACGGACCACCCTTGATATGACGTCGTAGCTAGTAGGTCGTCCCAACTCTACGCTTAAGTGGGCCCGCCCCGCCGCCAGGTCTTTCCTCTGAAGTAAAGCACCGTTGCGCCCTTGAACCTGAAGGTAGGCCCCGCCTCCTCCGGCCGAACACTCCCTTTGGCTCCACCCCTCCTTGTAGCGTTGCCTCCTTCGCAGCAAATCCCCGTTCTCGGGGCCCCGCCTCTTTTTAAAGCCGCACGTGAAACAAGCGTCCAGGCGAGTACGGTCTACAGGCCACGCCCTTTTACAACCTTTCTCAGAGCGCGCTTCTTTCAAGCCCGCCCATTACCATTAAAGGCAACGCCTCGTTTTCCTCCGGATTCAGCTTCTTCGTTCAATGCTCCGCCTCCCCCCCCCTAGCCACGCCTGGAGCCCGCCCTCTGGCTTGTGCTACCTTGAACCTGGCGATCGTGGGCACAGTGAAAGGAGGTGGCGTTGGTATCCTGACGGGACGTCGGAAGCCCAGCATGTCCCGGAGGAAGCAAGGCAGCAACCCGCAGCACCGCGGTTCCCTCACGGGTTAGTAGCATGGTGGTGTTGCGCTGCAGAGGGGGCGTGGACAGGCCGGACATTGCGAGGGGGCGCGTCAGATAACGTGGGGAAGGGTTGAGGGGTAACTCTTAAGTTCTTTCTCTTGGGTAACGAGATTTGTTTACCAACCCCTCTTTGTCCTTTATTTGGCTGATAAGCTGTCAGTTTAGCGATACCTCCCTCTAAATGCCCAAGACGGCGTCCAGAGAGTGGGCAGCACCTGACACGTGTCCTGGGTGCCGAGAGATCGTTGTATCGTGCCCTCGTGGAATGGAGTGATGCGTTTCAGAATTTCGAATGTTCCCTTCACACAGATCGAGCGCTCTGGATATCTAGAGTTTATTTGTACATATGTATGAATTCAGCTACATCAGTGCCTGGTTTAGGTCGAGTGTGACCTGAAGTGAAACCGCCTGCTGTCTGACCTCTCACTCCGGTGATCGTATGGATGGATGCCTGACACGCATCCTCCTCAGAATCTTGCTGTTAACTTGAGAGAGAGCAAGGATGCAGTTCACGGAGGAGAGATACTTTACACACATGCACTTTCAAGAGTTATCCGAAGATCGATTTTAAAATGTTTTTCAGACCTGATTTGGCCTAATTCAACTGTCAAGCCTTTTCAAATTGTATTTGCATTTTTACTGCAAGATTGTTCCAGAGGCCAATTGCATTTTGTGCATTTCCATCCAGAGGAGTAAGTGGCTTCGTAACCCTTGTGTAGAGCCTTCATTGTTGACATGGTATACATTGATTTGTTTAGGTTGACACCCATGTAGGAAATACACGTGTGTTTCTCATAAAGAGGTAGTCAGCGAAGAGTTGAACGTTGGTGGTTGAATTGATGGATGTTAGTTACTGATCTGAATGTATCATCCATACGGAGTGATCTGAATCAGACCACCAGTGTTTTGGTAAACAGTGATGTAGATTAGATGATTCCAGCAGCTACACCGCTCAATGGGCGGTCAAGAGAGGGTTTATATATACTGAGTGGCAGAGCCCTCAATCTTGGGGTGCAGTAAAGGCAAATTGACATTTAGAGTTCATCGAGGTGTTATTTTTAAGTGTATTAAAAAGAGGGGCCGGGGAGATGGTAGCTGTTACGCCCAAGGGTGTTAAAGTGGGTGCAGTTAAGGACTTTAGCAACTTTTTTGAAGGAATACCATTAAAGGCTGAGTAGGAGAGTATTGCTGTTGATGTGTCATTGGTTTGTGTGTTAAAAGGCATAAAAATGCATTGGTGTCATGGTGTGGTGCACGATCAGTGATAAAACAGTTGGCACACTTGTGATACAGTATTATGAACACATAATACGTATGTCAATCACCTGATGGAGTGTTAAAACAAGGTAGGCCATGTAGACCGGCCATTTAGGTAACGGTTATGGATTTATTCTTCAGGTCACAGCTTCAGTTACAGGTTACAGGAAGATGGTAAGATTGATATTATGCCCCACCAGGAGCAGCCTCCTTGCTGCTTGCTCATCCCTCTAACTGATTCTCCCTCAAGCACAAACACTCTCAACATCCCAGTGACCTCACTATTGGCTGAGCAGCAAGGAAGAGAACAACAATGGGGAGGATGCATTAGCTCAAAAGATTACAACATGGTGCTCGTTGGGAAGTATTAGCACACTGTTACCCTTTAAATACATGGTGTCCTTGTAGTGGTATAAACGCACATTGCTATTTGTGTCGTTCCATTGTGTATATGTATATGATAACAGCCTACTCAGTGGATAACAGCCCATGCACACAAGGTGGATGATCCTCAGAACATTGACTGTGTTTTGGATTTATAATATACCCATCGTATGAATCTTTTTTGCATGATGTTTGTGTCTCTGAATACCATAATATTTACAGAGTATACGTGTGCTCCTGTTATTGCCTGGTGTGTATTCAACGCTTTATACATTTAATACAGTGTATGTGCGAGTGCTTGCATCAGTGCAAATTGTATGTACATTAACATGGTCATACATGTTCACACCTTTTTCTTCTCTGGAGTGCCGAAATAATGCGTACACATTCTTACAACCTAGTGTGTGTTTATGAGTATTAACTGAGTGTGTGATTTTTGTCTTTTTCAATTGTCCAAAGGAAACAAAACACATCACGAGAGTTCCTTTCACCCATGGGCCCTTCCATTCTCAAATGAGGTTTACATCACTCTTGATAACAATTTAAGAGAGGCCCTAGGAGTTCACGTTCATCAACAAAAACCTTTACAGGCGATTCTTCAAATGTTGATATAATGCTCCTGTATGCCTGCGCTCTTTTTAACCGTGGCCTTCCTGAACAACCGCCTACATCAGCCTGACTTCAAATGCGGCTCAGCCCAAAATATGTCAGAGTCAAGACAGCAAACGTGTATGCGAATGGGCATCTTGGTAGAAGAGAACCTCTATACTTCTCCTGCACTTCCTCCTAGATCCGTATACAGGTTATGAGAGCGGCGGTGTTCTTGGTTTGCATACAGTAATATAAACACGGTGTAGCTACACCTGTGTCTCTGCACCCGTTTCGCCGCATGGCATGAGTCCATCACAATACACACTCTATATATACACTCTGATTTTGCGTGTGCATTGTATTAGGCACAGTGTGTGTCCCACAGTGTAAACACAGTGTGCGTACTTGGAACGCACTATGGCATGTATTTACTACCATATACACGGTGTGCATGCACCTGCCTTATTACCACTTGGTTTGCATACTAGTAATACACTTTTGTCTCGGCATGGTAGCTGTACGGTAGTTGCAAGCACATGCTGCGTGTTTACCACGCTGTCACCACTTGTGTCCCTGCCTACGTACGTTCAGCAGAATAAACCCATGGCGCTCGTGCAGTAGTACATACCCGTCGGTGTGTTCTGGCACCCGCCCTGCGCCTTGTGCGCTACTGGATGGACCTTCCGGAAGAGAGGTCTGCTCGTGAGTAAGAATCTAGTTCCTTATCTAATCTGAGCAGCACGGGAGGGGGTGCTCGGCCATGTGTCCGTGTCTGAAGCAAGGGCCGAGGCCGGGGCAGGGACTGGGGAGGAGGCCCTCTGAGGAAGGAGGCGGAAAGAGGAGGGGCTTATGCTTCTGGTTGTTGAGATGCGGAGCCGGGAGACAAGAACAGGAGAAGGGCTGTAGCGGCGCATGGATAAATTAATTGGATACACGGACACATGGACTGGGGTCCACGAAGAGGGTAATTGAAAGAGGAGGTCCATGCACTGGAACTGGAAGAGAGAGGGGAGTATATAGAGGAGAATGAGGGACACGGTGCCCGAGGGAGAAATTTGACAACGGATACGGGCTCAGACGGTTGAAGAGAAAAGGGGTTGATGCACCGAGGAGGAGAGGTGGGGGGCAGGGCTAGACAGGAGGAGAGGTAGGTTGGTGACGGAGTGGTTTGATTGCGATGGAAGAATTGGAAATGACCACGTGTCTGTCGCGTAATACTTCGCCACTTCCTGACTTTTTAATCAACACCACTTTGCATTCTTTTGCTTGCAGTTTCACTTCCTCAATTATTAGCATGGACGTAAATGTCTAAGCATGAGAAGTGGTACTTGGTAAACCTACTGGGCAGAAGGAAGAGTGGTGCGGTAACTGAGATACGAGGGAAGGGAGTATCAGAACTAGAAGAAGTATAAATGACACAGCTGTTGAACGAATACACTCAGGTGGGGAGTTTCAGCCTGTCTTGTTCCCACAGCAAATCGGAGTAGCCGTGCCAAGGCGTTTCGTTACATTTCCCATTACAATTATGTGTCCACAAGTCCCTGTATGATTAGTGCTGTTGTCTGAAATTAAGCACTGGCGGACTAGCATGTTTATGATTTGGGATTAGTTGACATCTATGTAGTGAGGTGTGTGCGCTGAATGTGGTGGGGTTCAGTGGGATGAGGGTAAGAGCTACCTAAACCATAATAGTAAGAAGAGTGGGATTGGGAAAATGAGAAGCATGTGTGTACGTCTCTTGGGAAAAGTCTGCGGCTATATGAACAATGGAGGAAAAAGGGTTAAATGGTCTGGGGCAATAAAGACTGGTACTAGATACTGACTGACGTGGTTGCAGTTATGGGGAGAAGGGAGTGGGGTAGAGATGCTTGGCCTAGAAAGATTGGCGCATAGGCCAGAGGAAGAGTATGCTGCACAGGAGCAGGACATAAGATGTCCAGGTCACCCCAGCCTCACAGCTCTTCAGTGCCATTACTTCTGGCATATGATTTGCAGTCACACATTTGATTTCAGCACCTCTGCTCTGGAAACGTTTCCTTATCCATTCAGAAGATGGTTACATGAATGGGGAAGAGATGCACACCCATGCAAGACAGTAAACTGGTGGAGGAACTGGTAGGGGACAACATTGGGTACAGTGACCTGAGTGGATGGGAATAACAAGTGCAATATGCATACCAGGTGAGGAGGAATACAAGGGATGGGTCACGGTACAGGGATAAAGTGGAGAGAGAGAGAGAGCAATTCAGTTTGACGAGCAGGCCAGGAATTGGCTGGCCTGTGATGTGGAAATGGAGCTGCAGAAATTGTGGTAAATAATGAGGGGCAGGTGGAGGATGGTGAGCAGCAGTATGTACTGTGGAGAAGGAAGTGGAGTACAGTAATGAAGGAAGTAGAGCTGGGTGAAGTAAAGGATGATTCAGAGGAAGAGGGAGTTGATGACGTATAAAAGATAGGATACATGCCCAGCAGAGGAGTATCTGATGGTTGAGAGCTCCACCGTGTCGGGATAATTCTCCTCCGTAAAAGCAGGGGACAGTGATGTGAATTGTCTGTCGCACGATGTGTGCAGTTATTTGTTTGACATGGGTGTTGGTGGAATTGCTTAGTGATGAGCTAATGAGGGTGCAGGGCTTGTTCTAGTGATACAAATGGTTTTATGTGAGCTGTGACATGACTGTTGTGGCTAATCTAATCCAGTACGCAGTAGGTTTGGTCCAAGGCTGTTATTGGCAGGGCCACTGGAATTCTGCGATTCTGTGGCAGCAGCTTTTTTTTGCATAATTATGGATTTGACTTGTTTGCCACATAATCCATCATTTTATGTATAATCCACAGATTTTAGCATAAAAAAAGTTTCTCGCTTAAACTGATCAAAAGTAACTGAAAACACAGTGACATGTTCATGCTCAGTCAAGGGTGCTTTGCAATGGTTAACTAGTCATCTTTCAGTTGCTTATTTGCATTTGGTTGTTAAACTGGTACTAATGAGGTGAAATCTTTCCCCGGACAGTATTACCATGTGTAAAGATGGCAAAATAATGAAGAAATACAATAAAAAATGTGCAGCATTATGCAGTAAAAATTATGTAGAAATACAATGCAAAATGTGCAGCGTTATGCAGAATAATTTGTCTTTTGTTGCCGCATAATTTAGTCAACCCTGCCGCATAATTTGGCGCTACCCTACCGTATAATTCTAGTGCCCTGGTTATGGTTCATTGATGGGAAAATACTGTTTGCTGGGCCCTTGTGGTGCGATTGGGTGAATTACCTGTTAGCTGGTTTAGGGGTAGCACACTTAGACTGTCTTGCGGTCCCTTGGTAGTTGCCAGTGGTATACATACGTGTACTCTTGGTTGGCTACGGTATTAGTTGGTGGTAGGATCCTGTTGTTTTGACCTACAACAGTCATACACATATCTATGCAATACAAGGTAGTTCCTTGGCATGACGGACACATTATACTAAACAAAATATTTTATGGGTAAAATACTAGAGTCTCTAGAGTAGCTGTCTTTTCTTTTTCCACAATTTCGAAGCCCATGTTAAAAACATGTGTCTCTTATAGTGACATACATAGTCACAGTCTGATGCTTCCACCTACTCTCCGCTGTTTTTGGCAGGTCTCCTACCATAACGCAAGACTTTTTTTCTTGTATGAGTTTGGTGTTGTGGGAGAGGCTGTCTCTCAGTTAACTCTCAGGACACTACAACATCAAATTCTATCTCCAGAGCATTAGTGGCTGGTCTGTGTCAACCAGTGTCCATTTTCAGCATGTGGTCACTCTGTCTACATTTGGCTAGTGCTAATTAAGATGTTGGTGTTTTTTCCGTTTTTTCTTAATGTAATTTTTTTTTCACAGTTAGTAATTCTGAAATGTTGAAGTTTTGACCAAACGATCAGTAAAAGTTTTCTGTGCTCGATTTATATATATATATATTTTTTGTCAGTATTTTTGGTGCAGTTACCACCTTGATATGTTGTGGAAAAAATGGTTGGGCTTACAATTAAATTACAAGGGTTAGATGCCACCAACAAAGCCAAAAAACACAATCACACACTGGACAGTACACGGCTTCCAGATTCTCTCCAGAAGGTGGAAGCATCATACAGTGTGAATTCTGTATTTAAAGGCTTTGCATATACTGCCTGTTGTAACCCTGCCGGTTCAAGCAGGTCTGTTTGCAGCTTTCCCGTTAGCGTGTCTGGACCATATCCGGCCCTAGAGATTAAGGACGGATTTAACACATCAGCCCGTGGCACAGAATCTGAGGTTCTTTAAAATGGCTGGGGATCTGAAACCCTGGCTTCATCATGGTTCAACCCGACAGATTCATCCAGTGCCAAAGCAGCGCAGCATCTTCACCAGGGAAGCAGGAGACACGTGTAAGCCATATTCTTGCAGTCCCAGTTAGAGCTGGTGATCTCATTTCACACCATCATGTAAGTGGCTTAAATTCTGTATTATGATTTCTACGTCCTCCTCCAAATGAGATGCATTTGAAAACCCTAGTAGACCATACCATGGTCCCTTGACTGTCTTTTCACATCACTGCCCAATCAATCGCCCCAGAAGCAGGGCGCCTCTTTTGTTGTCTGCTCTATGGGCCAAGTGCAGCTTTGCAGGACTCGGTGACAGATGATCCCTGGAGAGCCCGTGGGGTTCTGGCACAAGTACAAGCCTTCCCATTGCTGCCTGTTTACGACTTCAGGTACTGAGGCCAGTCTCCTGGCGAGCGCCCAGCTCTGATGTGCAACACCTGCTTTCCGCCCGGGCTGGTCCTGCGGTGGCGTGCCTGAGCACACCTTTGGCAGGCCCTGCTGTCTGACAGTTGAGGACTTGACGGGCCGAGCCTGTGAAGGTGTGTCCCTGCCCATGGACACAAACAAGTCCAATGTGAGAATCTTCCTCGCTGCCTCCCCGGCACATTTTTCCACCACACCCAGGCAGGTGTGCGGGAAGGGGGTGTCCATGGAGCCAATGCTTTCCTTGTCTCCTGGCCAGCAACCATCGCTGTTTTTTTTATGTTGAAAGTGTTCACTTCCTGTACAACTCGAGAGTCCAGGTTTCTCCTTAAAATTGAGGTTTTTTGTTTCTTATGCTTTGCACAAACACTTTAAGCCCTTTGCTGAGGCCCCCTCTGAGGTCTCGTGTGTTTCTATCCATTTAAAGATTAAAAAAGTCAGAATATACCAATTATAAGTGATTATGTTAATACTCAGCGTGTGCCCTCTGCCCAGTGGCTAATCTTCAATCTGTAACCTTTTGAAGTGCTGCTGATGATGCCAGAGGATTGGTTTAACCCGGCACACATAGATGAATACTCTACACTTCAGAGATTTACCAGATCCACGTGTATTGCACCGAGTGATGACCCCCATCTAGCTCTGCCCGTCTCCTTGTCACAGTCTGAATGGTCCATACGCTACATAAAGCGATGACGCCACATGAAATTGATGGCTGGTGATATGGGAGTCTCCTTCTGATGTCACCGTGAAATGATAGCAATGTGAAGTGAATTATAGCATGGAAAGGCCAACCAACAAGTGTCCATAGTAGTACTGTCATATCTATTCCGGCTGCTTGGACCATGCCCCCTTTAGAGGAAGGCTACTTAATGATGCTATCTGACATGCCTAAGGCGAGCCCATCTATGCCCGTTGGCACCAGAATGACGCCAGGGCCTAGGAGCTCTGGCTTTGCGGCTTTAGCAGCCAAGTAGTACTCGTCCTGGAACTCAGGAAGATAGCACCTAGGATCCCTCATGCTTGCCACCAGACACTTGAAGTGAATGGTTAAGTCCTAGCGTGTGAGGGCTGTGACTTAGCGCCCCCTGGTGTATCAACCTCTGGTCTTAAGGTGAGCACCAAGATGTCGTCTGTTTTAACCTTTAATTTAAGGGTGGGGTTACCATCTCATGCGTTTAAAGCCCTTTTCTAGTCCCTTAACTGTCGCTCTCTGACAATTATTAAGCTCGAATGATCAGATTTTATCTCTTGACTATGCACCAAGTGCAGTTTTTCCGCCTGAAACTTGGTTCTGTGAAAACTCTGAGCCGGACATTCTGATAGCTATCTGTTCAGGGTATGCAATCAGGGTATGCAATAGTTTGATTAGACGGGCAAGCCCAACGGTGTGGGGGCATAGTTTTCTTTTTCAACAGTCCTTGTTGTGTAATTTCACAGAATTAACTGTAGCTGGCGGCGAGGCAGCTTCTTTACCCTCGCTTGTTTGAGTAATTTCACGATCTCTGGGATTTTGATTTATTGACTGCCAGGTCCAGCTTCTAGCGTTATCCCTTCCTTGGTTGACGTTTTGTTCCCGCTGGTTCTACACTACTACAATTTTACTATGGTAGGGGACCTCAATCTTCATTTTGAGGATACATCATTCCCTAGGACCTTGGCACTAGTCGCGACTTAGCAGCCCTTCAGCTACTGCGGCTAGTCTCCTGAGGTGTGGGCATACGCTTGACCCCATTTTTTTTTATCATTTAAGTGAACTAGTGGGTGACAGACTGTAACAGATTACTTCAGTTTTAACCAGTGAGCTGGATGAGCAACAGTCTTGCATGTTCTCGGTTAAGTCTGGCTCTCCCTCCTATCCCGCCACTCCTGGCATCTTGGGGGGTGGAGTGGATGAACTTCTCCCTGTATTCAGAGATCTTCTTAATAACTCTGGTGTGGCCTAAGTCCAGCTGAGATAGAGATTTCTGTGGTTCCACTGCCTAAAAGCCTTCTCTTGATCCCAGTAAGCCTGAGCACTATAGGCCGATTTCTCTTTTTCCATTCCTTTCGAAAGTGGTTGAAAAATACATCAATTGGCAGCTCTCAGGATTTATTGAGGAAAAGTATCTTCTGCATAGAACTCAGGCGCATTTTAGACCTCCAGACAGTACTGAGTTGGCCTTTTGCAGGCCTCTGAGTCCATGCACCAGATTATGGTTCGGGGTGACACGGCAGCTCTGCTGCTGTTGAATCGGAGTCCAGCCTTCAATACCGTATCTCAAAGCCGCTTATTAGAGCAGCTGTGGTAATACGGGATCGGTTATACGGCTCTAAAATGGATGGCGTCCTTTCTGCAGGGCGAAACTTTTCAGGTTCTACAGAAGCCTTTCCACTCACAGGCTGTTCCACTGTCACAGGGGGTGCCACAGGGCTCCTTGTTGAGCCATACTTGTTCAACCTATACATTACTGAATGATATGGCGTTATAGTTTTAATATCATATAAGCGGATGATACTAAGCTCGATCGATTAGGCCAAGTCTGGTGTCTTAGTGGACTAATGTGTACACTGCAGGGACCTGTGTTTCACCTCATGGTCACAAGTTCAAATCCTGACGGGTCTGCTCAGCCTTTCATCCTCTGGGGTCAATAAAATGAGCACTATTGAGATGGGTGATAATAAGCATCTGTTATTCAGTGCCAAGATACCCTTCTGTGTGAACTTGCACTTCTGACGTTTTTTTACAGCTCCTAGCTTAATTGCATCTCTTTGCTAATCTGATGGACTTCTTCCATCAACTGCAGCCACCACTGTTATCCACTATGCCTGGAGAAACTCTCCATTCAGATATTTTCTGTTTTGTGGCCGTAGTTTTTATCACCTTTGTTGTTTTTACATATTACAATGACATAGATGCAAGTGCAGCCATCCCTGTCACGTACACAGGAGATAGATTAATTCCCTTATAAATCCCTGGAACTACACGGCCATTGTCTGGTGCTTATGCTTAACTGAAGTTGTTATCCCTTCACTCGGCCAGTACTTAGGACGCTAAAGGGAACTCGGCGGATTGATGCACCAAGGCAGAGGTCTTGTGAAACCGAATGCCTGCCTTCTCTCCAAGAGCTGGAAATATCGCATCTTGTCGAAAATAGACCACTATGAAACTGTTTTTATTTATTTGTGTGCGTAGGTCGTTTCTTTGGCTTGGTCCAGCCCTCTCCCAGTACAACTTGGAAGCAGGCAGGCTTCGTGCACTGGTATTGTCCTTCTTAAATTCCCATTGAACTCCCACAGTCTGCGATGAGAGTTAATTGCTGCACCGCCCAACCATGGAATTGTGCAGGTTGCTCGTCCTTACCCTCCTTGACCTTCATGGGGTCTAAGAGAGGTGCCTTTGGGCCTGGTCAGCCCATGCACCTCTGCAATTCCGCTCTCTCTTGGGTCTGGAAACTAGGCCGTATAGTTTCCTTGCGCACATTGCCGAGGGGCGAGTCTCCCTGGTCTCTTGCATCTAATCTTTTAGCACGGCCCTTGCCCTGGAGAGAGTCTTCTAGAAGCCCCCGAACGAAAAGGTGCGGCTTTGTTTCGACCTTTGCGTTGGGCGGTTCACCTGGGTTCAGGTAGCCTTGCTTCCCTCCAATTTGTTGGCAGCTGGGCACCGAGTGGGCGGTTCCACCCGGGCCGGACCAGAACACTCTTTTGTCTGAGCGCTAGCAATGCAGCTGTGTGCCGCTGCCCTCCCGCCCAGCCCCGAGACACTGGGTGTTTGTTCTGGAAGGTTTATCATCTCGATCCATCTTGTTATGATGAGTGCGTCGAACGCCTAAAGGCCATTCTGGTGGCCGGCTGCCAAGAATGCGCGAGCAGGCCCACACCTAGCCCCACCTGCGCCAGCTGCTCCCTTGTTCTCAGGCTTGTGGGCTTCACAGCAGAAGTGGTGTGGCCAGGCTCCAAGCGGCCGTTGGTGATGGCGAGGCAGCACCTTGTCGTTAAGAGCCGGGGACTCCCGCCCAGGGAGGGGCAGCTGGCCTCTGTTCCCACAGGTGCGCAGCACAGCTGCGGGCACATGTCGGCACCCATGGGTCTGACGTGTGGTCCAGCTTAAGGACATTTCTCACCGTGCTTTCAAATTAGGCAAATAAAGTCTGAAGTAAAAGCGGAACTCAAGGAGTTAAAAACGTGCAGCCACCAATCTATAGAAAAGACGTGGCGGAGTAAGCTCGTTCGTGTTTTTCAGTTGTAGTCTGGACAGACGCGAAAACGCCGTAGGAAAAAATAAAAAAGTAAAGTTGGACACCAAGCAGAGTGCGATTTGAGAGGAGCTGGGATAGGTGGGTACCTGGGTTTTCCCTGCCACCATGTTTTTAGGGGATAATAAGGCAACAAAGATGAGAGCTGAAAGGGCCAAGCTGTGTAGATGAATCCCATGGGAGTTCAGCTCTTACCCACGTGGGACACTCGGAGCACCGCAGCCCTCTCCATAAGGCCTCTGTCAGATGATCACAGGATGCCAGGAGCTGCCAAGACAGCCTATGGGTGGCACCTACAGATAGTGGGGGTGCAGTACCTGGAAGAGGAGCCCCTCCATTGGTTGTGATTGTGAGATGGCTTTTTCTTTGTCTTCCCCCTCCCAAGAATATTGAGAGGAAGTGTGATGAGCGTGTTATACTTGGCCCAGAGTGCAAGACGTTCAGGGCACGAGGGTGAACAGTGTGAGGAGGTTCAGTGTACATAACCGGATAGTATGATACGCTTGCAACTCATTAAGTCAGTCAGTCATTGTGAATTGTAAGGAAGAATAGAACCAGTGTTAGGAGCTTGTGCCACACGGACAACTATCGAAAGAGGACTTCAGCTTCCAGTGCACCACATTTCGTGAGATATGCAAATCAAGTCTAACGATGATATAGCTATTAGTGTCCACAACAAAATCAGTGTATTTATTGTATTTTTAGTATTTTTGGAGCTGTATTGTGCGTATACACCACCAATGTGAGAAAGTGCTGCATATATACACACACATATATATATACACACGTACACATATATAGCCAGACTAAACAGCATTTGTATTTTATCCCAGTAAAATCAATATTTCTGCGTTATACTACGGAGGGCCCGTGGCTTCCTATAAATAATGATGATGGTGTCCAGGTCTGCAGCATTTATTATATACTTGGTTCCAGGCAAGGAGAACATAGTAGGTAAGGTCTTTTTGGTAGAACAACCAGCAGGATGATATGTCAGGGAAGCCAAAGCAGGTGGTGTCATGAGCTCTACTTTGTGCCTCAAAAGGGAGATCAATTTCACGTTTTAATGGTACTGATGCCGGTAGTATCTTTCGTGTGGGATGGCCACTTCGCTACTTGTATTCATGGACCTCTTCAGCTTCCATATGATAACCTAATGCCTTCTGGGCTGTGTAGGCTTAGACGCCAAAGACTGGGAAGCTGGTGTTTAATGTATATTTTGTTACATCACACTGGAATTAGAGGGCAGTCTGATATCGCACATGCTCAGTGTTTTCAGTGGGATGAAAAAGATGGATGCTCTTTAAAAGGGACGTGGCCACAGAAACGTAACAGGCGAGGCCTATGTTATTACGGACATGCGTTATGTGTGCTTGTTCCCCCAGCAATTTTTTCTGTCAGTGCATCCAGATTGATCACACAATAACAAACCCATAAACTGAGAAAACAAGGAAATAGTGGCTTTACCAAAGCTTGTTAACTGAGGTTTTTTTTCTCCCATTTTACATTGAACTCCATTTTTCTGTGCAGTCTTCCGTAGTCACCAACGTCCTTTCTCTCCACACATCTTTCTGAAGTTCATCCATTTGCATGTCTCCCAATTCATCTCCTTCCTCTCTATCCTTGTCTTGTCTCTCTCTTCCTCTGCATGTCCTGAGTGCACATAGAGCGAGCTGCACCTCCATCCGCCTGCCTCTGGTGTGTTGGGAAGAAAGTGTACATATGGGGTGACTTACCAGAAGGCTGGTTCTCTGAAAGGCGAGTAGCACTGGGGCAGTCAGTCCAAGCTCTTCACCCTGGTCATCCTAGAGGTGACTCTTTGGTAGAGGGGGCGTGTGGAAAGGCAGGAACGGCCAGCATGTTGCCCTTCTCTAAGCTATGAGGAGAAGGCAAGTAGGCTACTCTCCTCATGCCGTAGAGAGAGGTGAGTGCAAGTGACATTTTCATTAAAGATTCAAACTGAATACTCTTCTTATATTTTGCTTTTTAGAAGACGAGAGTGAGATGGAAGCAGTAACAGCAGCCATGTGGGAGAAGCCGGGCAACTTCCCTGGGCAAAGTGACCTCCTGACCTGTGGGCAGTGCAGATGCACCTTTCCACTCCGCCACATCTTGTCTTTCATTGAGCACAAACGAATGCAGTGTGACCCCTCAAAATACTGCCAGGACCGCAGGAGCCGGGACCGCAGTCCCTCGCCAATCAGCGATATGACTGAGATGTCTCCCCT
The DNA here is from genome assembly GCF_964263255.1 of Lissotriton vulgaris. NCBI lineage: Eukaryota > Metazoa > Chordata > Amphibia > Caudata > Salamandridae > Lissotriton > Lissotriton vulgaris. Next base: position 701,015,421 of record NC_141697.1, on the reverse strand, counting down.
GCTGTCTGATATGGAGTCCAAGACACAGGGGCCTGGGCCTCTGGTCAAGCGAGAGATTTCAGTACAAAGTGAGTACCGGCACCCATTGGGTGAAATGGCGCTTTTGACTTAAGACATAGACGTTTACAAAATGCCTCTTTAATGTGTCACACCCCCGTCTTTTTGCCTTAAACATATGTCTCGAAATTGTATACGTTTGCCTCGTGGGCAGAGATGTGAAGGACACCCCACATATGAATTCAAGTATTATTATATTTATATATGGAGCTTCATATAATGGCCCTGCTGAGATTCTAATCAGTGGCCTCCAAGGCCCAGCAAATGGCAGTGGCAATCTTCAACTCGCTTTGCATTGCCCTCCTAACACACCTCCTTAGATATTTCTCCACGGAATTCCTTTGTCCTCCCTGGGTTTATCTTACACTCTTACCTTTCCTACAGCTAGGAACTTTGCACTTTTCTCTCTTAGGTATAATGCCATATCCATAGCCATACAGCTTGAACTTTAACCACAATTTCCCCTCTTGCGTCGATGTGTGCTCTTTTTGTTGATCTACATAATTTTTTTTACAGAAAAGTGCTGCTTTCCCAGAGACCCGGTAAGTACAATTTTAATGATGCATACGTTCTTGCCTCTCTGCTATCTGCCCTGTAGCATCCAGTTGCCTGGTCCGCACATGTAATCTCACAGGTCTGCTCACAATTTTTTCTGTCATGGGCCACCATGGCTCATGCATGTGCACCATGACCTAGGCCTGTCTGATGGATTGTGGTGTTGTTGGTCTGGGAGTGGCACCCAAAGCACTACCATCATAAGTGGGAAAGAGCTACTGCACTTACCAAAGGGTTAAGTATCAGAAGCACAGTGGTGGTGGCGTACCGTATTTTAGTAATAATGATCAGAAGCGTGACCAGGCATCTTTACCTGTGTCACAGGGGTGGGGTCTGCAGGCCCGCCCATGTAGAACTCTACCGCTGTGTTCTTAATTCACCCATGGTGTTAGCATGTAGCGCTGTGCAGAGTATGCATATTTGCCTTTTAGTGGACAATTCATGGAGGCCTGTGGGTTCCATATTGGAAGCCCAGGACCTTGAGGAAGGCATGCAGAGGTTGAATGATCCCTTCAGACAGATTTGTGTATTGCTACATTTGTGAGAGCTAGACGGGGCACACAAAGGAGGAAGGGAGAATCCAGCTTCCCTATGCACTTGAAAAGGGGACCTTGATTCTGGAAAGGTCACTGTTCAGTGTGGCCTGGGCACATCTCGGGGAGAGGATGGAGCTGTAAAGGGAATAATAAACAGTAGGGCTGGGGGCCTTTGTAACCTTTTGATAGGGGTATATGAGTGAGGCTGGTATCCAGGTGTGAACCTCTAGTCACTCCTATGACCTGCATTGTGGGGGTCTTCAGGAGTGGGGTAATTCCTGCTGAGACCAACTGCTTCCTGGTGAAAGGAAACCGAAGAGGAGTGGGCACTTCAAAGTGAGCCCCACAACACAAACTTTCAAGACTAAGACACTAAATCACATATTTGAATGGAAAGAGATTATAAAAAGCGGAGCTTAAGCCACCCAAACTTGTCAAACTAAAGCTGTACATCAACGTGGAGAAGCTCTGCACAAGTTCTGCCCGCTCCGACCAGGACTGGGGATGAAAGATCTGCTGGTGTCCCTGTTGGGAGAAGGGACATCACCCAGGAGAATTAATACCACTCACCAGCATTTGTCTGCCTGCTGAGACCAGAGGACCCTGTGAGGAGGAGTAGAGTGCCCAGTGGGAGTGAGGTCCAGTCGAGATCTTCTCGAGTGGATCGAGAAAGTAGAGTTTTTTTGTCCAAATCAGGACCATCGCTTCTGTTTCTTACCCCCACCCCCCTTCATGTATGCCAGGTTGAGGCTGCAGTGAAGATTGTGGGGCCGTCACCCTGGTGCATCGATGTACCACAAAGAGGACTTTACCCTTTGCTGTACTATGGCCTGGAGCAGCTGGCCCCCGTGTGTCCATGTTTGCCACCACTGTATTTCAGGTCAGGGTAACCGTGAAGAGAGAGGCCATCACCCTGGACCCTGCAGTTGTATGCTATTGTGAAGAGTAGCATGTTGTGACCTATGTAAGCAAAGCATCGATTCAACCACCCAAACTCAGAAGTACCCAAGACCTGCTGCAGAACCCTGGAAGACTTACCGCATGACAAGAGGCAAGCCTTGGACTCCTGCTGTCTCGCCTGCAGCTTCCAGGCTTCTGCTCACCTCTGACATGCATCCAGACCTTCCTTACTGCCACACCAACAAGAGTGGGTAAGACTGAAACCAAGACACTGGTGAATTTGCTCTAACTGAAATTGAATGGATGCTGAGAGACCTCGACTTTTCAAAAGCTGTTATGGAACTTCTAAAACTTGTACTAACTAGTGGGGCCAGCCCTGAATGTAGCCACATGAAAATGGGCGAATAACCACCGCCCTTAGATAGGGAAGCAGACTCTCGATCTTATCTGGACAATGCTAGAAAGCTAGCCTTATGAAGAATGTGTATGCTATTTGTGGTGTGCCGCATTTCACTTTGTGTTTATATATAATTACTACTTTTTTTTTTCATAAAAGCAAGTGTCTGACGACAATCATTTATTGGGGTTGCTGAATGTGTTTTGAGGCTTGTGCTCATGTAAAAGCTGCATCTACTTATTCACTCTCATGCTCCAGACGAACCATTGGGCTGCCTGAGCTACCACTAAGATGCAAGTATTGAAGCGGTACTTGGAACAGTTGCTCAGAACCCATAGTATGTCTGACCCCGGGACATCAGGAGTAAAAGGCCTCAACCTCCAAGGTTGGGCTTAGTAGCTCCTGCATGCCCAGTAACCCTCTGAAAGTGGTTCTGACACCTCCCACCCTGGCTTTGGAGATGATTTGTACTGAAATAGAGCCCCCTTCCTCCTGATCAGTGAAGGCTACACCAAAGACCCTACCCTTAACTGTTTTATAGAAGCTGACCCACAATATACTCTCCATACATTCCTTGGCCATAGGGGGCTCGACCTCCTATCATACTCTTGTTTGGCCCGTGACATTTATGCCCCCAAAGCAGAGTGATCCTTTACTTCTCCTTAATCTGCCATTTGCTGCCACACCTCCAATTGCCACAGGCGCCTTGAGTCCTCTTCATGCTCTAGGGACCACATGCCAACCTGCGTCCGTCCTAATTGCAGGATCAAATGCAGGATGGACTCCTTATGCCAACTGCACTATTCACCCATATTCTCCAGATGAATTTCAGGCTGCATTGTTCCTTTCTGAATAATGGGGTGCCAGGTCACTACTTAATGTATATGGGTTGAAACAATGATTGTGCATATGGCAAAAATCTACCCTATATTAGTTATTTACTTCTTGCTTTTGTTGCAAAAGTGAAAAAATCTTATCCTTGGTTTATGCCCCTAAAATCGATCTTCAAGATATTATGTCTCTTGTTTGCCACTGTGTTTTAGACGCGACAAATTGATTATTTTATATGATGCACAACATTACAGTTTACATCATTGAATTTTTTTTCTCTCACTTTATTTTGTTACATTAAGTTGCTGCTTCATTATATTTGGCACTATTCTTCTGTGCTCTCGTTTCATTAGATCCTGAGTGTTTCGTCCTGTGCTTTCAATTCATTGTGTTCCTTTGTACATTCGATAACCACGGCCATTCACCTGTATATAGAGAGCTGAGTAGGCATGGGTGGGAGGCCTCCCACTGGTCAACAACAGAGAGAAAGATCATGAGAAGTCTTATACAAAGTTATGCTAAATACATAATTCTGGCGTTGATCACAGATTAAACGGAGTAGGGCAGAGATAACATCAGCTTAATTAGAGTTTATCTTCAACCCCTTTCTGAGAAAGTTAGGAGTCTGGCCAGTCACTACGGTTAGATATTCCCCGGCATGGCATTGATTCACATTAAATTGGCCTCCAAAGCCTTCATTTTAAAAAGTTTCCTTTAGGCATCTTGGTGTTTATGGATACTTTAATTAAATAGTTGTGTGCATGGACTGTCCTCTTCAGTGATGAATTTTGAGCTCATCAGATGATAGTTCTATCAAAGAGCCATATCCGTCTTAGTGACTACTACCGAAATAGGCAAAAAATCGTATGGAAGCACAGTTTGCTTTTGTGCAATTTGGATCTGCACTGACTATCCTGCAAACAATCTAGGAAATGTAGTTTAGAAATTCAAAGCCATCTCAGCTGTTCCACCTGGACTTTGAGGTACTCCTACCTAAACCACCACAGAGATCTTGGCGATGACGGGTGCAAAATGCAACTAGTCTTATGGCCGCACTGTTTCCTTGTATGCCTCCTGGTGCTTCAATGAGAAGGCGGTCAAAAATGTAAGAACATTTTTATAGAAGTTCCAACATATGTAGGGTGTACGCCAGGCACCATTAAATTCTCTTGCCTGACTCTTATTGATGCTCTGATTTATATTTCATGACTTATGTAAAGCCTTTTTCTTACACTCTTCCAATTGTGGTTGCGCATTTGTCAATTGTCAATGAATAATGACTACGATTATAACTTTGCACTTTGACGAACACATACAGAAAAGGGCAAAGCATAATTTGCAACATTCAAGACCACTTTATACTTGCAATGTTTGAAAGGAATCAAAAATGTCTGAAAATCTGTGCACCTGAACACTGATAAAGCGACTGGTGAGGATATAGTGGTATGGCTCTTGAACTGGGTAAAGGATGCCAATTTTGGGTTGATGCTAAACCTAGCAGCTTCAGGGTGGTACAGAGTTACAGGGCCAGTAACTTGTGGCTGCATTATTATTTATTATAATTATGAATTGCCTGAAGGAGAACCCGCAGTTTGTGAACGTTGCTGATGACCCAAATTTGGGGCAGATAATGAACACTCCCAAGAGAAGAAGAAAACTACAAAAGGGTTTAAAGAGGTTAGAAAGCTACAGGTGTGCAAAAGGGGTGAAATGTAGCTCGGTTTATGTGACTGCATGCACGTAAGACACCCCAAATAATTAAAAATGTTTACATATCAAGTTATTTCTTTAAATTTTTACTTCAACAGAAAAGTTCAAAATAGTAAAAATGTAGATACCCAAAAGAAAGTTCAAACGATGGCCCCAGAAATTATTCGAAAAACGTAAATTGAAAAAGGGGTAGAAAGGGAAAACTGTTGGCGCACGGTTCTCCAGATGCTAAAAGCTGATGTGACGAGGGAGAACAGATTGTAAAGCTAACAGGAAAAAAGAAATAGGGGGTTATGGCAGTCGCCTCCAAAATGAATAAAGAAATTGTGAACTAAGAAAAAATAAATCTGGTAAAGAGGCGACTATAGAGGAAAAATATAAAGTGCAGAAAATAATCTAAAAACTAACACATATAAAAAACTTGAAGTGTAAAATTCAAAGTAATAGTATTAGGAAATAAACATTTGTAGCAAAAAAATACACCCACAGTCTCTGAAAGATCTGAGGGATCCCAATTAGTAACAAGCATTAGAAATGCAATAGGTCTCGCAGCATTAGAGTTAGTGCTTTTAGAATTGTTTATGTTTTTTTTTGTAAATCTTTAGCATGAGGTTGAGGGTGAGTGAGGGTGAGGCTGAGGGGTTGAGGGTGAGGGTGAGTGAGGGGTTGAGGGTGAGGGGTTGAGGGTGAGTGAGGGTGAGGGGTTGAGGGTGGGTGAGGGGTTGAGGGTGGGTGAGGGGTTGAGGGTGAGTGAGGATGAGGGGTTGAGGGTGAGTGAGGGTGAGGGTGAGTGAGGGTGAGGGTGAGTGAGGGTGAGTGAGGGTGGGTGAGTGTGAGTGTGAGTGAGGGTGAGTGGGGGTGAGTGTGGGTGAGGGATTGAGGGTGAGGGGTTGAGGGTGAGTGAGGGTGAGGGGTTGAGGGTGAGGGGTTGAGGGTGAGTGGGGGTGAGTGAGGGTGAGGGGTTGAGGGTGAGTGAGGGTGAAGGTGAGTGAGGGTGAGGGTGAGTGAGGGTGGGTGAGAGTGAGGGTGGGTGAGAGTGAGGGTGAGTGAGGGTGAGTGAGAGTGAGGGTGAGTGAGAGTGAGGGTGAGTGAGTGAGGGTGAGTGAGAGTGAGGGTGAGTGAGGGAGGGTGAGGGTGAGTGAGGGTGAGTGAGGGTGAGTGAGGGTGAGTGAGGGTGAGTGAGAGTGAGGGTGAGTGAGAGTGAGGGTGAGTGAGGGTGAGTGAGTGAGAGTGAGGGTGAGTGAGGGTGAGTGAGGGTGAGTGAGGGTGGGTGAGGGTGAGTGAGGGTGGGTGAGGGTGAGTGAGGGTGAGTGAGGGAGGGTGAGGGTGAGTGAGGGTGAGTGAGGGGTTGATGTTGAGGGGTTGAGGGTGAGTGAGGGTGAGTTAGGGTGAGGGGTTGAGGGTGAGTGAGGGTGAGGGGTTGAGGGTGAGTGAGGATGAGGGGTTGAGGGTGAGTGAGGATGAGGGGTTGAGGGTGAGTGAGGGTGAGGGGTTGAGGGTGAGTGAGGGTGAGGGTGAGTGAGGGGTTGAGGGTGAGGGGTTGAGGGTGAGTGAGGGTGGGTGAGGGGTTGAGGGTGAGTGAGGGTGAGGGGTTGAGGGTGAGTGAGGGGGAGGGGTTGAGGGTGAGTGAGGGTGAGGGGGAGTGCGGAAGCAGCACGGAGGGCAGGGAAGGGCGGAAGCAACAGGGAGGGCAGGGAAGGGCGGAAGCAACAGGGAGGGCAGGGAAGAGCGGAAACAGGGAGGGCAGGGAAGGGCGGAAGCAACAGGGAGGGCAGGGAAGCGCTGAAGCAACACTGAGGGCAGGGAAGTGCTGAAACAAAACGGAGGGCAGGGAAGGGCTATTTTGTATTTTATTGTAAATATGCGGACACAGAGGGATGGAGCTAGCCTTGCGCGAAGATGGCTGCGCTCTAGGCAAGCTCCTTTGGCTGCCACCTAATGAACAGCAATATGCTGCGGTAAACAAAATAATTAGAATTTAGAGAAGCTGACCTGTGCTTCGTGTGGGATTGAGGTCCCCCGCTAAAAGGTCTTGTACTAAGAAAAATGTCCAGAAGGAAAAGAGAGGAATGGTGGTAGCTGCGTTGTCAAAACTTTGTAAACAGCATTGGGTGCAGGGTGGATTCCAACATGGCGGCAAAGTGTCCCATAACAGAAAACAGGTCAGCGTTGTAGCCCAATTGGAAGATTCATGTGATACCGGGAGGCGCGCTGAGAGCTGCGCACTTCACCTGAACATTTTGAGGAATAGGAGGTGTTCCTTCACGTCGCGTTTCGATAGGGAAATAAGAAAAACGCGTCGCAAGATTTTCCGAGCAAGAATTAGAGTCTTCCTACAGAAGATACAAGTAAGACTGTTCCGATACCTTGTCAGAGTAAAAGTTCATAAATATTAACTGCGCGTGCTCTCTGGAGGCTCAGCTTCTCCTGAGCTCATGCGCAGTTGAACAGAATATCTTCTAGAGTTTACCAGAGTCTACCAGAGAAATATTTATCAAGTATTCTACGAGTATCAAAGTAAACAAAATAATTAGAATTTAGAGAAGCTGACCTGTGCTTCGTAGGGGATTGAGCACACAAAATAGGCTTGCCACCGTACATGTGAAGCAGGCGTTGTCCCGCGGCCTAGATGGAAGCGGCAAGGACCGCCCTGCAGAGGATGTGGGAGGCCGCTGGCTGTGAGCTGCTCCTGTGCAGGCGGGCACTCTGTGGAGCCGGTCAGCGCCTGTGACGCTGTGCTCTGCAGCTGGAGGACGGGCGGCACCGAGGGAGCTGCGACCGGCCTGTGGGAATGACTGGCAGGATCAGTGTGCCTGCAGCCCGGTAGATGAGCATGGCTCGCGGCGGACTGAGACGTAGTCTTGCTGTAGGCTGCGACACGGCGGGAAGGGGAGGGGGCGGAGCGGGTGAGCTGCGCGAGGGACGCAAACCAGACGAGTGATGTGACCGTTGCGGCGGTGTTACGCGGAAGGAAGTTAGACGGCGTTAGACGGAAGGAAGAGAGGGGAGGGGGAGGAGAAATGCGACACGGCGGGAGGGGGCGGAGCGGGTAAACAAAGACGGACGTGCACGCGCACGCGCTTTTAAGGTCAATGCGCATGCGCATAAGCTCAATGCGCATGCGCATTGACCTTAAAAGTCACGGGCACTGCAAGGAATCGCCACGATTCCTTGCAGTGTAGATAAAGAGTGGATAAGTCGCAATACTCTCGCTTGCTCGATGCGCATGCGCATCGACAGGCGAGACCTAAAAATTGTGACCCTCCCCCTAAGACGAGTATACTGATCCGCTGCCTCACTAACCAACATCTCTTAGCCTTTCCCAGGGCTTGAGAAATGTGAATTGTTCAGTCCCTGAGAGCACTTTGCCTCCCCAAAGCTCTGAGAGGTTGACTTTTTCAGTCTCCAAAAGTTCTCACCATCCACCCACACTCTTAAATCTTGGTTTCCCCTCCTCAGTCTCCGAGAGCTCGGCTCTACTCCCATCATTCACATAACTGTCCCCCCTGCAAATGAAAGTTGAAACTTTAATCATATTCCTCATTATAAATTCTGCCTGTTTTTTTATAGCTGATCAAGACTCTATGCAGTGCAGCTGCCTAGGGCAAGGCTTCTCACGGGTGCTCTGGCTCCGAGAGTCTTCCTGTATTGTTTGCTTTATTGGCTGCATGAGTATTCAAGAGGCGAAGTGGCTTTTTTTTTACCTCCTGTTGACCAGGGTCTTACAACCCCAGCTTATTTTCCAATTTGGGGGCATGATTGGTCTGGAGGGGCAACTAGGTGTTGCGTTGCTGGTAGGCAACTTCAGGTTCAGTGTTCCAAAATGTATCCTAGGTGCTTGTACTGATACCCTAGGGTATGTAAGATAAGCTTCTATACAATCTTCTGTGCCTGAATTTTGTCTGGCTGTGTTTTGGTTCCTTTAGAAGCATTTGTAAGCACACTACCATGGCGCAGTGTTTATTGCCACTGCAAACCCTATTGTCGTTTGCTACCGAAACCCATAAGGGTGTATTCTTGAGAAGTCTTTCTCAACTGATGGACTTCATGGTGTCATGGCACACCTAGAAATCTTCTCTCTTCAGTGAACTGTTGTTTATATTAGTGGCTTATGGATTATATCCAATACATACCTTCCTCGTTTTTTCAGTGCCTTTGCGAGCTGTGGGCTATAACTCTGCAGTTGGCGAAATTGCTGGATAAGGAGAAGAGTGCACCTCTTATCCATCTGTTTTCCTTTATTTTGTCTACACTCTGTCTCTTGGCGCCTTTTGATGTGTTCTCACTGACAGCGGAGTAACTTTCGTGATAGTATTTTAGCATTTTTAATCAGCCCTAGGCTGACAATATCCTCAAATTCTTGCTATGGATTCACATGCCAATTGATATTTGTTAACATGCAGACGCCCAAGTATACTGCATCGCCTCAAAACTTTGAGTATTAATTCTTTGTTAACTCGTTTTCATATGGACAGCACAAATACAGTTTGATCTAATGTACAGACTGACGAGTGATAATGTGCAGCTGTACTCACTTTTATCACTTTTATGTAGCGGGAGACGTGAAAGATCAGAAGCCCAAAAATACCAGCTGTAGAGGCTTCACCTAATGAACTCCCAATCCATTTCAGCCATTAAAGAGTATCAATCTGTCCATGATTTTTTGTGCCTGAAAGTTGCTTTTACTTTGTACAGTAGTCTTTGGAGCCATCATTGATGTAAGGGACAACACATAGGTTTTTTTTTCCAGAGTTCCGATTTGTTGTGTCACCTCTTTAAGCAGGAGGTCGAAACATTACTGAAAGCTTTTCTTCAGGAGACTTGCGATCCATATTGTAAATGCATTTTGGTACTGAATGTGAGTGGTGCTTGGTCTTGACTGTCATGGGAACACCTAAACGAGCATCTGGTCAGTTCTAGAAATGAACTTGCTTCCAAAGCATGGCTGAATGACCACGTATTGACTTAAGTGTAATACTTTGTGTTGAAACCTGATGATCTGTAAGAAGGAAATTGAAAACAGAATGGAAGGCGCACTCAAAGGAATTACGTAAATGCTTGAAGTCTTGATTTTTCTTTTTTCTTTATTTAGGTAATTATACCAAAAGAACATACACAGCCAACGCGTTTCGTTACGTGTTGTAACTTCGTCAGGGCTAAATTTGTGTTGTAGTGAAAAAGGAGTAGAATGGAACAGGCACCGTAGGGTAACGTAAAGTCTGGATGATATACTAGGTAGATCTGCTCAGTATGTCTGATTCCATAAAAAGTGACAAATGGCCTGTCGCCATCGGTGAAGATTGAGATTGGTAGGTACAGAAATCTTATCTCTGTAGTACAGCTAAAGGTGGTACCTATACCAATTGTAGCACAGTCACTTGTGTGGCGCTCTTTATGTGAATGAGGCGAAGTATGTTTTCTGGCCGCGTCGGAAGTCAAGACAGCGGCCCACTGGCCATGATAGTTTCCCCAATATGGATTAGAGGTCTCCTGGCACGGTAAAACGGGTTCAAAAACACGATACGCTAGAAGGAGATTTGACATAAATCCTTTTCACTGACTTTTAACCTTCCATCAGAGTGACCTGACGGTCAGTTTGATTTCCTTCCTCTTTGTTCAGAATATTATAGTCGCACGTCTTCATCTTGTGTCGAAACTCTTGTCACACCAGGTGACCATGCAATTTTAACCATCCTATTAAAGGTGCCCCTGTGAGTGAGTGTGAAAGAAATGGGGTGAGGCCATACAAAGGAAGATTCGTGGGCACAAGAACAACTGTGGGTCAATAAGCGGCGCATCTGGGACAGCTCATCGAGCTGCTGCCGGAACTGGAACAGTGCATCAGGGACCTATTGTCCAGTAGTTCATGTGTTGAGGCAGTAGGTTCAGGATTTGTAGTAAAAGTGAGGATGTGTGTTTCCTGGCTCCTGATGTAGGTAGCTCTAAAGGAGAAGGGACACGTGGTGCATCTCAAGGAACGGGACTCCTCTGACCCTAAAGTCTGAATATTTTGATATCTCTGGGCACCGCCCTTAATGCAGGGGACGATGCAGAACCATGGCATCTATAGTGATCCCTTTAATAGTGCTTAGACCCTAGACCCTTCTTCAGGAGCAGGATGCATGAGCTCTGCTGTCTAGCTGAATTGCCCTTTAATCCGTTCGAGTCAAGAGGGTTATTTTTAAAGTCTTTCACATGCCTTTCGAATGCAGACCACATCATGTGGTCTTGCCAGTGAGGTAGGATGGAGGTAATAGCGAAGACCTGTTCTAGGAGATTGTTGGACCGTGTCAAGTAGATGCCTGCCCTTCCCCTTTTCTAGATCTAAAATGAAGCATGCAGTCCCCAGGGACTGTAACTTCTTTACCTGCATCCGTCTGCATATGCACATGAAGAAACCAACAATGTGTATTTCGGTTTCTCCTTACCTAAATATTTTTTTAAAGTTTTATATTGTATGGACCACGCCATCGTTGATGACAGAATTTTTATTTTTTTTTTTTTACTCTTTTTGCCTCCCTCTGCTTCAGCGTACATTGTAAATCTGCATCTGCGGTCTATTCACGTGTTCTCTCTCGCTGTATTGCCCAAGTTCCTTCCTTCCTCTGCCCCTTTCTCCCCTTTCTTATTTCTCCCCTTCCTCACTGCCCTCCATGTTCTCCCGCAGGTTTTCCATCCTATATCCTCCTGTGCCCCATGTTTCCTCTGCTTCTCCTCGTCTACCCTGCAGGTTATCCAGCCTATGGCCTTGCCCCTTACGTTCCCCCAATTCGATCCTATCAGTCCCTCACGTTTTCACTCCTCTCCCAGTAATCCCTTGTGTTATGCCATAGCCCCCTGCCCCCAACATCCTCCGTGGTTGTCTGGCCCAGCCCTGTCTGCCTGGGGCACTACCTGCTGGGATCCGGTCCAGACTCGGAACAGGGCCAAAATCAACCCTTTCAAATATCATTTTTTTTTGCGCCTCCTTGGCCTGCGGCGGCCTCTGTGCCTCGTGGTGTGGCGCACGAGGCCTTCTTCCGTGCACCAACTTGTCGCGCATCAGCCAGTACGAAGTGGACTAGTTCCAGGGTGAGCGCCCGCGGAGCATAGAGACAGGATAGTAGAGTGAGGGGCCTTGTGGTAAATGTGGAAGTCGATGAGAACAGGTCGGGGTGGAAATGGGGCTCGAAGTTTGAACGCGGTTGGTGCGTGTAACAGGGGTGCAGGGCTGTAGTGTTTGAGGGCAGACTATGTGGCTGAGGGGATTGAGTAAAACATGAGACTATGTTAGACGCATTTAAGGGAAGGAAGGTGGGGCTGGGGTTTTGGGCATAAGAGGAATGTTTGTATGGGATGAAGGGCGCCGGCATTAAGGGGGTGCTAGCGACGGGGGGTTCCGGAACAGGGGTGAGAGACATAGCAGGAAATGGCTGTATCTGCTTGGGTGCTGGCCTTTGTGGACAATGAGATGGGGACTTGGAGCTCAGATAGGCGAGGACGTGGTTGATACAATTTTAATACTAAAAACAAAAATAAAGTACAAGGAATTTCCTGTATTTAAAAGCTGGTAACTCTCTGTAGACAACGTCATTTTACTATAAGGCCTGTCCGCAGCTCTGCTTTTGATGGGGTTGTAGTAACAATGCAGTAGCTTTTGGCCGTATGATTTATTTGTTAAATCTGATGTGATCGTAGGTTCGAATCCCAGCAATTCCACCTCATCCTTTAGAGATCGGAAAATAAAGTACCATTGCATCAGGTAATTGTTGTTTAATTTAGCTTAGAAATGGGAGCGTGATATAAAATTCTTTGTTAAAACTGTAATTATAATTGTGATTATTAATAGTAATTCACCCCCCTATTTCCCTTGCGAGGTTCATAAGTTGCCGCCTGAACAATTTCTGTTTTCTAGCATCATTGTCAAAAATTACTTTTGCAATTTGACATCTTCAGTCTGTCCTAGCCTTTGACCTAACAACACCTTGCACGCTTAGACTTGTAGGCCCTCACCTGGAAGATGAACAGTAAAAGTACAAGCCCTGATAGCAAAGTGTAGTTTGCCAAGGGCCCAGGGCTGGCATATGGTGTATTGCGCACAAAGATAGGTCCCTTGGCAGCACTGCCTGGCCACCATCTCTTGTCTTCCCCGTTCAGATTCCATGCAGTTTAAAGCCAGGTGGGCCACAACGTGGATTTTTCAGATTTCGATGAGGGGATGTGCTTGTTATACAGTTCCGATGGCTATCAGACACAAGCAGTAGTCCCCAATTATAAAAGTCCCCTCTGCAACCTTGGCTTTTCAGACACTAAACGAAGAAGCATAAAATACATTGTATTTTTGTTACATGCTCTGCTGCCTCTAGTTTTCCTTTTTTTTTTTTTTCGCGCTAGGGGCACCCCATAAATCTGTCTTGAATATAAACTTGAAAGTTTTAATTTTTCACAGCCCAGCCACAACTGGCAGCACACTGTGGATAAAGCAGGGTCTTGGACTTGTAGCTGCCTCAGTTGAATTGACAGTGCCCCCTGTCTACTCTGAGAGTCTGCATCAAAGGCCTGACAAAACCCCAGACACTTCAAGCGTCACCTAAGGGAAGACTCGCAAGGAACCAGATTGAGCAACCGTGCAAAAGGCATGTAGGTGTGGTCCTAAGCCTGAGACTCTCACGACACATAGATGCGCATAGTTTAGAGCCAAGACTGGATTGTCCTGCTAGCAGTGCATGAATGAACACATGAAAAAACATTCGTAAAGTGTGGTTACCCGTGGGCATCCCAGCGCTGCCTGTGGCGCCACTTGAGCATTGAGCAGATCAAGGGAAAAGAAAAGTTTTCAGTTTTCAGCAGGGCATTGTACTTTGCCATTTACTATTTGCTTTTGAGCATCTACATATAATTCTTTTACAAAAACATATAATTGATTGTAAAATAGCTTAATGAGTCAAGTACCTGCTTCCATGGTCTGTGGTAACCCCAGATCCCAGGTTCTACTCCTAGTAGACCAGTCAGAGCCTTTCAGCCACATAAAATGGACCAATATTATCAAATGGTCTGTCCTGCAAAGAATGCGTTAACATGGGCTGGTAAAACATGTAAAATACTGTTTAAAAAAACGTACTTTTCTCACACCTACCCTTGCCTTCCACCTAAAATACAGACATGGGGGCGCCGATATCGTCAAATATTCATGACATTTTCTTAATATCCAGAGAAGCTAAAGGTACATACATTGAATCTATATCGAACCTATTCATATGCCAGAGTTTACCCTGAAAAAATGGCAAAGATCTCGACATCTCGGAGCCCGAACCTCCCTGCTATAGCTTTATCTGCAAAGGTCAAACACAGTATTTTTAGACAGACATGCAAAAATGATACTTGGTAAAAACATGGGCAGTATCAGTTGAATGCGACCTCTGAATTGCCACAACATTACCTTCTCTTAAGTTGAGAACCGCTGTATATTATGATTTGGTAAGCAAAGGGACATTCAAAATAAATCTGTGTCAGTTCCAAATATGGGCCTTAGATGGTATGGGAAACAGTGTTTCATTCAGTACCACTTAACAGTGTTCATTAATTTTCCCTGCTTCAAATGGTCACATTTTTTTAGTGGTGTTTGTAGAGTAGCAGACCTAAAGCTTGAATTGGAAAACTGGGCTGCATTTTTTGGGGTCGTACATATTCAAATTGGGGAACTAGGATCTGGCGGTGTTGGGGCCTTCCTTACAGATGATGTTAGTATTGGGTCCCAAGGTTTTGAAGTCAGTTCTTCCATCTACAGAGAGCCAGTGGACGGACGGTATTCATGTTGGAGTGACTTTATCATCCTTCTTCCAATTTGAAACACAGTTTGTCATCCTTGTTTAAGCCATTTGGAGCTACTCAGTCAGTTTATTTGACGATCCGCATTGAGGTGGTTGTAAAAAGTCCTAATCTGGGTTAATCCAGGCCTGTCAAGCTAAACCCGATGGCTCAGTTGAAGGAAGAGGGAGTTCCTCAGTAGGTTTAGCAGGTAGTTCACGTAACTATAATTTGATTTGTAGGAGTAGGAAGATATCAGCATAAAAAAATAATAGTCGTGTTCTTTGCTTTATGAGTACCCATTGGGGGTGAGCCCAGGGGTTTTAGTGGCCTGCAAATGTCAGAGGGCTGCTTTGCTTGCCACCAAACAGAAGTACCTCTGTATTTGACCCATGGAGATATGGGAAACTCGCCTTCATCCAAAAATGTAATGCATGTGCTCTAGTTGTGCAGAGATTTTGCACTGGTAATGTGGACCTGCTTCGTGCTGAACATGGGTATTTGTGTACGTTTTGAATGTGTTAGTGATATAACGGGGGACTGCACCATTGGAGGCTTGTACCATTTGCACTGCAGAGGGTAATTGAAAGAACCCGGGGGTACCCCTTTTGCAATATTTATTGGTAATGTATTTGGTGGTGTCTTTGTGGATTTGTTAACTTGAAACTGAAAGGCACAACTTGATGTACTGTGGAGTTCTAGAAGTCATCCCTTAAATTTTTTGGCCGGGATTAGAATTCTATTTAATTGTGTTTTTTTGATGGTGCTGCAAGCCACTTTACAAGTGCCCCCATGCCACGGAGGCACCTGTAACAGAAAAGGAATGTCACTTAGGCATGTTTTTCGTTGCATCCATTGCTCTGTCCAGCTAAGCTGGATTTGGACCAGACAGTAGTTCATCTCAATGTTGCATCTGACTCCAGTTGACCGCAATTAAACTCCCTGTCACAAGAGCAGATGCTCAGCAGCACAAGCTCAGGAACTTGTTTGAGTACAGTTTCTAGTATGTAGGTGTACAGATGATTAAATATTAACGCCAGAGGGCTTGAGATGACGCCCGGCTTGTTGGCAGTCTCTGCATAGTAGCACAACTAAATGGCTGTAGAAACAGAATTTCCTTGCATTCAGCGGAGTGCATTTGTAAGATGCTAGGGTTCCTTTTTGAGAAGGCAGTGCTTAAAGTATTATCAGTAACATTCTGGATTCTGGGCCGTGGGGAAGCTCACTTCATGTAATTTACTACAGTCAGGGCTGTTTGATGGGGCGTGGCTAAGCGCGCAACGGGAATGGCCGCCTTTGGGTAGAGCTCCGCACCGAGCTCCCCTTCCCGGCGCATTTACCCGTGAAACCGCCGCTTGCAGCCGGCCGAAAACCGCCGGCGCCGCACTGGGACGTCTCCCTTCACCACCCTGCCGATTCTGGGACAGATCGGTGACGGTGAAAATCACCGAGACTTCTGCGGCACGGAGGCCGCCCGCGAGGCACCCAACCCGGACTGGCGATCAGGAGAGACCGCGGCTTCGCCACACACGGTAGGCCTGAACTCGTGGCCCACGCACAAGGTGATCACGAAGTGCAGCGGGGTGCTGGCGATATCTGAGACTGGCCCTGGCCCGACCTGCAGACCCACGCAGCAGGCGCCTCCCGCCCCCGTGCCCCGACCGGTCAGCAGCCCAAGACCGCCTGGAGGGAGCCGGCTGGACTGACGTGCACCAAAGGTAGGCGGGGAAGACCTGCTTCACCAGCAGCGGGGACCTGCAAACACCCCCCCCACACCCCCGGGGACCCTACCCCTCCACACAGCGGCTGGTGGACCTGGCCCAGAACTGTCATCGGCAGGAACAGGCGCGCAATTGGGTAGCGGACACGGCTGACCCTCACTTAGCTCCAGTGAAGTGATCTGCGCCATCCCGGCTGTAGGAACAAGCACCTGCCCACGGCCGGACCACGACACGCCGAGGGCACACGGCGCCCACAACACCACTTGCATCAAGTGTGCAACGGCCCGCACAGCTCATTGCGGCACCCAGACACGACGAGGGGAGGCACGCCTAGAACCCACGCCGCCCGCTGCTGGTGAGACATCGGCCCAACAATCCCCGGAGGTGGAATACCACCGACGAGAAGCCACGGACGCAGACGTCTGCACACACACACACTGTGCACACCGGGGGATACTCTACTGCCCTGACACTCGGTGAGTTCACACATCGACAGGCCCCCAGGAGGTGGGACACACCACCGGCGCGAGAGCGACACCGTGGTGCAGATGTCTAACGGACCTAGGACGCGCGCTGGGGCTGGAGGCGCAATCTCGAAAGGCAAAATGGATAAGTCCGGGAAAGGCACAGACCCAGACCACACAGCGGCAAAGCTCGACACAATGCTGGCAGCAATGGAAAGACTGGAAGAGTCCATGCAACTGACCCGCACCTCCCTGGCCGCCAAAATAGACAGCGTGGCCGTGGACCTGACGCACCTACGGGCGGACCATAAGAAGCTGGCGGAACGCACCACAACCCTTGAAAGCAACATACAGGAGCTTCAACCCCGGACAGACCAGTCGCACAAGCAAATACAGGACTTACTGAACAGGGTGGAATTCTTGGAGGACAGAGCTGAAGATGCGGAAGGCAGGACACGCAGAAATAACGTACGCCTTGTCGGGGTTCCGGAGAAATGGGAGGGGAGGTCCCCGGAGGAACACATGGAACAGTGGCTGAGAGACATTCTGCCGGAGGGGTCTCTCTCCCCACACTTCGTAATAGAACGAGCTCACAGAGTCCCCACCAAGCCCCTGGCGACGGGCTCCAACCCGAGGCCCATGCTGCTCCGCGTGATGAATTACCGAGACAGGGACTCCATACTACGCGAGACGAGGAAACTCCATGAGGTCCGGATTGACAATGCAACGGTAATGTTCTTCCCGGACTATACCATACAGGTGCAACGGCAACGACAAGACTTCATGGCAGTGAAGAAGCGCCTGAGACAGCTGGGCTTGCAATACTCCCTGCTGTTCCCCGCAAAACTGAGGGTAGTGGCTGGAGAACGGACTCATTTTTTTACGGACCCAGCGGAAGCAGAATCATGGCTGGACAGTGGAGTAGACACAGTCCCAAGAACAACTGCGGGATCCGCGCCCCGGCGACAACCCGGAGGCTATAGGAGAAGACGTCGACCCCGCCAGAGATCACGAGCAGGGCCGGACTCCGAGACGAGGACTCCCCCCCCCCAGCGGACACCACGCGCCAGGAGAAGCAGGACGCCCTTCGCCTGGTGATGGAACTTAGTAGATCCCCAGCGCAGAACGACACGGCGGAAGGCGGCACACAGGAATTTCCCAGCGACGACGAGGCCCTTTATGGAGTACCGGACTCCCCAACATCGGAGGGGCGACCGGATGTCACTCCCCAAACGGCGGACTACATCAGCTGACCAAGCAACGAGCAAGGCGACCCCAGAAACATTTGCTCAGCGCCACCAAGATGGCCCCGGAGCCACGCACTACCAGAACTGACGGGGGGCGACCCCCTCAACCCTGAGGGATAGACTAGCAATGGATACACACCAGGGGTCCTCCCCGATGGGTGGGACGCTGCTGTCTGACACTGGGTGCCTGACCAGGATACGACTGCAGAGACTCTTCGCCTAGCAGCGGCTCAACTGGATCAAGTAACGTATAATGCTTGCTGCATGTATGAATGGGGCTCCCTGCGCGCCAGTGCGGTATAGGCCGGCACGCTCTTCCCGGGAAGGCAGTGGGCTTTCCCACAACGCCATCACTGACTTGATCTTACTGACTAAGTGCGCATAGCACAACCACCCCCTTAGACTTACAAGTTGGTTGCTCTCCTAGAGAGCATGGACGGGAGCACGTTTTGCATCCGACCTTTTGGTATTCTAACTGTTCACGATGTTCGCTGGCTAGTTGTTCTTTCAGCCATGTCCCCTTTTCCCCCACTGGTCTTAAACGAAGTAGTGTGCCAATTTATTCTGATTGTTCGCAGGAATGTTTGCTCGATGGCATGTGTGGGTACCATGTGGGAGCGGCGGTCGGTTGGGAGGGAAATGCTATTGTGTACATGCAATGTTGGCCTATAAAGTTTGTACGTGGAATGTGAGGGGTATGCATACACCGTCCCGGCGTTACCAAATTTACTCATACCTCAAACGCCACCACATACAAATCGCCCTACTGCAGGAAACACACCTCAGCGGCGCTGAGACACCCACGCTACGCCGCAGGTGGCGCGGACAATTATATGCCACAGGTTTCTCGTCTTATGCCAAAGGGACACTGGTATGGGTTAAGCCGGGCACCCCATGGACCACGCTGGACGTACACATAGATCCTGGGGGGAGATACGTAGTAATCCACGGCAGGCTAGATGGGAATCCACTGGTGTTGGCATCAGTGTATGCGCCCAACACAGGCTTGTCGGATTTCCTCACCCAGCTGTCACACGCACTAGCCCCCTGGCATGGGGTCCCCTGGGTACTCGGTGGGGACTATAACAGCTCACTAGACCTAGCACTGGACCGCTCCCACCCTCCACAACCTAACTCGCAGGCATATAATACCGCGAACACACTCCGGGCCTGGTCCGCACAATGGGACCTACACGACGCATGGCGCACCCGAAACCCGCACTCCAGGGTCTATTCATATTATTCGGGAGCGCACGCCCTACATGTACGCCTGGATAGGTATATGGTCACCAGCGAACTCCTGCCACATGTCACAGACACCACCTACATGGGCCGCACACACTCTGATCACAACCCGCATACGTTAGAGTTACTGTGGGAACAGCCACGGGCCCCGATCCCAACGTGGAGGCTACAACCCGACCTACTGTTAGACGGCCAATTTCGGGACTCCATAAATGCACAAACTGCACAATATTTTGAGGACAACACTGGCACAGCGTCAACACCACAAATAGAATGGGACGCTTTCAAAGTGGTCCTTAGGGGGCAATGCTTGGGCACTCAGGCACATTCCCGACGACAATTGGAAGCTGACCTTAGACGCTTAGAATCACGCTTGCTGCAAGCGGAACAGGCAGCAGCCGCGGGCGCGCACGCTGACTTGCTGGAGATGCGGGCAGAACATGACAGATTGCTCGCCAGGTTGAAAAACATTAACTACACGGCCCACTCAGCCCGTACACACCACACAGGTGACAAGCCTGGTAAGCTACTGGCTTGGCTGATACAGCGAGAGGAACGTACCACGCCTGTGACAGCGATACAACCCACAGTCGGCCCCACAGTATTCACCCAGTCGAAAATCCATGAGGCCTTCGTGACACATTACAGGGCGCTCTACGAGTCCCACCTTCGGACGACACAACCCACCATAGATGCATACTTAGATGACATAACACTGCCGACCCTAACAGACGACCAACGGGACGACCTTGGGTCACCACTGGCAGCGGACGAACTACGTGAGGCCATCTTCGCCCTCTCGAACGGCAAGGCCCCCGGCCCCGATGGGCTGCCAGCGGAATATTACAAAGCCTGCTCTAATATCCTGATCCCGGAGCTCCTCAGAGTATACGCAGCAGCGGTGGAGGACTCGGCCTTGCCCCTGTCCA
Organism: Lissotriton vulgaris; assembly: GCF_964263255.1. Taxonomy (NCBI): domain Eukaryota; kingdom Metazoa; phylum Chordata; class Amphibia; order Caudata; family Salamandridae; genus Lissotriton; species Lissotriton vulgaris. Next base: position 700,995,043 of record NC_141697.1, on the reverse strand, counting down.
TGAACGAGGCGACCTTAGTGTCCCTACTAAAGCCGGGACGAGAGGGAACGCTCTTAGGTTCGTACAGACCCCTAGCGCTGCTAAACACAGACTATAAGATTCTGGCGTCGACTCTTGCTCGCCGCCTGGCAACCCTAGTACCTGCCTTAATCCATAGTGATCAAAACGGCTTCGTGCCCACTAGATGCACCTCCCACAACATACGGAGACTCTTCAGGGTGCAAACTTATGCAACACGGGATTGGCCAAGGTCGGGTTGCTTGATTCTAGACTTGGAGAAGGCATTCGACTCAGTCGAATGGCCCTACCTGCTGTCGGTACTGCACAAGTTCGAGTTGGGGGAGGAGTACATTGAACTGGTTGGACTGTTGTACAGACATCCCGTGGTGAGAGTCCGCACGGGCAAACTACTTTCAGATGCCATCAGGGTACGCCGCGGCACCAGACAAGGCTGCCCACTGTCCCCATTACTCTTTTCGCTTGCGATAGAACCCCTAGCCGAGATATTACGCAATAGGGGCGCGCAATGGGGCATTCCACTGGCAGACGGCGCACACATTGTCTCGCTATATGCGGACGACTTACTCTTGTATATCAGAGATCTCACTAACATACCGCCGGGACTCTCAGATATTTTCCGGTCCTTCGAGGCCATGTCTGGCCTCAAAGTGAACTGGGCCAAATCTGGGGCGTACTCCTTCAATCCCGACATTCCGGTCCCAGACATTAGGATCAACGGCGAACAGCTGCCATGGCATCCAACTACGTTTAGGTACCTGGGAATATATATCTACAGAACACCCCCGGATGTTCTGGACGGTAACTTGACACGCGCCATCACATCTATAAGATCCCAAATTGCCTTCTGGAAGACCCTACCGCTCAATGTCCCGAGCAGAGTCACATTGACGAAAATGATCGTCCTACCCAGACTACTGTACTATTTTGCCAACATCCCGATATATGTGCAGGCCCGCGTTTTCAAGGACCTGGCATCCATGCTCAGGGGCCTGATCTGGAACGCCGGGAGACCCAGGGTAGCCCTTCAGAAATTGTATGCGCCGGTCAATGAGGGCGGCCTCGCAGTACCGAATTTGGAATTGTACTACCTAGCTGCGCAGCTACAGTGGGTGACTGCTTGGCTCGCGGGAAAGAACCTGGAGGAAACGGCCACAGCAACAGACGTGCTGACCACCACACAAGTACATACCCTATTCCACCCCCTGGCTCACTCGAGGAGATCGTCACAACCACATGTAGAGGTAGCAGCGCGGTGCTACACCAGGAGCTTGCGGCTCACGAAACACACCAAGCCATATGCCCCAGCACTCCCACTCCTAGGCACCCCTAAGACCACTTCCATCGTCACGGAGGCGACACTAGAGCACTGGACACGCACAGGGGTGGACACCATGGCGGACCTCTATGCTGAGGGCACCTTGATACCCTTTGAGACGCTGGCCGCTGACACGGGCCTCCCGGCGGGACAGTTCCTACAGCATGCCTCAATTATCATGGCGTACACACAGAGGTGGGGGAGCATTGCTGAGGAACTGCCTACACATCAACTGATCCAACATCTGCATGTCATGGGGAACGGCACACATGTTGTACACTGGCTGACTCAGGCACTCCTGACACACACGCAAAATGCTCTGCAGCCACTGCGCACCAAATGGGCACTCGACAGGGGACGGGAATGGACGGACAAGGAGTGGGCAATGATACTCATGGGCCCAAGAAACATTCCCCGCAACGCACGCTTCAAACTGATTCAATTATACATTCTACACAGAGCGTACCTTTCACCTGATAAAATTAACCAGTACTTCCCGGGCACTACGGCTAGCTGCCCCAGATGTGCCCTGGTGGGAGCAGACCTGCTACACATGCTGTGGCAGTGCCCGCAGATCCAGACATACTGGCAGACGGTGCTACAGATTTTAGAAAAGTGCACAGCTATGCCAATACCACACACCTGGGAGGCGGGCCTCCTCGGCCTGTACAGACGGACCAAACAAAATAAAGTACCCTCTCGCTTCTGGGACCTCGGCCTCCTCACAGCCAAAAGGCTGATAACGAAACACTGGAAACGAGCCACTCCACCCCTGACGGAGCACTGGAGCACCTCCCTAGACAATTGGGCGAAGGCAGAAAGTACCACCCTGCACAGTGAGGAAACGGCGGGACGGCGACAGTTCCCGATCGCGGCACTATGGGACGCGACGCTCAGCTCCTTTCACAAGGAATGCCAACTGGTGGGGCACTCCCAGCATGACCCCCCCCCCAGAGGGGACCAGGAGACACAGGGTGGAGAGGGGGACACATAGGCCACAACCTTGTTACCACCGACAGAACCACACACGATCACCCCGACAGCATAGACACGGCGTAGGCAACCGATGCTCCATGACGACCACCAGGGCGCTGTCCCGCCCAACACTTTCCACGCTCCTGACGCCCACCCACCCCCCCGCCAGCCCGCTACCCTCCCTGACACAGGACCCGCACCCATAACTGCGCCCTGATAGCCATGAGCACCCTTAACATCGACACTCCTTCCATGCAACACACACACACACCACACTCTCGGAATTAGTGACCACACCCTCCCTTTACCCTATCCCCCCTGGTTCTTTCCCCCTTTCACTGTTTATAAAGTTATGTTTTCTCCTTTGCCACGCAAACATGGGTGGGAAGTATGTAGCACACTACCAGCGTGATGTATGAAGTAATACAATGCTATGTGATATACTGTGCCCCGCAACCATGACAGACATCCCCGGGATGTAAAGATGTGCAAGACGAATCTTGCAAATGTTCTTATCTCCTGTGATTTTCAATAAAGGATATTTAAAAAAAAAAAAAATGGATGTACTACCGCAGATAACATTGAAGAAGGACTAATACCGCTTTAAACTGGAAAATCTGTTTTGCGCATACGTCAATTACATCTACGTAGTATGTCAAGGTATTGTATGAATTCTTTATTTCTGCCAAAGGCCATAAAAGTTTTCATTCTAATACATCATTCATAAAATAGTCTAAAATATATCCAGCCAAATGTTACATGATTTCAGTAAAAAGATCAAACGATCACAATAAAACTATTTCATTCAATAAAAAAAACTTTTTTTGAAGTAAAGTCAGGGCTGTTTGATAATCAATATAAATGGACGTGTCTGTAGTCCAGACTGAAGACCACTCCGTGGATAGCCTAGACCATGGGTACTCACAAACTTTCTCTAGGGGGCCAAATTTACAGTGTGGTTTATGTCCGAGGGCCGCACTGGTGGGGGCAGGTCAGTGGGGGAAGGGGCGGGGCTAGAGCAACAAGAAAAAAACTGTGACCATGAGGTTGATCACAGGTCCCCGCAGCGGACGCCTTCGTCCACTGAGCCACCAGACCCGGCATACACACATCTCTCTCTCTCTCTCGTTCTTTCTCTCCCTCACTCTCTCCCTCCCTCTCTCTCCCTCTGTCTCTCTGTCTCCATCTGTCTCCCTCACTCTGACTGTATCGCTCCCTCTCTCCCTCTGTCTTACTCCCTCTCTCCCTCTGTCTCACTCCCTCTCTCCCTCTGTCTCACTCTTTCTCTCCCTCTGTCCTGCTCACTCCCTCTCTCCCTCTGTCTCACTCACTCTGAATGTCTCACTCTCTATATCTCCCTCTCCATCTGTCTACCTCTCCATCTCTGTCTTCCTCTCCATCTCTGTCTTCCTCTCCCTCACTCTGTCTTCCTCTCCCTCACTCTGTTTCCCTCTCCCTCCGTTTTCCTCTCCCTCACTCTGTTTACCTCTCCCTCAGTTTCCCTCTCTCACACTCTGTTTCCCTCTCCCTCAGTTTCCCTCTCTCACTCTGTTTCCCTCTCCCTCAGTTTCCCTCTCTCTCCCTCAGTTTCCCTCTCCCTCAGTTTCCCTCTCCCTCAGTTTCCCTCTCCCTCACTATTTCCCTCTCCCTCCTTCCCTCTGTCTCCCTCTCTCCCTCCTTCCCTCTGTCTCCCTCTCTCCTTCCTTCCCTCTGTCTCCCTCTCTCTCCCTCTCTCCTTCCTTCCCTCTGTCTCCCTCTCTCCTTCCCTCTCCCTCCTTCCCTTTCCCTCTTTCCCTCGGCCTCCCTCTCTCTCCCTCCCTCACTCTCCCTCCCTCACTCTGTCTCCCTCCCTCACTCTGTCTCCCTCCCTCACTCTGTCTCCCTCCCTCACTCTGTCTCCCTCCCTCACTCTATCTCCCTCCCTCACTCTGTCTCCCTCCCTCACTCTTCCTCCCTCCCTCACTATGTCTCCCTCCCTCACTCTGTCTCCCTCCCTCACAGCGGGCTCCCTCACTCTTAGCGGGCTCCCTCACTCTTAGCGGGCTCCCTTACTCTCCTTCCCTCTCCCTCCTTCCCTCTCCCTCCCTCACTCTCCTTCCCTCACTCTCTCCTTCCCTCACTCTCTCCCTCCCTCACTCTCTCCTTCCCTTGCTCTCTCCTTCCCTCGCCCTCCCTCTCCCCTCGCCCTCACTCTCTCCTTCCCTCACTCTCTCCTTCCCTCACTCTCTCCTCCCTCACTCTCTCCTCCGTCACTCTCTCCTCCCTCACTCTATCCTCCCTCGCTCTCCTCCCTCCCTCCCTCTCCCTCGCTCTCCCACCCTCGCTCTCCCTCGCTCTCCCACCCTCGCTCTCCTTCCCTCGCTCTCCTTCCCTCGCTCTCCTTCCCTCGCTCTCCTTCCCTCTCTCTCCTTCCCTCTCTCCTTCCTCCCCTCCTTCCCTCCCCCTCCTTCCATCCCCCTCCTTCCCTCTCCCTCCTTCCCTCACTCTCCCTCACTCTCTCCTTCCCTCACTCACTCCCTCGCTCTCCTTCCCTCGCTCTCCTTCCCTCGCTCTCCTTCCCTCCCTCACTCTCCCTCGCTCTCTCCCTCCCTCACTCTCTCTCTCTCCCTCGCTCTCTCCCTCCCTCACTCTCTCCCTTCCTCGCTCTCTCCTTCCCTCACTCTCTCCTTCCCTTGCTCCCTCTCCCTCGTCCTCCCTCTCCCTCGACCTCCCTCTCCCTCGCTCTCTCCTTCCCTCGCTCTCTCCCTCCCTCGCTCTCTCCCTCCCTCGCTCTCTCCTTCCCTCGCTCTCTCCTTCCCTCGCTCTCTCCTTCCCTTGCTCTCTCCTTCCCTTGCTCTCCCTCCCTCTCCCTCGTCCTCCCTCTCCCTCGACCTCCCTCTCCCTCACTCTCTCCTTCCCTCGCTCTCTCCTTCCCTCGCTCTCTCCTTCCCTCATTCTCCTTCCCTCTCCCTCCCTCACTCTCCTTCCCTCACTCTCTCCTTCCCTTGCTCTCCCTCCCTCTCCCTTGTCCTCCCTCTCTCCTTCCCTCGCTCTACCTCTCCCTCGCCCTCACTCTCCTGCCATCACTCTCCTGCCATCACTCTCCCTCACTCTCCTTTCCTCCCTCTCCCTCCCTGTCTCTCGCCCTCCCCTTCCCTCCCTGTCTCCCTCCCTCCACCTTGCCCGTGTGTGCCGGGCTGAGACAGCTTCTGGGCAGGCACACCCACAAACACAGCCTCACCGGAGCACTTCACACGTCTTCAAAAGACACTTCGTATGTTAATGAGGCTTTGTCACCTCTTAGCCCCCCTGCAGCCCCACTCTGACTACGAAGGGAATCGCCCGGCCCCCACAGAGCAGCAGCAGTCTGAGTCGCGCTGCCGCAGGGGCTTTTGCTGACACTGTAAAAAAATAATAATAATTTAAACACGGGTACATGTCTGCAAGGTCCGCGGGCCGCCAGGGAAGGCTTGCCGGGCCGCCCCTGGCCCGCGGGCCGTACTATGAGTACCCGTGGCCTAGACTATAGCTGGGGCTGCGTCCGAGTCCGTGTATAAACTACTGACCTATAACCAGCTCTGTAAAGCAGTCATTATATGAAGAACACTATAGCTTGGACTGTGTGGACTCACATTATGGACTAGCTTATAGTCAAGTCTGCAGATTAGTCGTTTCTGAAGTGCACTAGAGCCAGGCTGCAGAAACCTTGCTGTATAGACCAGACTACAGCCGTGGCTGCAGAAACGTCGCTGTATGGCCCAGACTACTGCCAGGCTGCAGAAACGCCCCTGTATGGACCAGACTACAGCCGTGGCTGCATAGAAGGGATTACACAGAGCAGAGTGGAGTTGTTTAGAGCTCTTGTATGGTCCGGACCAAAGTCCGCCGTAACTTGTCGCTTCGTTCTTCAACTCTTGTTTCTTTAAATAGTATATGGATCCGATCCTAGCTTGGTGCGTCTTGTCTTTTTTTACTTTTTTGTGACTTAACATGAGCGTTAATGAAATATGGTCTAGGTGTGTCCATCCATGGCCTGTTTTTGCACCATTTTTCCTTCAAAAAGAGAGGTCATGATCTTTAGCCATGGCATGGGCCCATGTTGGCTTCCATTTCCTGATTTTTGTCCTTTTAACCAGATTTTCGAAGTGTTTGCCTTGGCCAGCCACACCATGACCTGGTTTTCATACGTTTTTGTCTGTCTACCCTGCTGTGTGGCTGGCAGAGGAGTTTTCTTCTCACACCTGATAATGGAAACCGAAATGAGGAACCTCCCATATTCACTTCTCGTTTCTTCTGTCCGAGTTAGCAAGGGGAAGTGCAGAGAGTCAGTCTGTTGTAAGGAACAAGTCACCCCTAGAGTGACTCTCGGCAGTGGCAAACACCTGTCTGCACACCCCAGGGCAAACCTTTAATACCAAATGAGATAAAAAGTCAAAGGCAGCCGGGTGGTATTATGGGACCAGGCTCTGGTCAGTGTGAAAGAGAAGGGAGGCAAAGGGTCTAGCACGAATGTGATGGAAGGGGAGACTGCGATGGCATTGGTGTAGTGGGAGTCCGTGTTGAGGCATTTGTGTGAAAGAAGGAGGAAATCTGAAGAGCCTTTTTGCTGTGGAGGGGGACAAGTGTTTAGAGTGTGAGTGTCGTGTAGGGAGGGCGCATGAGTAGTGGTGGCCGACAGTGTCAAGGGCATGAGTGTGGTGGAAGTGTTTAAAGTCGAGGACACTTGGGTGATGGGTAAAAATATTCATGCTGTTGAATATGGGCGGCTACGTCCACCACTTCAGCTACAAGCATGTATTGCTTCCTGCACACCGAAAGCACTACAGGCTCCAGGGTGCCGAAACTGGAGCTAAGGAACATTTTCACTCCTAATACCTTACTCTTGGCCTCATCCTTCCAACTGTGTTGTTTTGTGTTATGGGGATCTTGTAGTGAATTACAACCATTTAGTAGCAGTTTAACAATGTGCACAGCAGCCATCACCTGTCCTGTGGGTCCATAGAGATAAAGGACTACGCAAGCCTACCCTCCTTGACCTCCGAACTACTCTGACCCTCAAGCAATTCAGGAACAAACTGAAAACATCTATCTCTTCAAAGAACTTTACACCCCTGCACGCTATAACTCGCCTCCCTTCCATAATAGACTCCTACCAATGATCTGCCACGCCTTGCTCCTCACCGAGGTTTGTGCTCCAGACAAGAAGCTTAACACACAAGCATTCAAGCCTGTCGAGCCAAACTCGGCTGCATACTGAGGATCCCTGTCGGAACAGTGAGGTGTCATCAGATTTCTTGTACCAGTTTGACCTGCGCCATTGAACCGCATTAGTCCAGCCAGTCACACGCCCAGCTGGGCCTTTCCAGCCTTCAAATTCTCCTGAGGTTGACGAGGCCTTTCCATCAATGCACTTTCTTACGGCTGAACATCCCCAGTATCCCACATTAAGATTTGGGATGACTGGAATAATCCATGTGAAACAACTGATGTAATTGAAGAAGGATTTCTTTCTTTTAACGCGGTTTCTCCCAATCAGTTCACCTGTAAAACGATCCACATACCCACCCAACGGTATAGGGGGCTAAATGGTCGAAAATTATTCCACAGAGGGCGTGAACGGTCCAAATTATAGTATAGTCCTGCAGACACAGCAGGGCAGCCAACCACTCACAATGCAGGGGGTTTCACGTTTCCTCCAGCCTTTCTTCGTTCAGCTGTCTCACTGGCAGAGGTAAATCACCTATTTTTTCCCGTGTCGATTGTTCTTATATTCTTTGGCAGACAGAAGGCCTCCTGCTGTAACCTGAAACAATATCAAGGGCTGAATACATTATAATTTAGATGTGGAGATGCACGGAGATTGGACCTCTGCATAGGTCAGATGGGGCCATGTTATCTTTTAGATAGACGTCAAGCTATATTTTATAGTCCCAGAGCTGTTGAAGGACTCTTGCCACGTGAATAGTGGGAGGCCTGGGGAAAAGGAAGCAGTGGTGGACAGAGTAGTGAGGTCACAGCATGAGAAATTGGCACTGGGGAGATGTGACAAGCCAGAAGTGGTGGGCGTGTGAAATGCTGACACTGGGGTGCAGTGTGAGAAGCACGAACTTGTGGTCAGTGGAAACAGCTACCACTATGGTCTGTGTGAGCTTCTGTCTCTTAGCTGTGCACGGACCTCGCACTTATGGTCAGAGTAAAAAGCTGCTGTTGGTGGCCCGTGTGGAAAGCTGGCCTTTCAGCCATTTTTAACAGACCACAGCAGGTGGCTCTCACTGGTGGTCAATATCAGCATCAGTTAATGGTGGGCTTTGTAGGGGACTGTGGCCGCTGTAGGCTTCTGGCCTCTTGCTAATAATGCACTGACCGCACCAAACACAAGCCTGAACATTTCTGTACGACTTGAGGAAAGTTTGTGTATCCTACAGAGACATTCATGAATAAAGAAGAACTAGACCCATTGCAAATTTTTATAATTAAGTGCCAGAAAAGAGATTGCCCGTATAAAGTCCTTGCCATTGGCCTCACTTTGTGTGGTAGATCTGATGAGCTTGGGTGTACACAAGTCCCTCAGGGATGCTTTTGATGGGGAAACTCTTGCGAAAACACCCACATTTGACTTTCCTCGTGCACGCCGGGTTCTGCAGGGTTACTTTTCATTTTAGGGCAAATATATATATATATATATATACACACACCCTAGGGGTGTCCAAGTACTCGACATTTCTCAGCTTGCAGGAAAGGCACGTGACCTGCCGGATCAGTACACATGACTAGGCGTAAGTTGTACTTATGTGGAGCTACGTGAGACATGAATGGGGGATACCATAAAGGAATCTCAAGTCGGTCCAAATCACCAGGGGTGGCTGGTCTTCTACCGCAGAGGGCATGTGGGCTATCAATCCTGGTCATACAGCTACTTCAGGGGTGGGATTGAGCTAATTTTCATAAGGGTGTGGCCCTTCTGCTATGGCACGCGTGACCTAAAATAATAACAGCGGGGCTGCTGCTCTGTGGGCTTCTGAATGGCTGAAATGCTTTCAGCTGAAGAACTTTAATCACATTTTTATTGGCGGACACTGATAGGGTAGTGCGCACAGATTGTTCTAAATGGAAAAATAAAAGTATAGATAACGTACAGTGTTATGCATTACACCCTCAATCAGTCCCTACTTTGTGACAAACGGCACTTTGTATTCCTGTGCATACAGTCCTGAAACGTGAAAGCTGCCTGGGAGGAAGTTGGGTCTGGACACAAGCGACCGGTATTCTTGCATCATTAAGAGAGGCTGCCCAGCATCCCTCTGAGCACTTGGTCACTGAAAGTTATTCATTTTCTCCGCTTACCCCACGTATTGTGAACCGACCAGTGGTGTCACTTTATGCATTGGTGATAGCTTCAGAGGAGATGCGAACAATAATGGATAATGATGGGAAGGTGACAGTTATTCTTCTTGATCTGTCTGCCGCCTTCGACACTGTGAGCCATGGTGTCCTCACAGATCGCTTCGCTAATATTGGGATCTGTGCATCAGCTGTAGATCTCCTGCAATCCTTTCTCTCTGAGGAGCAGTCTGTGTTCGTCGGGGAATTCAGCTCAAAATCCTTCTCTTTACCTTGTAGTGTCTCCCAAGGTTAATCTTTGCACCCTACCCTTTTTAATATTTTTTCTAGTTAAGCGTATTCAGTCCGTTGGCTTTTCCGCAATTGCTTATGCAGATAACACTCCAATTATTGTGCCTATTTCGAGCAGTGTTGAAGCGGTTTCTCAACGCTACAACAATTGCATGAGCTGGGTCACCAATTGGATGAGATACAATAGTCATAAGTTAAATTCTGACAAAACCGCGGTCCTCCTTTTTTGAAAGGATACCTCCATTAAGGGACTCTTCTTGGTGGCCTTCATCCATTGGTGCCCTCCCCTAGCCCAGTTCAGAAAGTTAGAAATCTTGGGGTGGTGTTTGATAGCTATCTTACTTTTGGCGATCTGGTTAGTAAATTTACCTCGTCCTGCTTTTCTATTCTAAAAATGTTGAGAAAAATTCTCCCTGTTATTCCTTTTGAGTTGCAAAAATCAGTTGTTAATGCGTTTGTACTGTCTAGGCTGGACTATTGTATTGCCCTTTATCAGGGTGTTTAGCTAGGTTCTCTAAACCGACTCCAGCTTTTACAGAATGCTGCAGCTTGGCTCTAAAAGAAGGAGCTTCATTGACTCCGGCCAGGGCTTGAAGTAGGCTGGGTTTTTAAAGGAGGCCTCGAAACTGCTCTCTGTCGGACTCTGTTTTGTGCCCTGGCACCGTTGGTAAGTTTTTTTTCCGCACTGCAGTGCCAGCAGGCACATCGATGCGTGCACTCACACTGCTCACTTCTCACTAGCGGAGAAGTTACGTAATGACGTCATGCCAGGTGAGCGTTGTAGTGGAAGGGAAATCCTTTAAAGAGTTATTTCCTCTCAGGATTTCCCTTCTCTTTTTGAAACTCCGGGGCAGCAACATTGTAGTGGTGTCACCAGGGCTTTAAGTGGAAGCTTTTCAATATTCAATACAAGCCTTAGTTGCTACTTATTTATCTTATCAACTAACAGCCATTGAGAAAGCCAATAGTCCTGACTTGTTGTAGGTATGTTGTTACTTGTTGTATCATATATCTGATTGCAATGACAGAAATAGCAAAATACTAGTCTGGCGGCACACAATGCTAAGCACAGATTTTTAGCTTACGTATTTTATGCCACCCCCTTAATTATATTGGCCACGCCACATTAAGAGACCCTCGTTTTTTCATCCCACTTAATGCCCTGACTCCGTGAAAATAAACGTATGGCTTTTAGTACAGCCCACAAATCTGTGTACGGTCCACAAATCTCGCTATGGGATAGGCCCAGGGTTTTTGCGGAATAGATTCACTTGGTACGTACCAGGGACACTCCTGCACTCTGCCACATCCAAAACATTGGTAGTCCCCAATTGCAGCAAAATTTCACAGGGCAGCAGGAGCTTTGTTCATTCCACCTGTAAACTGTGGAACAAACTTCCTCTGGAACGTAAACTCCAGCAGAACGTTTCTAGTTTTAGAAAACAACTTAAAACTTGGCTTTTTTCGGCCTCTCTTTAGTTTGGTCTCTGCTCGGTGCTTATACCTGCTTAGATGCCCATGCCAAGAGCCTTCGGACATTCGTTGCTCTTAACCCTTTCGATGCTCATGACGAGCTCAGCTCGTCATGATGCACAGTTGAGCTGTGCTGATGACGAGCTAAGTTCGTCATGACACCAGCAAAATGGCAATTTCCAGCACAGGGGGGGAAAACGCCTAGCAGCCAAGGTGTTAATAAACAGTATGGATATCAAGGCCCCCATGACGTGCATCTTAGCTTGTAAAATCATTCCATTCTATCGCCTGCTCACAAGATGCCTTTTGTCTCCCTGGCAGAATTTTCTTGATAAATCAATGAGGGGTGCTTTGGAGCGAGTAACTCTATTTAGAGGTATCTGCCCGACCATGCCTGTTTAACACTGTATTCTGACTTTACAAAGGTTGGTTCTTTGCGCTAAAAACATTCAAGGGAGACACAGAAGCTGCACTCTTTCTCGCTGGAGATGAAGACTAACAATAATAATAAATTAGCTATGTACAGAAATTTGATCTTCATATAGCACTTTATATATAAATGGCTTTAGATATAACATATTTGAATAGACTCCTATTAGATGCCACCTGATTAATCTTCCTTCAGGCATGATGGGTACCTAAGGTTGGCTTGAAGTGTTAGAGCTTGAAAGATCTATCATGCCTTCACAGACTTTGTTAGCTATTGTACCCACTCAGGCCACTCCTTTGGTAAGGCTGGCAGGCTGTGCTGCTAGCCCCCTACCCTCCTGTAACTCCGGTCTGACCTGTGGCAATGTTGGCCCAACAAGCTGTAGCTGATCAGACTCTTCACCTTTTCTCTATTGAACTTTAAACTGTATCTTTATGTCTATCATATTTGGGTCACCCTGCATTCCAGTTAGGCAGGGACTACACTGGTATTAACACAACCAGACAGCCCTCAAACCTGTGCAACCCCCACTAATTAGCTACAACACCTACTCTAGTGAATTTTATGAATTTTGATCTGAAGTAGTTTCCAATGAGATGAACTAGATAAACCTTGGGAAAGCCTGTGGTTTTGGCTTTTTTGTAGTGAATAGGTCTTCACAGTGGCTTTAAGTATACAAAACATGAATCTGTCGTGCCTCGTTCATAAATGTGCTTACCCTGCAAGAAGCAGTCAAACCATCAGACATGCAGATGAAATCCAGCTCAAAGGCGACGGCTAGAGGTGGAGAGGGAGGTACAGTTTTTGGCTGGTGATCAATTTAGTGCTGACAGTATCCATGGCTTTTAGAGGTAATCAGTGATCAAGTTGGCACTGGTGACTTCGGTGCGGCACACTTAGGGCGTCCCAGAGTCTGATGTGAGGCGATGTAGGTGATTGGGTGATTCAATTTTTGCTTGGTGCGTGATTGGGAGATTCAATTTTTGCTTGGTGCGTCTCTTTTGGAATCATGGATGAAATTAGCTGAGCATAGTATCGCGAGGGCCAAGCCATATGACACTTGTTTCAATGTGGTACCGTCGTTTTGCATAATGAAGGATAACCTCGATGTGCATTATTACTTGATGTAGATGGAAAATGCAACACTGTTTTGCAGAAATTAGCAGCAGAAGATTATGGTTGTTTTTGTCGTCCATTATGAGCCGCCTCCTCCCTTTCTGTGAAAAAACACTGCAGTACATCATCCCCAAACAAAACACTATTAGCCAAACCTTATAAGCAAATGAGTATCAGAAGTTGTTTGTGGTGACCGTCCGCAGTTGGTAACGTTAGGGCCGTACGAGGAAGCCCGCCCAGTGGAAGCTGGAGCTTTGAACTGTTCTCGGCAAGTGATTTGAACTATTTAGTCTTTAGAACTGCCTTGTCACTCCTCTCTAGTGTGTGAATGGTTATCTTCAAGGTAATTCGTGTAGAACTCAATCCTCGAAAAATCTGCTCCCCACTCCTTATGGCTTGGCGAGTCAGATTTGATTAAGTCGAGCTACTTTTAGCACCTACTCCTCCTTAAAGGAACAGGTGTTCTGTACATTCAGAAAGTGAATGAGCAATAAAGATGCCTTTAATTCTTGTTTTTATTTTGACACCTTTGCTGTTTGTTCAAGGACAGAGGTCAAACGTCAGTTTGTCTTTTTACTAATTGTTGCTTATCCTGGGAAATGGTGTTAACTTTTCTTTCTCTAATTACAGTTCAGGGTTTTTGTCAAGTGGGCTATCTGACAATCGTTATGAAGCAAAAGAAGATGTCAGTTTTTTTTTTCTAAAAACATTTAAACAGCTTGTAAATAGTACAAGTATTTCATAATGTATTACAAATTACGTGAAAAAAATGTTTGTAATTCAGAAGTTGCATTAAAAAAAATGTAAATGCGGGCAAAACAAAACAGAGCAATTTACTTGACAAATATCTTCAGAAACGAAATTTCCAGACCTATGTGTGGGAAAGTTTGTGGCCATTAAAATGGAAAATCTGCTAATTACGAATGTTTGCTAAGTGATAGTTTTGAAACGTGATTTGAGTAACATTCCTTCCCCTGCCCTGATGACAACACGGTTAATGAACCAAGAGGCAAGTCAGCAGAGCAGGCCTGTATATCCTATATGTGGCTATATTTGTATTCTATATGGAGCAAAAGTTTTGTCTTTTAAATCAAACAAAAGTGTTTTTTGTACAGCAGACATGCTGAACTAGCGTATTTGAAGGTGCTCTCATATGTGATAAAGTAGAAAATAGTGGATCCGTGTATTTAAATATTTGCCCAGGATCACATCATTTGAAACCAGTTTATAAGTCAAGAGCATTATAATTAGGTTGAGTAAATTATTTAAGTCACTAGACCTGAAGGTCATGTAACATGTTTTATTATTTTTGGAGCTCTGGAACTGGTTCAGTATTAGATGGAAAACGTCAGTGGAAACACTTCCAAAGTTGGGCCTGCTATGCTCTCTAGAAATCTCTGTGCAGGGCTGCCAATAAAATAAGATTAGCTGATGCCCACTGGTGGACGTAAACCAATGTCAGCTATGTGCCCATTCCCCAGCAGCCATTCGTGCTCAATTGGTGCCCTCTCTGAATTGGTGGCCTTATCTTTATACCTTCTCAACCACTACTCCAGCAAGACCATTACCTTTTAAAGAACACTCATTACAACCAGCTGTGGGACTTAAACAACCCTACTGTACTGACTGATGATAGAGTGAATGGGAAAACCCCCTCACTTCTCACTTACTCCCTGAACAGAAAGGCTCCTTCCACCTTCACAATACCCAAGTAGCTTAAATAGGAAACCTCCGTGGTATAAGCAATATTGCAATTGTTTGGGTGGTGTTTCCATCTCCTCACACGTAATGGATAATTTTAATACAAGTAGGTCATATTGTATGTGTTTATCTGGATGTCGTGCTCCATAGCTTAAGTACAAACTGCACAAAATAATCAAAGCCCTTGTTGAATTATTTCTTTCTTTATAATAAATAACAATTACAATGTTTTAATAAATATTTCACAAGTGCCATAATATCTAGTTAATTGTTTGGGACTTCGGCCTCTAACATGGTCACCCGTAAATCTTACGACATGGTCACACAATGCAACCGCCAGTACAATAAAATACATTGCCCTCTGTATCCTCCTATTTGAAGGGTTCCTTAGTTGTCTTTCTTCAGCTTCCATGCTTTTTTTCTACTCCATGTATTCAGGAAATATAGTTACCATCTGTGGTAGGGTTCAATTTCATATGTGAGGACCATTCTATGAAACCACGTCGAAAAGCAATCGTTGAGGAAATGAGCAAATGCTAATTCTTTTAAATCTTCTAAAAGTGAATCTTTACTAACTAGTTCAAATAAAAATGATTTTTATAGAGTGGATTACTTCGTCCTCATCCCATAACCCCAGTGCTACACGGTAAAAGATGTAAGAAGACCACCAGCCTGTCACAAGGAAGATTATAATAGTGTGAAGAGGCTTGTGTTATACTGTAACAAGTACTGAACATAAAAACTGTGGAATCTGCATGGAAAGCATAATCTCAACAATTTTACAGTAATAGGAAAACACAGATGAATTATAAACTGTTCTGTTCACATTCTGTCTTGGTACATTCGATAGGTAATAGAGATCGAACAGCTCTGCTGGGGATTTGCCTACCGAGATATATATCACATGAGGAGGTTTCTTTACCACATGCTCAAATTAAAATGTGCAAACCGGTTTTAGCTATTGCTGTCTACATCCGTGTTGACATTTCTTCTTAGCACATGTACTTTGAATATTTTTACCCACAAGTCTATGCAGCGCTCTGCGGCTCTCTGGGCCTCTCTGGGCAGGGTTCACACAGTTTGAAACTGCTAAAATAAATAAAAACTGGCTAAAGTGAGGAAATTAATGTTATTTAACATGTGTTTAAATTGAAAATGTTTTTTTTATTGTTTTTATATTTTTGCGTAGCACCTAAACCCCTCATAATGTATTCATATAGCTGGAATTTTTATCACGGAATAGCAACTTGCGAGATAATAATACTTGAAGTAATTTCCATATTCCCAGGTAAAACATATCTCCACACAGAGGTTCCTCGCTTTAGTGAGGTTTTCTGGTGCAGCAAATCACAATTGTGAGGTCCCAATTAGAGCATATTCCCACTGTGTGATACAGAGGCACACAGAATTACTGCTATGAGGTGTCAAGTACAACAAACTACTGTGAGGTTTATTAGACTAACATATCCCCAGAGTGTGGTTTACAACGAAATATGGCTTCTTAATGAGGCTCCAATCACAACCCGTCCCCACTTTGAGGTTCAGTGGCAGAAGGTGATCACAACATAGTATCTTGGTGACATTCCCATGCATAACCTAGTACCGCTGTGAAGTTATCATGTGAAGTACATTGCCTTTGTGGCCTTCAGGAGCACAGCATATAACCTCTGTTGATGGTCTCTTGCACAAAATATCACTATAATATAGACACTGTAAGGTTTCAATGGACAATTCATCACATAACTAATGTGTGCCTGCCCAGCAAACCACCACTGTGATGTTCATGAACACTCCATAGCTGCAGCCAGTGACTCTCTGCATGGCACAATACATCCCTCCAATGATGTGATAGGTCACAAAACATCACTAGTGTGCATCAAATTGATTGTGTAAAACACAGTGTTGCACACATCAAAAAGCAGGTCTACAGGCACACTTCTATTTTGATAAAATGTGTGCATTATTTATGCGTTGCATTCCAGTTATGTTTCTGGTAGTTTGGGGTGCACACTATAGAGCTTCTGGAGGTGCCTCTCTACATGCATTAAGCACTCTAATATTTATTGTTGTGTGGTTGTCTCACTAGGAGATACTTTACTTTTTAGGATTCAAAGCATGGGACCTTTAAATGCACCATGTTTGAGATGTCTTTTGAGGTCGGAGTGCAATCTTTAAAAACTGCTTTGAGAACACTGAAACAAAATGAATTTTTGATCATGGAAGTGTTTTGTTTCCTTATTCCCAGGCCCAGAGATTCATGAATTTCATTTATGTAGTCAAAGGGTCAATCCGGATAGTAACGTCTGTCAGCTCAAAGAGACGTTATAAAAGAATGCAGAACTCCAGAATGCAACTTTTGCTTGTTGATGCTGCAGGGCCGGCTAAAGAGAACCATTTGTTCTTTGCATTAGATGGACTTCTTTGAGTTTTTGTTTTCTGCTGCATTCCTGTCTGATGAGGGGGTGATGCCACGAAGCCGGTCCTAGGATGCTTGTTTCTGGTCCAGGGAGGACCTGGCCTTGCAGTTTGGGTGGACTGTTCCCATGGGGTTCAGGGTCAAGACTGATTTGCACATAGCTGGCTCCAAACTGGAATGGCATGGTGATCAAAAAAATAGTAGATTTAGGCCCAGATCTTTGACTGGGGGTGAGTGTTTGACATTTTTTTGCATTCTGTCCATTGGTTGTTCTTTTTGGCATTCCTGCTGCAGCCAGAAATAGTTCCTCCCAGTCCATCAGTTGGATGTGTCTGCACTGTGTATCCGAAAAGCTGTTACATCTATGCTGAATATTGCAGTCAGCAGCTGAAAGTTAACTTTCCTTGAGTGTCCAGTGTAGTACTGCAGCCAGTGTGCTGATTTCACGAACCTTCTAGTCATTTGAGGTAGTACCTATTTTTTTGCTATTAAATTTTGCAAATTATGCAGCAAACTATGCGTACCGGGTTTGTGTTTCCCGAGAAACATCTGCACCCGCGGAATAGCGTTTTTGCAATGGCCTTCCCTACTGCTTATTTGGTGACCGGTGATCTTGACGTGACTCCTGTTGTTGCAGCTTCGGGTAGTTTAATTTCACAAAGTAAAGTTTTGGAGTTGCAAGTAACAATAACGTAAAGGTAATGTTTAGGAAACCCTTTCTTATTACCATTTTTGCTTCACAAAATGGGTATGCACTTATACGTGAAGCAGGAAGCCACTCAGTTTCCAACCGATTGCCACTCCCTAAAACCATAATTCAGTGTATATGTACGAGGTGATAGGGTTTGTGGAGAGGACCGGAAGATTTGGCGCTCAGCGTGTTAGTTTAGAGTAGTAGGAATGAGTAAAGTTGTAACGGTGCGACAGGTCAGAGGAACAAACCCAGGAACAGCCCCTGTGGTGGTAGGAAAACTGTCCCCTACTGTGAGAAGTTGGCCTGGTATATGATGTTCACTATTCTAGTGAGCACCTTGCACCAGTCCAAACAACCCTTATGGTGATGGTTGTAAAGTCAACCTTATAGACCACCTATCCTAGAGGTAGCATGGACAGAGCAGTCTTAGGCTAAACTCAAGAGGGCATGTGAAGCCAGCTGTTTTACCATATGCAATCCCTTTAATACCAAATGAAAGGACACCACTCAGGATATATATTCAAAATAAATATGTATTTATTTCTAAAGAAATCCCCTGAACTCTTTATGAGCACAGAAGCACAAGCGCATAACAAGTAACTTAATATAACATACCAAAGTTGCACAAATATGGATAGGCCCGGGTGGCCCGCTAAACCATGTACTAAAAAAGATGTATAAGTACCATGTCACGAACAATGGTGAGGCCTAGGGCCTTGGGAATCGCTGGGGCTACACTGAGCTAAAAATGGTTAGGGAGCAGGAGGCCCACGGGATGCGTGTGCAGTGTCTAAAGGCACACGTGTGCACACATAGAAGTCAATGGGTGCGTAAAAATGGAAAGTTAAAGGTTTGGGAGTCTTCCGACTGGACTAGAAGCTAACCACTCGAAACTAGGACACTAGGAGAGTTGCTCTTTACAGGAGCACCGCAGTACTCTCGTTAGCTAACCCACAGGAAGCGGGTGCATAGGTCCCAAAGTGTGTCTGGTTGCTTTGTGGAGTTCTATGGAGCCTCGGAGAAAAGATGCTGCAGGCGGCCAGGAGAGAAGAGTCCGTGCGGATCCTGGGGTGGATCGAATATGTAGAGGACCTGAAAGAAGAGGGGACAGAGTCTGGGTCACTAGCCAGTTACCAGGCGATGTCGTGAAGCAATCGGGTGCTGATGGGAAGCTTGTCTCTGCAGCCACGTGGACCAGGAGGAGTCGCGCACGGACTGTCCCACGAAGGCTCTCGCTGTCGGCGGTGTCGGCTTCAGGATTGGAGTCAACAAGCCTTGGCAAAGGCAACCCACGCAGGATACGATGTAGACTTCTTACTCAGACCAGCAAGGTCTGAGGGGCTGCTTCTTTTGAGGGAAGCAAGGGCCAGTCTGGAGCAACCAGACCAGCGGTGTAGATTCAAAGGATCGTCTCCAAAATGGCCACTAGCCAACGGGCAAGTGACCGGGCAGACACGTTGAGCAGGAAAATGAAAAAGGGCCCCACGCAGAACTCTTGGAGGGTGCAGGGCTGATCTTTGGTGCAAATGCTGCTCGGGGCTGGGGCTTCTCAATCCCCAATGCACAACTTCAAGGAGGCCTCGGGGGCTGCACAGTTAGCAGGTCGCAGACTTTTCAAGATGCCGGTCTCGTCTCCTCCGCGGGTCTCAGCTTTGCAGGGACTGTGGATCGGGCTGTTGGATGTCTGGTAATCCGGTTCTTGTCAGGCTCTGTGCTCGGGCTCCAGCGGGAGACGGCGACAAAGCAAGGCGTTGATCGCTGTATGGTGCCTGCTTGTGCAGGGTGGTCTCTCCTTGACCACAAGGGAGATTCTTCAGTCGTCTTCTTCAAGTAGATCGTCGAAAGGTCCAGAGTTTCGTTTCAAAGTTTCAGTCGGGATTAATCTAAAGTCCTGTGACTCAGTTCCTACCTATATACCAATCTTAGGGGCTGGATTACCTGCTAGGTCCCTCCTATGGGTGGGACCAGGGAAGGGGGTGGTTACACCCCTTTCCCTTTGTCCAGTTTCACGCCAGAGCTGGGGCTGGGGTGCCCCAGCACCGGTTTGAACTGGCCCATGCATGGGACACCTTGTGTGCCCCAGGCAGTGTCTCAATCCTTTCAGCCCTCCCTGTCCCAAGACACAAAATCCTTTCTTGGTTGGTGCTAGCACCTCCCAAGGCAGGAAACCTATTGTCCAAGCCTCCCTCGCTGGAAGGACTCCCAGCAGCAGGAGGTCAGACTTGTGTCTGTGGCAGCAGCATCCATTTTGTGATGCTGAGGCTCTGGTTAACTTTAACCGGGAATAGTAGGAACAACATGCCTTCTCCATCTAGAAGGGTGGAATGCTACCCCCATCGCCAGGACTGGCGAGGGGGTAGTATTCCAAATCGTATGACACCTTACTCGACATGTTTTGATAAAGCCAAACCATAGTTAGCATTTAACCGGGAGGTTCATAATGCACTTAAGAGTATATGGTATGGCAATATCCTAGAACAGCTATAAGGACATGGTTCCGAAAGCTGCAGACAGGCTCAGCTCATGCTAGAGCACCATCTCACATAAAACCAAGCACTCTGCCTCCAGGATTGTTAAGGCCTGCCATAGGAGTGACTTATAGGTGTATATGTGTCTAGATATAAGGTTAGATATAGGTATACTATATCTAAGCAAGGGGTGATAACACCACCTTGTCCCAGCTGAGTGATCAGCCAGTTGTGTCAATTTGGGTGGCCAGCCAGGGGTGGCATAATACATGCTGCAGCCCCTGGTAGGCCTTGGATGCACCTATGCCCTGGGTACCTATAGTACACTGTACAGGGGCTCATAAGGTGACCCAGTATCCAATTGGAGATGTACCTAGGGTACATGGAGTCCATTTTAAAGAGAGCAGATAGCCTGGGGCCCTGATTAGCAGGATCCCAGGCCAACTAAGTCTAAAACCAGCTAAACACTAGGCAAAAAATCTGGGGTAACCATAGTCTGGTATCCAGCTTTCTACACCTACCGTATGGGTATATGAAAAGCTCCTGTGCACACGTCCAGGTAAGGGGTTCTTATGTAAGAACTGTACAATAATACTTAAAATAGACAAGAAATTAGATAGTTGAAATCCAGCGAAGTGTGCAAAAGATTTATAGTTCGTTTTTGATCAGTACATACCTGGATCCACGAGACCCGCCACCGCTCGACTCCGCTACGTTTACTTAGCTTCCGGCCCCTGGATACACCCGTCCAGAGGCTACAGTCTAGGCCTACACGCCAGACAGGGCCCACTGCCCCTGCTCTTTCCCACCTGTCGCAGCCGGCTTTACCCCTGCCGCTACTGCGTTTCCTACCCTCTTCATAAGAACACAGCCCTGAAGAGTCACATCTTCACACGATTTGGCGAAACACGTGTCGGCTTATGTTGTTCTTAATGTACTGATCAAAAACGAACTATAAATCTTTTTGCACACTTCGCTGGATTTCGACTATCTCATTTCTTGTCTATTCTAAGTATTATTGTACAGTTCTTACATAAGAACCCCTTACCTTGACGTGTGCACAGGAGCTTTTCATATACCCATAATTCAGTGTATGTAAAGTACTATTTCATGTAGAATTTAAAAAGGAAAATGAAATAATTCTAAATAATATTGAATTGCACTTAACTTCTTGCCTTTGCTGGTGACGGAGGTACGTGGCAGTGTGCTGGTGCTGCCTTGTTTGCTATTCTTATTCACAGTCAGGTACACTCAGTATTTTTTTTTTTTTTTTTACTAACTGCATCAGTACGGCAGTACAGACCGACACCACTGTAGTAAATTGAGACTGCAGCCACAGAGGTACACACCACCGTCCAGGTGCAGTGTCACCCATGGGCGGCATGGGTCACCCACTCGGGTGGCAATAGTAGGGTGTGCCCTAGATGTGCACTGGTGGTCCTGTTCTAGCACGAGACGCTCCAGATGCGTACTACTGATACTGCAGTAGCACTCCCTATGGATGGTACCAATACTGTGAGATCAGCCCGGTCCAGATGTGTAGCACTGACCCTGCAGTATGAGAGGGCTGTACAGATACCAGTGGTACCCGAGATGCTGCGGCTTGGGGCAGCGCTACCATGTACTTAAACGGTGCATTTCAGCCGGGAACTGGGCTCTGATGAAGACGGGGTCGCACAGGAAGCCGAGTCCACCAGGCAGCTCAAAGGACAGACACATTTGGGAATTTAGTGTCTGCGTCCCTGCAAATGAAAGAGAGCATGGCACTGGGGAGGAATGCCCTCACCCCATCACTTGGCATCAGCCTCCTCATCCGCCTCTCATGAATATTCGGGGCTCATAATTCTCCCCTCCTCCCCCAAGCCCCCCAGGGCCGCGGCCTGGGGACACGGAGATGGAAATGTGCATTTTTAATAAGCAGAGCGCCGTCTCCCGCACATTCATTATTCACCGTTACAGCAGCCGAGGCCCGCCCCTCGCTCCAGCTCCGAAGCCCTCCGTGGAATTACAAATTTTAGCTCGTGCTTTTTGTGTCGCTTCTATAGAGCTTAGCGCTTGGTGTGCTCAGCCTTTGTATGGCGCTCTCTGAAGAAATCCGAGCTATAAAAGTATCATTTTAGGTCGATCTTTGTCTGAGCTTGTTACAAAAATGTAAATTGGACCATTTGCCAAGTTCAGGGAGGTACGACTTCTAAAGCCTCGCATTCATGACATTACCTGTCACGGAGCGTAAGCACGTCAGCGCCGCCCCTACCCCCAGTGTCCTGCCACGCGCCCTCTGTGAAGAGCGATGGATACAGGAAGCAGACGGTGAAAGTATTGAGGAATACTTTATTTAAGTGAAATACAGCAGATCACAGGAGCGCAGCCTGTTCAAGTTAAGTCCAGGAAACAACTGACATAAACCACTCAAGATAAACTGTGCACATGAATGACTCGAGGGACGCACTTTTGAAGAGAAACATTCTCTTCAAAAGTGCGTGCACAATGATGGAACACTGAGCGGGTGCTGTCAACATGAGCGCGCCGTAGCGTGCTATGTTGACAATCAAATAAAGAACTTACATGTACTTTACATCTTCTCCCTATTTACATAAACAAAAGAAAACAAAATGACAATAAAAAGTCAATATTTAAGAAAGAAAATAATCTTTAAAACGAGTTGGGAGAGAACAATTCCTGTGAGACCTGTCAGAGGAAACAAGGGAAGAAGAAGTTGGAACAACATGAGGGTCATCAGCAGCATCACATGTTGTTTCTTCAATCTGAGAATCTGAAACAAAGTTTGAATTAGGGAGTGAAATTCGAGAAGAAGAAGAACAATTATTAGCAAGTGTGTCTTCATCAGAGGTGGTACCTAAAGGGAAAAAAGAACAAGAGGACGGTTCATTTACATATTTGGTAGTGGAAATTTTCCTTGCTTGTTCAGGAGTGAGTCTGACAATGACACGCTTACTCCACCATCCTCTTCCATCAAGAAAGAGAGATCCCTTAGATACTTTAAGGACTTGTGTGGGTAAGGAGAAGGTCGAAAGACCTTTTTTAACCTTGTTATTAAACTTAATCATGACCCAGTCTCCAACATGGAAGGGCTGAACAGAAGAAAGAAACTTTGAATTAAAATTTCTCTCTTGGGATAATTGCTTAGAAGCAACATTTACTTTGACAATTTCTTTGTCAAGACAAGCTAAACAAGAGTTATCCTTAGTTTTCAAATCTTTTAACCAAGAAGGGCAAATGTTCCCATTAGGATTTCTCTTCCTCAGGAGTCTGAAAGGGGAAACACCCGTTGTACTATGAGGGGTAACCAAATAAGACCATAATTTGCCCCTAAGGAATTTTTCTACATCTAGACTAGAAGACACAGCGGTCTGTATTCCCTCCTTGAAAAACCTATTCATTCTCTCGACTAGTCCATTGGAAGAAGGAGAGTATAATGCCACTTTAAGATGTTTGATGTCATAAGACTTGAGAAATGACTCAAACGAGGATGAACAAAAATGAGAACCATTGTCACTGACCAGCTCTCTAGGGGGACCCTCAGAGAGAAAAACTTTACTGAGAAAATCAATGGCAGCAACAGAAGTGGGAGAGTCTAAGAAATCAAAAACACACCATTTAGAATGATAGTCAACCAGTGACACAATAAAACGTTTATTACTAGGTAAAATCTCCCAAGGACCAGAGAAATCAATAGCTAGCTTTTGCCAAGCTTCAGCAGGAAAAGGAACTGTATGCAACGGTAAAAGGGGTGTCTTCCAGTGCTTGTCCGAAACCAGACAAGTAGAACAAGACCCAATCCAGTTAGCAACATCACCATCTAGACCAGGCCACCAAAAGTGTTCCTTTAATTTCCTTGAGGTGCTGCCAACGCCAAGGTGTCCCTGATGAGCAAAGTCAAAGAGTTTTTTTCTAATACCCAAAGGAGGAACACATAAATCACCCCTAAAAACGACATCACTAGCAATGGAAAGTTCACCAGACACTTGAGCAAAGACTTTCAAGGACGCAGGGAGAGAGCGAATTTTTGGCCACCCAGAAACAATTAGGTTTTTAACATTGAGAAGAACTGAATCCTCAGAGCAACTATGCTTCCATTCAGTCTCTGATATACAAAAAGGTGAAAGGACCAACTCTTCTATGGATGCTACAACACACTCAACGTCATCAAAGGAGTCATCATCAACATCATTTTCAAGTAAAGTAAGTCTTGAAAGGGCATCAGCACGCAAATTATTGCCACCTGAAATGTGTCTAATGGTGAAATTGTACTCATGTAGTCTAGACAAAATACGAACTAATCTAGAAGAAGCCTTGCCTGTACCATTACCATTGAGAAGATGAAGTAAGGGCTTGTGATCACTGAGGAGAATAAAGTGAGAGCCCCATATAAATGTTTTGAATTTCTCAATTGCCCAAGAACAGGCAAGGGCTTCTCTTTCAATAGTGCTATAGTGAGACTCAGCTACATTTAAGGCTCTTGACGCAAAACCTATAGTATTCTCCCTACAAGAGTCTCTTTGAGTTAACACTGCACCTAAACCCTTTTGACTTGCGTCAACAGCAATGGTACATTCTAAACTAGGATTGAATGATGATAGTGCAGGTGCTTCAACAATAACCTTTTTAACAGTGTCAAAAGCCTTGTTAGCTTCTTCAGACCAAATGAATTTGATATCTTTCTTGAGTAAGGTGCGGAGAGGTTGGACAAACTGAGAATAATTTTGGATGAATCGTGAATAGTACTCAGCAAGTCCAAGAAATGACCTTATGGCATCCTTATCTTTAGGGACAGCAACATTGGAAATAGCTTTGGTTAAACAAATCTTTGGTTTAATACCATATGCAGAAATACTATGGCCCAAGTAGTCAAGTTCTTTTACCATGAATATGCATTTCTTAACACCCAGAGTTATGCCAACTTCCTGAAAGCGAGACAAAACTTTCCTTAACACTTTAAGATGCTCTGATCTATTTTTTGAATGGATCAGGACATCATCCTGATAGGCTTGTACATTAGGGATGTCATGCAAAATTGTGTCCATGAATTTTTGGAAGACACTGGCGGCAGAAGCCAAACCAAAAGGGAGTCTGAGATATTTGAATGCCCCGAAAGGGGTTATGAAGGTTGTTAACTCAGAGGAGGACCTCGAGAGGGGAATCTGATGGTAAGCACTCTTGAGGTCTAAAAGTGAGAAAATTTTTGATTCTGAAATACCTGTCAACAATTCTTGAATTTTAGGTAAGGGATGGCAATCCACAATGATGTTTTGATTAAGGGAGCGCAAATCCGCACATAAACGAATAGAGGAATCCTTTTTCTTAACGACAACAATGGGACTAACCCATAAAGAAGAATTGGTAGGGACAATAATGCCTTCTGAAACTAAATTGTCTAGAACTTTTTTAAGGTCATCTCTTACATTCAAAGGAACATTCCTCAGTTTATGACAGACAGGAATGGCATTGGGTTTCAATCTGATCAGATGCTCAAAATCTTTGATGTAGCCCACGGAATCTTTGAAAACCTCTGGAAATTCAGATATTAAATTCTGAATCTCTAAGTTTTCTTCATGAACTACATTAAAAATTGAGGTTTCATTGATTTGGACTGGTGTGTCAGAACCAGGAACCAATTTCAAACCCATTCTAGCTAAATCTTGCCATCCAACAATAAGTTTTCCATCAATGGCAATGTATACTTTAGTATTAGTAAACCTACCTAAACATTCAATTCTTGAAATAAAATATCCTAACATGTCAATACGTTTCTTATTATAGGCTTTGGGAATGATGTCAAGAGGAGATAAAGTTACATTCTTGCTCCAGATTTCATCAAATAAGGTATTAGAGATGATGGTAACAGGTGCCCCTGAATCTGCCATCATGTCTAATTCTACACCATCAACAATTACACAGCAAGTGGGGTCTTTGACAAGTGTAGTGTCTAGATCAAGCTCAACTAAATCAATGGAGAGAATTTTCCTTTCAGGAATAGACAGGTTAGAATCAACATTTTGAATAGAGTTAATGTGAAGATCATCAAATGGAGATTGCAAGAAAGACATTTCAATGTTGGAAACATTTACATTAGGGTCTTCAACAGAAGAAAGGTTATTGATTCTAACACCTTTCCTGTTTCTGCAAACAATATTAAAGTGGCCAATTTTGCTACAAAAAGTACATTTTTTACCCAACGCAGGACATGTGGGGCTGTTACTAAGGTGGCTTTTTGATCCACATCTAAAGCAATAAGAATTAAATTTCTTTTGAAAAGGTCTAAATGATGAGTTTTTTTGAAGAACAGCATTAATTTGTACATCCTTTTCATGTTGAAGAGGATTTCCATCGGTGATGCATCTGGAAGAAACAATCGACCTTTCTACACTTTTGGCCATATCCAACACTTCATTTAACGTGGGATCACGACAACTTAAAATCCTTTCCTGAATTTTTTTGTGATAGCAGTTGTAGACAAATTGGTCTCTTAAAACAGTATCTAGATATGCTCCAAAATTGCATTCCGCAGCCAAATTTCTTAAAACAGAGATGAAGTCTTCCACAGACTCATCTTGATGTTGTTTCCTTTTCATAAAGTTGAAACGTTCCATCATAACGCTTGGCTGATCAATAAATTTTTTATTCAATCTTGAAATTGCATCTGTGAAAACATTCCATCCTTCTCCATCTCCTGATGGAGGTACAGACAATGGAAGATTGTTGAAAATTTCTTTTCCTGCAGTACCCAAATGGCTATATAAAATGGCCAGCTTCCTTTTTGCAGAGTATTCATCTGCTCCAATGGCCACTAAGTAATTTTCAAAACTTATGAACCATAACTTCCATGACTCTTTAGGTTTACCAGGATTGGGTAAAAAATGGTTCAAATAAACAATTTGTTGACTAGTAGCCATGATAAAGTAGTTAAAACAGGAAGCTTTTTAAATTTCTTGTGAAATAGTAATAACAGTATATAACATGTAGTTAAAACGAAATGCAGGAAGTCTTTAAACTTGTAAATATAAAGTAAATACTTTTTTTTTAAAAATGCAGAAAGTCTTTTCTTTTGTAAATATGAAACAAATACCTTTTGGATTAGGTGTGCGCGCTGTTTAAAAGCAACTTGAGGGTCACTGGTTGAAGAAAATCAACTTTAAAATCACTCGTTACAGCGTTGTCATAGAGACGAGTGAATAAACCTGGCTGTGTGGGCGTGAGCGTAATGACGTTGAAGACGATGTCATACGCGTAGTTGGCCGCTAGGCAAATCAAACGCTGGTATCCCAAAACTGTGAAAATAGAAGAAATGTCTTACGGCTCAGCGCAGTGCCACAGGATGACGAGGTTTCCAGGAATGTAGTCGAAGATCAAAATCGAGCTTAGCGCGGTGCACACGAAAAATGAAGGTATTTGGGAAGAATGCGCAAAAATGGTGAAATGCTGATAAAATCGCCGAAGTTGCCGAGATGCTTGTCGCCAAAATGTGAAGAGCGATGGATACAGGAAGCAGACGGTGAAAGTATTGAGGAATACTTTATTTAAGTGAAATACAGCAGATCACAGGAGCGCAGCCTGTTCAAGTTAAGTCCAGGAAACAACTGACATAAACCACTCAAGATAAACTGTGCACATGAATGACTCGAGGGACGCACTTTTGAAGAGAAACATTCTCTTCAAAAGTGCGTGCACAATGATGGAACACTGAGCGGGTGCTGTCAACATGAGCGCGCCGTAGCGTGCTATGTTGACAATCAAATAAAGAACTTACATGTACTTTACACCCTCCTTCCTCCCCGTGGCAGTCCTGCTCCCTCAGACACAAGGATAGACTCTGTCTTCCTCTCGTCTTCCCGTGGAACCTTGCGCCCTTCCTTGTTGACTACATCCACGGTTCATGCATCGAAGCAAGAGCACCCCCGAATGCAGTGCCCCACGCATGTCACAGTATTGACTCTCCTAATCCGGAGCACCCTATAGTGCCGTAGCGTTATTCAACACATCTAGAGCACCTCTTGGGCATCAGTCCTGCATCTGGCCCTGCCACAGAATAGGCCCTGTATATCTAGATCACATCTTACTACCGCAGCGCCAGAACATTTCATCTAGAGTCACAAGCATCTGGGGCACGCCTTGCCTCTCATCTTCAGTTCTGTATCCATAGAGTCCTATACATCTAGACCATACGTTGCTGGTACAGCATGAGCCCTTCTAGTGAACCCCCTTCCACCGCAACATCAATACTGAATGTCATACGTGTTCTCTCTTGGTACATCAGCATCAGCCCTGCACATCCGGGATGCCCTTTGTCTCCTCAGCATCAGTCCTGTACATAGACTGGATCCCTTGGTACCACAGCATCAGTCCTGTACATATACAGGATCCCTTGGTACCACAACGGCGGTTCTGTACATATACAGGATCCCTTGGTACCACAGCATCAGTTCTGTACATATACAGGATCCCTTGGTACCACAGCATCAGTCCTGTACATATATAAGAACCCTTCGTCAACTCTGCATCAGTCCTGTACATATACAGGATCCCTTTGTCTCCTCAGCATCAGTCCTGTACATATACAGAATCCCTTTCTACCCCAGCGTGTGTTGTGTACATATACAGGATACTTTGCGACCCCAGCGGCGGTTCTGAACATATACAGGATCCCTTGCCACCCCATCATCGGTTCTATACACATACAGGATCCTTTGGAACCACAGCGTCGGTTCTGTACATATACAGGATCCCTTGGTGCACAGCATCAGTTTTATACATATACAGGATCCCTTGCTACCACAGCGGCAGTTCTGTACATATACAGGATCCCTTGCTACCACAGTGTCCGGTCTGTACATAAACAGGATCCCTTGGTACCACAGCGTCAGTTCTGTACATGTACAGGATCCCTTGCGACCACAGCATCAGTCCTGTACATTTACAGGATCATTTGCTACCACAGCATCATTCCTGTACATTTGCAGGATCCCCTACTACCACACCACCAGTTCTGTACATAAATAGAATCCTTTGCTACCACAGCATTAGTCATGTACATATAAAGGATCCCTTGCTATAACAGCATCAGTTCTGTACATATACAGGATCCCTTGCTATCACAGCATCAGTTCTGTCCTTATACAGGATCCCTTGCTATCACAGCATCAGTTATGTACATAAATAGGATCCCTTGCTACCACAGCATCAGTTCTGTACATATACAGGATCCCTTGCTACCGCAGCATCAGTTCTGTACATATACAGGATCACTTGCTCCCACAGCATCATTTCTGTACATATACAGGATCCCTTGGTACCACAGCATCAATTCTGTACATTTACAGAATCCCTTGCTACCACAACGTCAGTTCTGTACATAAGTAGGATCCCTTGATACCACAGCATCAGTTCTGTACATATACAGGATCCCTTGCTACCACAGCATCAGTCCTGTACATTTACAGGATCCCTTGCTACCACAGAGTCTGTTCTGTACATACACACGATCCCTTGCTACCACAGCATTAGTCATGTACATATGCATGATCCTTTGCTACCACAGCATTCGTTGTGTACATATACATTACTCCTTGCTACCACGGCATTAGTCATGTACATGTACAGGATCCCTTGCTACCACAGCGTTCATTCTGTACATAAACAGGATCCCCTACTACCACACCACCAGTTCTATACATAAATAGAATCCTTTGCTACCACATCATTAGTCATGTACATATAAAGGATCCCTTGCTACCACAGCATCAGTTCTGTTCTTATACAGGATCCCTTGCTATCACAGCATCAGTTCTGTACATAAATAGGATCCCTTGCTACCACCGCATCAGTTCTGTACATATGCAGGATCCCTTGCTACCGCAGCATCAGTTCTGCACATATACAGGATCACTTGCTACCACAGCATCATTTCTGTACATATACAGGATCCATTGGTACCAGTTCTGTACATTTATAGGGTCCCTTGCTACCACAGCATCAGTTTTGTACATATACAGGATCCCTTGCTACAACAGCATCAGTCCTGTACATTTACAGGATCCCTTGCTACCACAGCGTCTGTTCTGTACATACACATGATCCCTTGTTACCCCAGCACCAGTTCTGTACATGTATATGACCCCTTGCTACCACAGCATTAGTCATGTACATTTGCATGATCCCTTGCTACCGCAGCATTAGTTGTGTACATATACATGACTCCTTGCTACCAATGCATTAGTCCTGTACATGTACAGGATCCCTTGCTACCACAGCGTTCATTATGTACATAAACACGATCCCTTGCTACCACAGCATTAGTCCTGTACATAAACATGATCCCTTGCTACCACAGCATCAGTTCTGTACATATACAGGATCCCTTGCTACCACAGCATCAGTTCTGTACATATACATGACCCTTGCTACCACAGCATCTGTTCTGTACGTATACAGGATCTCTTGCTACCTCAACGTCAACGTCCGTCCTGCACATCACAGCTGTGTCATCATCGCTGCAAGAGCCCTGCACGTCTCGAGCACCCCTTGCTTTCACAGCAGTTCAGCAAATCTGTGGGACTTTTATCTAGAGAGGTATAATCAGGAAGGGGAGAGGAGAAGGCGAAAGACAGGTGCGAGAAGCGAGCAATAGAACCCATTTTCAGAGCAAGAGTTGAAATAAAAGAAAATAATGGCTGGGGCAGTCGACCTCGAATCTGGGGAACTTGGTTCGAGTCTCAGCAATGACGCTGAACATCCTGTGATTCTGGGCAAATCACTTAATCTCTCCATGCCTAACAAAAATGAATGTGTCCTCATGTAATGCAAATGGGGCTATGTAAAACGCTCTGATACCCGAATCGGGTCAAGTTTGCACTATATAAAACTCGTAAAAAAAAAAAAAATTCTAGGAATAGGAGGAGAGAAGAGGGGAAGAGAAGATGCCAGGAAAGAGATGGTTGAACTGGGAAGTTATGAGTGTAGAGCAGAAAGAAACACCTGGTGGTCAGAGAGGAAACGAGCTAAATGATATTGGAGGTAAGAGCTCCAACTACAATGAAAGAATTGGTGTGAGAGGAAGTAGAGGAGAAATGAATAGGTATGTAAAAGAAAAGACGGTATGATAGGGAATTTAAGTTAATTTATGGGTACATAATCGTGACCTTGCTGTATAAAGAACACGTAGAATGGCCCTAAAAGGTTTGCAATGTGCTAAAAAAAAATCTGATGTAAACCAGATATCCCCCTAATGAAGAACCCTACACAGATTCTCATGATATGCGTTCTCTTGAACTTTGTCTGATGTTGCAATTGATCAGTCTTCATCCTAGGGTAAAGCAGTCCTTCGTTTATTTCATTGACCTGTCCCATTTTTCAGTTGGAAAAATCAGACGTCTCTACCTACAGCTGTATACTTCAGTCTGCCTTTGATGAGTAGTATGTCCCACACTAAAGAACAAGAGCTGATGATTCCGTTATTAAGCTTTAAGATTTGACTGCTTAAGTCGATGTTGACTCCTGTAGCCAGAACACTTGCCTTGGACACTGGGTTTTAAGTGGGATGAAAAAACTAGGGGGTCTCTCAGAGGGGCAGGGCCAATGTAAATAAGGGTGTGGCTTAAAAACCCATAAACTAAAAATCTGTGCTTAGCATAGTGTGCCGCCTGACTTGTATTTTGCTGTTTCTGTCATTGCAACCAGCTATATGATTCATGAAGTAACGTCATACGTACAAGTCAGGACTATTGTCTTTTTTCAGTGGTTTCAGTTGCAAAAGATAAATAAGCAGCACCTATGGCTTGTATATAATATTGAAAAAGCTTCCACCTAAACCCTGGTGACACCACGACAATTTTGCTGCTCCCGAGTTTCAAAAAGAGAAGGGAAATCAATAGAGAAAATGACTCTCTTTAAAGGATTTCCCTTCCCCTACAACGCTCACCTGCCATGACGTCATGCCGTAACTTTTCCACTAGTGAGAAGTGTGAGCTGCGCACATGGATGTGCCTGCTGTCACTGCAGTCCGGGAAAAATGGACCGCCTGTGCCATGAGACAAAACAGAGCCCGATATAGACCCGTTACGAGGCCCACTTTAAAAAACTGCCAGGTGATCAGCACAGGTGAGACCCGGCCAAGCACTGATGAGACCCGGCCCACTGAAAGCCCTGCTTGGACAAGAGTAAATATATATACGACTGCCCAACCAAGCTTCTGAAGGCCCGCATCTTGCCTGCCCTTACAATAACATAAGCATTGAGGACCCTCCCCTCGGGGTCCTGGAGGGGGGTTCCCTGAATCTCGGAGTGCTGACACTGTCAGCTGGGCTTCCCGTTCACCCAGGCGTGGAGCTGTAACCGGCCAGGTGCCGGGTATTGTTATTACTGTGTGAAGACCAGAAGTGAAACTGACCAGGCCCTGGTGGTTTCATAGCACCCCACTCACCCTCTTCGCACGCACTCATATTTGTCCCTCTCCACAGCCTGCCTCCCCCACCCATCCCCCGTTGGCATGGGCCTCTGATCTCCCCGTGCAGGGGGACGGACAGCCCCACACTTGTACTGACTTGTACCCATGGCAACAATAGGTGTTCATCACTATCCTTTCCTAGACCAGGGCGGTGACAGGGAGGCGTCCTTCATGTGCACTATGGGATGTTGGGCGTCCTTCATGTGCACTATGGGATGTTGTCCTGGAAAATAGTTGTGTTTTCATGGCTGCTCTGGACAGGCCCCGGAGTCCGGGTGGGGCCACCTAAAGTCATAAAAGACGTATGGTTCTTGCTCGTGCAGCGTGGACGACGAGAGAGAGGCTGTTTCCGTGAGGGGAGACCCGGCAGTGTCCCATTGGCTCCCTGCACAGCTGCTTTCCTTATGCAAGCTCGGGAGCCTGGTGCCGTCTATGCTGCACACCTGTGCCCTGCGCCGCTTCTTTGCTTCTGGCCCCACTCCCCTTTGTCTTTTGTTCGGGTGTTCGTGGGTTCAGGTTTTAAAGATTAAGACCAGTAAATTCGGAGAACATACAATTATGTAAAATGTGATGGCAGATAGGGAGGTGAATTGTTAAACATGGAAACGATAAACCATGGGTATTGTATATCCCAACTACGTTCAAACCAGGTTGGTGAAAACATGTTTTGGTTTATCATGTATGGAAAGAGTAGATGGCGATCTTGTTGGTGGCCAACACGATTAATTCGGATCAATTTTATTAGTTTAAATGGATACTTTGACAAACGGATTTACTTCTCTATGCGGCAAATGAAGCCACGTGCTCTGTCGGCAGTTTGCATGCAGCATGTGGTCTTGAGCTTTACCCTTTCTCTCTACCTGCATTGATTCTCTTGTTTCTGTGACAAACTGTCTTTATGTTTGTAGCTCTTGGAGGGGAAGGAGGATAAACGCGTGTTATTTTTTTTCCTCTTTCGTATTTTTAATAAACCGTTTTATTGATTTTTATACATAACACTTAACAATGCGAGTAAGTCTCACACGACAATAAGTCCACATTTCAGCAATAAGTCAAAATCGATTAACAACCAGTTGGTCTGACAACACAGTATAAATGCCTTCTCGTGTGTTATGCTAGTGAAAGTTTTCCCATCAAAGCCCACATATTTTATTATGTTTCTTTAGGAGAGCCCTTAGCCCCTGTATATTACCTACTCAAGGTGTGAGCAGTGATTTGTACCACATAAGTACTCCTCAGTAAGGGAGTGGAAGGGTTTCGCATTTCTGTAGTGGCATGCTGTGTATCTTTTGGCAAGCAGCTGGCCTATCCCTCCAATGTATGGAAACCCTGCAAACTCACGCCGCACTCTCTGTAGGCCCCCAAATTACGAATTTCGAGTTCAGTTCGAGGGACCATCCGAGGACTGCGGCCAGCCTGTGTTGAATGCATCACCAGTATTCCTGTATCACAGGGCACATTCCCTCGTCACATGTAAGAGGAATCCAACTGATTCACAGCATCTCAAACGGCTGTAGACCAATTCCTCCTACTTTTCAACAATTTTTGTAGAGTAAGGTAAGTTCTGTATAGGTAATTTAAACTGTACAGGCCGAAGGCGTGCGGATAACATTAGCTCCCCGAGTGCCACACTCTCCTCTTGTGGGTCTTCTTTATCTTCAGTCTTAGGCCACGTCTCCAGCTTTCCCGGAGCAGGGTTAATGGATCCTGGATATTTAATATCCGGGAGCGATATAAGTGGGCAACTTCCTTCCTACCCAGTCTTTCTATGGACATTTTGGCCTTTAGCTCGTTTAAGTCTGGGAGCATGTTCTGTTCGACCCTGTATGGCTCCAGTGTGTGGTGTGGAGAAGTGGAGAATGAAGCATTTCTTTAACTTGTTAAAGGATGTTCTACTTTCCTTCCTATATTTTCACAAGCTTCTATACTCCAGTTGCGTCCCAGGCCTTGAAGCAGGTCAGCAAATCATGGGACTACCATATGCCTTCCCAGAGGGACAATTCCCTTCTGAGTTGGAGGTCTCAATCTATCCAAAACAGAGTTTTGTGAAAACACCAAATGGTGATTTTAGTCACTATGGCTTCTTAAAATACATAACGACGAAAAGAAAACATGCACAATCAAGTTCGTTTGCCGGCTATTAATCTTACTTGGGCAGAATTTGACCTCTTGTGGGGATGTGTACGATGTTGGGGATAACTGCCTCTGCTTGATAAAAAACGAGGGCTCAAAGGCGGATTTCTCGTTATGTTGTCAAATTAATGGCCGTTGTATACTTGGGACTGGTTATGCGTCTATTGCAAGTTAATTGGTGGGATTTCCATATACTTGTTTATAAGGCGTAACTGTGTGAAGTATAATATTGACTTTTGCCTTTTGTGGGGGGGGGGGGGGGGGGGGGGGGGGAGATGGTCTGTATTGGTGATGGCATGATTTGTCCTACAAACTAACTTGAAGTGAACCCTGACGTCAGTAGGTAGCATCACCAAATTCATGAGCCGGTAACATGAGTCCGTTATTCTGACCTGTGAAAAGGGTAATTAGCTAGCCCTAACAATGCTTCACGTAAATATTTTACCTAAGGATCCAGAGACTTTCAGGCCATACATTGCAGGTGTCAATCCAAACTTTTTAAAAGCAACCAATTTCATATGAGAGGAATTGAAAAAATTACAGTGAGAATAAAACAAATTCATTGAGTTCATCACACGTTAACAGAAAAAAGTCTGTCATAACATAACATAACCACTCACTTTCCCTACCAGTCACCCACTTGTACATTGAGCTATAATCACACCTCATGTAGACACTTTTAGTGTTCTTACCTATAACAACCCTGTCTCTATATCAACTCATCCATCCACTCTCACAAACGGTATTCAGTCCTTCTTTTGGCATCCATTCTCACATTTGATCTTCTCTCCCACTCCCTTCTCTTTCTGGCTTGTTGAAAATCATAATCTAAATCACAAGTTGTTTGTTACCTGCAATTTGGCTAGAAATATGATACTTAACAAATCAAGATCTGGTAGAATTTCGATTTTTTTTTGTTCTTTTTCCCCCCTATTCGTCTCAAAACCTGACAATAATGATCTTTCCGTATGTTGTTTGATCAGTTCTGTTTATATATATTCTGAATATGCTCTTAGCTGCCCGTTAAGAAGTATGTGTTAGACACTTTCACATCCAAATACATTTGGAATAGACATACAAGATTCGAGTCATGCTGCCATACGGGTCTTTGTATTTCACAATATTTTAGTGCATCTGAAATACAGGCAGGGGTGGGATGGGCCAGCAGGGTTAGTCAGTCTATGTTCATCTCGTTCTGACATTAGGGGTGTGCGAAGTCGCATATTTTTTCATGAAACTTTGTGAAATTCCATGTAAATGTAACCACATTTTTCAACATTTCACTTTTCAGGACGAATTTTCGTTTGCCAGTAGCTCTTGTGATTTTTTTACGCAAGCATGCACCTTGCTTGATAATGTCTCCTGAGATACTGGCAGTAGACTCCTTCGAGAATGAAATGTCTCTCCACAAGGTATTTTCGGTGTGAAATAGCCTCCAGGGTAGCATAAATTACATAATAGCAAATTTACAAAAAAATACCATATTTCATGATATCTTGAAATTCATGAATTTACCCGGCATAGTAAAGAATTTCCCCCATGCCTATATGACCCCCTAACTCACTGTCCCAGATTTTAACTTTCAATCTGTTACTGCAACATTATACATTTTATGTTTAATTAGTCTTTTGAGGAAAGATTCTGCAGCTGGAATTTCTTCGTATTGTCATTAATACAACCATTTATTTGCTGCATGATCGAAAAGTATACACTGCTTTAACCTGATATGCTAGTTAATAAAATCGACGTCAGAGCAATAAAGTTTATGTGCTCTGACACTGTCACCAGGGGCAGGAAAATTCAGGTAATCAAACACAAGATCAGTCAACTTTTCATCCCCTGAAGGGGTAGAAGTCTAGCCTGGAAACTGCCCAAGAGTAAAAACGTTATAGGAGGTCACAACATTAGGCTGGCACCGCACATCCCATTAACTTGTCAGCTAGGTTGAAAAGGGCAAGTAACATTGAACGCCAACATTACAGGTGAAATAAAGAAAGAGCACCAAACAAACTGCACAGAGAAATAAGTCTTTTGTTAATGTAAATTTTGGAATGGTGAATCTGCCTTTCTATATGGAAAACGTAAGGTTATTGTTGAGTCTAGTATCTTCGGGTAGTTAATTCTATAGTTTCAGAACCTGATACAATACGATTTGGGAACTTCAGGATGTTAACAAGACTCCATAGAGGTACTAGATTACAAAATTGAAATCAATTTTTAAATTGAAAACAGTAAATGGTTGTAAAGTGGATGAAGAAACAAACAAGGAAGGTTCACAAAGCGGGAAAAAGAGTAGTTGAATGTGGTTCCTTCTTTAAAAAGTTTGGATTAAGGGTTCTCGGACAGTATCTTGCATGACCCCAGAGATTAGGGAACCGTTTCTGCAAGTGGCTAAGCATAGGCCAGTTCCTAATATTAAGCAGACATTTTTTTGCTCTTCGTTTCGTTTGGTGCTAGTGGCAGGGCTTTAAGTGGGCCGGGTCTGAGCACCGGCAGTTTTTGAACGGTGGCCTCAAAACGGGTCTCTATCAGGCTCTGTTTTGAGCCCTGGCACAGGCGGTCCGTGTTTTTTCTCCGGACTGCAGTGATAGCCGTTTGCTCACTGCAGTCCGGAAAAAAGTGCCGGGGCGCAAAACAGCCCGATAAAGACCCGTTTCGAGACAGCAAGCACATCGATGTGCGCTGCTCTCACTGCTCACTAGTGGAGAAGTTACGGTATGACGTCATGCCAGGTGAGTGTTGTAGGGTGAGGTAAACCCTTTTAAAGAGTCATTTTCTTTCTGGTTTTCCCTTCTCTTCCTGAAACGCGAGAGCAGCAACATTGTTGTAGTGTCACCCGGGCTTTAACACCTTCGCTGCTACAGGAATTTTCCTGCTGTGTTGCCATTTTCTGAACAGGGTGTGGTCGTGACGGAACCATTCCGTCATCAGCACAGCTCAACCGTGGCTGATGACGGAATGGTACCGTCACCAGCATTGAAGGGGTTAATTGGAAGCTTTTTCAATATTATATTTACCAAGCCATAGTTGCAGCTTATTTATCTTATGCAACTAATAACCATTGACAAAACCAATAGTTCGTACTTGTTGTAGGTATGATGTTACTTGTTGTATCCCATATCTGGATGCAATGACAGAAATTGCAAAATACATGTCAGGCTGCACACTATGCTAAACACAGATTTTTAGAGTAAGTGCTTTAAAGCCACGACCTTAATTGCACAGGCCACGCCCCTTTGAGGGACCTCCCAGTTTTTTCATCCCACTTAAAGCCCTGGCTAGTGGTAAAAAGAATCCAGGCCTGGGGAAATTCTGATTCAAATAATTCACGCAGATAAACCCGGGGTGAGGTTCTTGTGTTGTCGCCATGTCTACCAGACACTTTTTCTTGAGGCTTCAGCCTTGCTGAAATCTGGTAATCATTACAACAGCTATATGACTACTCAGCTGTTTACAAATCGCCCACCATCAACTGCTTGAAGTGGAAGTGAGGAGTCCTTTATCTTTGGCCTCTCTTTCCCCACACAGCTTAAGGATTGCTGTAAGCTGTTGATCTATATTAAAAAGAGCATAGGGGCCATCACATAGCCTTCATGCACACCCATCCTGGACCTAATATCCTGGAGAACTTTCCATTTATCCCATAACTTATTTTTTCCACTGTGTCCGAATGCATCCTATACAACAGGTTAATCAAAGATTGATCAAACCCTTATTTTTCCCTAATGGAACACAGTATATAGCGTTTTATCATGTCTAATGCACTAGAGAGATCCATAAGTGCAAGATGTATGAATCCTCTCCTCCCTGCCCCCCTTAACATTGACCTATTTACCTAGGATAAGCTGTAGGTTTAGGCACTGATCAATAGCGCCCAAACCTTTGTGGAACCCATTTTCAGCCCTAAAGAGTATCTGCTTCTCCTCTATCCAAGCCTCCCAATTTGGAAGCAATAACTCTACCCAATCGAGTAAGGAGATTGTGCGGTAATGACTGGGTACATTTTTGTACCCTTTCTTAAAAATTGGAACCGCCGCTGCCTTCTTCCAGGATGGGATTTGCTGTCCAGATACAGCGGCCCTTCACACATTTGTTAGGATGGGTGCCCACAAAGTAACATTTGATTTAAACAGATCAATGGGGGCCTCATCCGGTCCTGGGGCTTTACTCTGGCGCCTCTGGTTAATTGCTGTGATAACATTTTTAACCTGGATTGACTGACTGAGTGAAAGAAGATCTTCGTGGCTCGGTGTATATCTTACGAAATAACTAGAGAAGGGGTATCATTTTCACAACTAAAAATAGCTGAACAATGTTCTACTCAGGAGTGTACAGTGGTGTCAATAGCAGGTTATTATATCTTGAGAAGAATGGTTTATTCACGATTTTCCAGATAGTGACATTATCTCCAGATCCTTTCAAGCTTTCTTCCTAAGCTTCTCTTTCCTTCGCCCAATGACCATCTTGTATTCGCTTCTACATAGTTTAATTTCTTCCCAGCAGCAATGTTTTCCTATTAGGCAGATTTTAAGTCACTTGTTTTTTGGAACAATTAATTTATGTCTGTGACTACCTGGCTCTTATTTATGAGGTACTTGAAGTTTTTCTGGTGTTGAACAAAATCCAGAAAGTTTGAGTAAGTTGAGTAGAGAACGTTTATGTTGAAACTGTGCTTTCTCTTTGTTCATTTACTCAATATTAGTTGATGTCATGTGTTCCATCGCTTGTATTCCATTTTTGAAAATTAATGCTGTTAATTCTCCTAAGTGCTTCTCTGTAGTAAATATGGTCAATGGCTGCGTTTAGGTGCAGCAACTGAACCTTTCAGCTAAACTGTGCTGGACTGTTAGGTTTTGGGCTCAGATATGTAGCTATAATGTTGCTGGCAGTGGTAACCAATGTTTATGGGTTTTTGGGGCTCTGGCAGACATTTTCAAGTTTTTCCTAAATTTCTGAATCTTAAATCTTGAAAGCTCATGTATTTTGTTCTAATGACTTTTCTTTCGTCTTTGCAGGTGACTCAGAGCCATCTTGCTACATTTGCACCACATGTAATGATGAGTTCACCAGCGCCTGGTTCCTACTTCATCACGCTCAGAATATCCACCGTTTACAGATCTACTTAAGTGCAGATGATGACAGTAGCCCACTTGTGAAACAAATAGATGACTGTGCTTATCGAGGGACCAGCCTACTGCCACAGCCCTGTGACTTGTCAGATCGCAGGAGATCGAGCTCCACCAATAGTGTCAAAGAAGCCCCCCAGGCACCCAGAGAGCGATTTGAGGTCCGCTGCCACTCCAGCTTGATGCCTGCCTTTAAATTTCCGGAGGAAAACCTCTCAGAAAATGCCCATCGTTTTCATTTTGACAGTAATCCGATTGCAGTGTACCATGGTAATCAGGAGAAAACATTCATCCCATTTCAAGCTACCTCAGTACAAGAGGAAGCCTTAAACTTTTCCACTAAGCTCCGGGAGCTGGCAGGGAATTCCTTCCCCCATAGTCCAGGTCTGAATTGCCAAGCACAAGCACAAGCACATTCACCATTCCTCCAAGTACATACAGGAGCCCTAAGTGAAGATGAGGCTATGGATTTGAAGAGAAGATCCTGTGAATTTTGTGGCAAGACCTTCAAGTCCCTGAGCAATCTGGTGGTGCATCGCCGCAGCCACACAGGAGAGAAACCGTACCAGTGCAGGTTCTGTGACCATGCTTGCACTCAGTCCAGCAAGTTAAAGCGCCACATGAAAGTTCACCGACTCAAAGAAACTATGTCCATCGGTGATGACTGCAATGAGGACACGGACTTAGAAAGGCTAGAGAATGGTCCTCAGGATGATGATGAGGAGGAGGAGGAAGAAGGATACGAGGAAATGGATGACAATGGAAAGTCAGACATGGACAATCAAAAACTTGGCAAAGAAGAGCTTCAGGACCAGGGGGACCAGGATAGCCTTCAGGACCCTCCCATGTGTATCAGCTTCATCCTCAGTGAAAAGTACTCAAAAAATAAGAAGCCAGTGAATGAGTCCGAGACTGGAATGGGAATGGGGACCCCTTACCATCAGGATAAAGCACCTGAGAATGCACGACGACCAGTGCTCTTTACAAATTCGCCAGGCTTTTATCATTCTAAGGAGAGCACTATGGAGCACAAAGCACGAGATGGAGATGCAGTCACTGGTAGCATCCGAGCTCCTGAGTTTAGTCTTCCGAAGAGATTGCATCCCTCTCCAGAGAATCTTCTCTCTTATATCAAGAAAAGAGTGAAGTTAGAGCATGATTCTGAGCCCCTTCTCCCACTGCTGCCACCAGCACTCCATACTTTCTACTCTCAATGGTTCGCCAACTGTTCAGACTCTCAGAACCTTGTGAAGGAACTCTTCCCAGGCTATAGAGAGGTGCGTCCACCTTTTTTCAACAACTCTGAAAGTTCCTTTGATCCTGGCAACTCTCATGCAGTCCCAGGAGATGACAGCTCGGAGGAAGCCCTGTCTTCAGAGAGTGGCATTGCCAGTGGAAATTGCACCCCAAAACAGAATGGCTTGGATCGGGGTGGCTCCAAGCGTAGCGACACTTGCGAATACTGTGGCAAGGTCTTCCGCAACAGCAGCAACCTGACAGTGCACCGTCGCAGCCACACTGGAGAGCGGCCTTACCACTGCCAACTGTGCAATTATGCTTGTGCACAGAGCAGCAAGCTAACGCGGCACATGAAGACACACCTACAGGATGGCAAGCCAGCCTTCCAGTGTGAAAAGTGCAACATCCCCTTCAGCGTGTTCAGCACCTTGGAGAAACACATGAAGAAGTATCATGGTGCCACACTCTCCTGCACTGAGCTCAGCAGAGCCAATGACATGGACTAGACGCCAAGTACTTTCAGTGTGCAGAATCCCGATGTACACCTTTTGGTTTTATAAATACAAATATATGTACTTGCACTGATTTTATAACAAACACTCCAACTTCTGTGTTTTTATGAACCCTTGACTATGTGGTGAAAAAATGCTGGGACGTAGGCAGCTCCTATTTTATCTGTAGCGACTGAGTTCTCCAGCAATAGTTGATGTGGAGACCTGTGGGTGGCACTTCTTGGTTCTGTGATTGTTCTCACATGTTTCTCAGCCCAAAAGTTCATTACAAGTTTTTTTGTTCTTTAAACCGACTTTGCCATTTTATTTATTACAAAAATGTCAACATATTATGGGGTTTCATTGCAGAAAATGAACAGAACGTTTTGAATAGGAAACCGGAGTTGCCACAAAGATGCTAAATGCTGTGTAGTTGCGAGGACTCTAGC
The DNA here is from genome assembly GCF_964263255.1 of Lissotriton vulgaris. Lineage (NCBI taxonomy): Eukaryota > Metazoa > Chordata > Amphibia > Caudata > Salamandridae > Lissotriton > Lissotriton vulgaris. The sequence goes on along the minus strand of NC_141697.1, from coordinate 700,952,925 downwards.
CTTGCCCTTACTTTCTTTCCACCTCTACTTCAGTGCTTCAAGGCCAATGCAGGAGACACTGGCTTCTTTGGAACGAGCGGAGCACACTGGGTAGGCTTGGCAGCCCTTACTTGACTTTCAGGTCTGTGCTGCTGTGTTTGTGTATCTTTTTCCCATAACGCAGTTATTTTCTTACTTCGCCAATGCCTCCTATTAATGTCAATTGCCAAGTAAATCCCTTTGGAAAAAATATTTTCCTCCAGTTTATAAAGGTATAGGCTTTCAGAATGGACTAAAGCGACCTGAGAAGTGATTCCTCTGAGCAGCCTAACGTGACCAGGTGTACGCCAGGCCTCCCAGTGCCTAACCTCTCCATGCCCTTCTTTGCTCTAATTCGCCTGTGGTTGGACTACAAGGCACATTATTCCTCTCTCAAATCTCCTGAAGGTATTGATATGGTTTTAGTTTTATATTTCTCAAATGCATTGACTGAGCAATCTTGTGTCTGAGCCGCTAGCCATCCACACTCCACTCAACAGACACACCAGTGCTGTCATTTTTTCCTCATTTTCCCCCTCACAGATGTGTACATGACATTCCCACCTAATTGTCCTTGTGTCTGTGGCAAGCGGATTGGATTCCCTCCAATACTCTTAAGAGTGGAGTTCAAATACTAAATAGTCTGTGCACAAATAATATGGAAGGGGCTGGGCCGTGTTTTCTAGCTTCCTTTGTTTCCATACTTTGTTAATTGTTTATATTCATGAACAGTTCTGTTTATTTCTGGGAAGAAGTCTAAATTGGCGACAGTAAAGTCTGGAACAAGATACTCTACACTTTCTACGACTTGTAGCAAAAAAGAGCCCAATCTGGGTGTCTTTGGAGGACCTGCTCCTTTATATGACTCTGGAATAGTCCACCAAACGTATAGTCAGGTGTGCCTCGTTTTGTTATCTTTTGTCAGCAGCAGCAATTGGCTAGTCACTGGCATGTCTCGCCCATTTACAGCTAGTAATGCTCCTGCTGTCGTTCATTGTTTTAGGTTGCTTGCTTAGCATTGGTTATCCTGTCTCTTTCTTATCCTCTTAGAGATTTGGGGAGAGGATGTAGCCTTACGGCTAGAGCAGTCGACCTCAAAGCTGGGGAACCAGGTTCGAGTCTCAGCAACGATGCTCAACATCCTGTGATTCTGGGCAAATCACCTAATCTCCCCTTACCTAACAAAAAAAATGAATGTGTCCATCTGTAACGAAACTGGTGCACATGTACAGGGCTCTGATACCTGATATCTACAGGTCTAGTTCGCGCTATATAAAACTCCCCCCCCCCCCCCCCCCCCCCAAAAAAAGATACATGCTTTCCAGGTTCATCTGTATTTCTCTCCTAGGCCACCATCTTATCGCCCTGAAGGACAGATTCCTATGCAGCACTACAGTCCAGAGATGAGGTTCTAAACTCCCATAGGGTTGACAAATATCAAATTATCCATGTTTGTTAGAGTACCTCCTCATACTTGTCCACTGAGATGTTGGTGTCTCTGTCACAGTAAAACAAAGATGTCCACATTTTGCTGTATCATGTCTTGGTGAATGGTCAATATGCTGTTGAACAAAGGACCCTCTTGATTTCACGGATGATAGCAGTGTTGGGGTTTTATTTGTATCTAAAATCCAGGACATGCAGTCCAATTCTTTTTCTTAATACAGCCCTTCAGAATTTGAATTAGAAATTCAAACTTTGCCTGCCAGGCTCATAACCATGCTTTTATTCCTACTCCAGCAAAGGGACCGAAATATAGGAGGTGGAGTGGTCGTGCTTCACTGTAAATATCCAACATTAACATCTTCCTTGAAAAACTGTTCATTTCTAAATCTGATGGCATCTGGCTAGAATCAAGTGTCTCCTAGGGAATATCAGTTTGTGGGTTGATATTTCCAGTGACCCATTGACATCGCAGCTGCCTGTTCAAAAAACCAAGTCACAGCTAAAGATTTACACTGCTGCTTGAAGAAGATCGATCTTTCTTTTTCTGATATGCCCAATCTGTTATCCTTGTACTGCAGTTCTCACTTTAGGTCTAGGACAGCTCGGCATTTCAATTGATGGAAAAAGTAAGACTCTACCAAACAGAAGTTCTTGTACAGGAAGCCAGTGACGGCTAAGACACATGCCTATGTTGTAGCTACCTCGATTAGAACCTATTTGGAGCCCACAAGGAATTTTGGGCCCAATGTACCAATATTGTGTCACATCACAGATGCATTAGCACAGCATGCGCGATGTAACCCAAAGTTAAGTTTTACGCTGGAACCAGTGGCGGCTCCTGCGCTAAGGCAAAGGAGCGTCTCTCCACTGCTTAAGCTGCAAGCTGAATACAAAACTCAAAATGATAATGTTCACTTTTTATTATTTTGTTTTTTGTAATCAGCTTGCCGTTTAAGACGCTGGGCTGGGCTCCCCGCGCCTCACAGGGAGGAGAGGTGGCAGCACCAAAAGTGCCCAATAAGCTTTGGCCAGCCGTCTCGGCCGGTCAAAGTTTAATGCGCACTGTGCATGTTCTCCACCCAGGCTGTAGAGAACATGCCCAGCCTGCCAGCCCCTGTCTGAGCACCGAACCACAGCGCTCAGACCAATCACAGTGCTACTAAGGCAGCTTTGGGATTGGCCTGGGGATTCTGGCAAGCTGTGTGCTTCGCTTCCTGGTTCCAGGTTGCTCCATAGAGGACGGAGGAGAGACGGCTGTCGGCGGTATGAAGGTAAGTGGTTTATTTGATAGACTTCTAGTTGCAGATTTGTTACCTTTGAATTTCGAATGCATCAGGCTGGATCCGGAAACTTTTGCTGCGCAATACCCCTTGTACGTGGCGTAGGGTGGCTCCATTCGGCTCTGCATGACCTCGTCGGCAACGGTAGCATCGGTTAGGACGTCGCGGTGCCTATATAGGCACCGCAGACGTCTGTTTGTTTCTTTCCGCGCCAAATAAGCGCCGAACCGGAAAGAGCTACACCTCTGCTGCTTTTTGGTGGGCTTTTTCTCAATTATGTTGACATTTTTGGAATCCGACTTTGTTTGCGAAGGGTGTCTTCGAGGAAGACCGGTTTCAAACCGTACAGGACTTGTTCTCGCATGATGTCGGTTAGCGATCCCCACAGCGTATGTCTTTGGTGTCTCAAGCGCGACCAGAGTACGAAGCCGTGTTCGGACTGTCAGGCGTTGGCTTCGAAGACCTTGAGGGAGTGAGCGATAAAGTTACTTAAGGCCAGGCAGTCAACACCGTCAAGCGAGACTCCAAGGAGGAGTTCACAATCACGTTTGAAGAAGAGTGGGTCGTGGGACCGCTCCCGGAGCTCAAAGTCCTCTTCCTCCCTTTCGAGGTCCTCTGGACACTCTGGGAAGAGGCACAAGAAGAAGAAGATGTCCAAGTGGACTTCGTCTTCACCTCAACCAACGTCTGTCATTGAGAGAGTTAAGGAGCACTGACGCTCTAGGCCCGGTTTCGGGGAGCGGGAGCCAAAGTCGCCTTCGTGCCCCTCCCTTCCGGGAGCCGGAGCAACTCTCGCTCAAATGAAAGTTTTTTACGAGGTCATGCGCTGCGTATTTGAGTGGAACGACCCTGCTGGCGAGCTAACGGGCCCCAGTGGGTTCGTCTGCTCCAGCCACGATACCAGTGGGGCTTCCGAGATCCAATTCAACGCTGGTTGTGCCTTCGCGACCTTCCTCGGCGTCAAACCCAAAGTCGGTGCCTGTAACGGCACTGATGCCCGTTGGTGGCTCAAGCCTCATCCTCCTCCCCGATGACACAGAGCTGGAACGGCGCCAATCAACTCTGATTCCAACATCGATAGAACCCAGAGGGTTCGAGGCATGTGGGCTGCTGAATTCATATCTGTGCATAGATCGCCGCCTAGTGTTGGGTTCGGATGAATGCACATTGTTGTCCTGGAAGAGTCTTCGAAGTATCACGAGATAGGTGACTCCTCCCCTGGACTACAGTGCGCATGGGCATCCTCTCCATCCTCAGATTGTTTTTTTTCCGCCATTGGGTTCGGATGTTACTATCTTAGCTCAAGTTAGGAAAACTTTATACAAAGCCAAAAGGCTTTCGACAGCGTCGGTATTGTTTCTTTCGGTACCAATAACTTTGCTTCGAGAGGACATCGAGGAATCAAACGGTTTTTTTTCCACACTCGACCCGATCTTCGATCTACGATGGAAAGAAGCCCATTCAAGAGGTGTTCACTTTGCAATGCAAAATACCCGCACATCGATGTCCACCCGGTGTGCAACAAGTGCCTGTCCCCGGATCACAACAAAGCCAGCTGTATGGCCTGTGCCCGGTTCAGGTCGAAGAAAACTCTTCGGATTCGACACGCGGCTCGATTAGAGTCGCAAAGATCAGCGCCTAATCCAGAAAACGTCTTCGGGACCGAAGACTAAGAGGTCATTGATCTGGAAGATCGGGAAGAACACTCGGATCCTGTTTTGGACCATGACTCCGAGTATGACGCCGAAGATGAAGAGATATTGGAAGAAGAAGAAAACGTCGTTGATGAGGTAGGAGACGACGCAGAGGCCCTTTGGGCCGTAGACGATAGCTCAGGCGAGGAGCTAGGCCCAACCGTCGATACGGGGGTCGACGATGAAGCACTCAATAAGGCTCAGGTCGCGGGATCGCCACAAGGCCTTACCCAAGATCTATCGACTCGTTCTACAGCCCCGCATAAAGGCCGGGCTACGAATATTGATAAAGGGCCATCGGTATCAAAAATGCCATCAGTCGATCCAAAGAAATCGAAACCGAAAGCATCACTACCAAAAACGAAACCAAAAGTGCAGCTGACTCTGGTCGGTTCCAAGGCCTCAAACCCCTCGGAGCCGAAGAAACAGAAGAAGGCCATCGATATCGAAAAGTTCAAAAAGGTCATCGAGCTGAAGGTTGGGGCACCGAAGACCAACTTCAAGGCTGTTGAACCGACTAAGTCGGCGCCGAAGGGAGTCGCAACAGACAAGAGGCTCGAACCGAGAGAGGGGGTTGATCCTCTGACAAGGCCCGAGACCAACACAAAGACTGGCTCAAAGGACCCTGTCGACTCGACACAGCCGACCCCATTCGTATCCAAACAGGTGTCGGAGTCACTCCAACGCATCAAATAAAAGGCTACGGCGGTCGGACCGAAGAAGGCCCCAACCCCGAAGTTGGTCGAAAGACTTCAGACCGCATCGACACCAATCAAATTCGGGTTGCCACCGATGGTGCGACCGAAGATGTTCGAACCGAAAAAGGGTATCAGAGCCATTAAAGGAGTGTCGATGGGACTAGGGGCTACTAATGAGCCTGAAGAACAGGAGTTGAGGCAGTTCATGGACTCGGACACTGGTAGACTGTCCATTTATAAGAGGAAAATAATACCAGAAACACCCATGGAGTCCATTAAAGAAGAAGAGGGATTCAACCACATCACCAGTTCTTGTGGAACCTCTGTCATCCTATGGACAAGAGCCTCAGTCTTTTTCACCCACATATTCAGATGTGGATGCAGGGGATGACGATAATGAGGATGCCACTTATCATGTGGACACTGATCCCGATGATCAGAACCAACCATGGGCAGACCCAGCTGACACTGGGGATCCACAGAATGCCCCTGACACACATACATACAATGTAAAAACATCTCCTACGGAGGACACTACTGCCTTTAACGCCCTTATTGAAAGAGCGGCGGGTAACCATGATGTGCAACTACTGAGGAAGATTTTCTGGTCGACACCTTTTCCACTTCGGAAAGAACCGTCAAGACTCTGCCCATGCTAAGAGGGGTCCTTAAGCATGCTGATGACATTTTTAAGGAGACCACCAGAGCAAGGGTATTAAACCCTAGAATTGAAAAGAAATATAAACCGGCACCTTTGGACCCTACTTATATAAGAGGACAGTTGCCATTGGACTCATTAGTTGTTTCTAATGCACGTAAGAGAGCAAACTCCCAGACTACAGGTGATGCTCCTCCTGACAAGGAGTCGAAAGTACTGGAAACTTCGGGGGAAAGGGTGGCAGCGCAGGCAGCTAACATCTGGCGCATTGCCAACACTCAGGCACTCTTGGCAAGATATGACCGGGCCCATTATGATACCCTTGAGACACTGTTACAACACCTGCCAGATCAGTACAAGGAGGGAGCGGAGCTACTAATCCAAGAAGGAAAGCTTATAACCAATGCTTCCATCAAGTGCGCGCTAGACGCAGCTGACACTGCAGCTAGAGCCATTAACACTAGCGTCCTGTTAAGACGACATGCCTGGTTAAGAATCTTGGGATTCAAACCAGAAATACAAACTACTATCCTCAATCAGCCAGTTAACCCGGACTACTTATTTGGACCTGAGGTTGACACCACCCTTGAAAAGATTAAAAAAGACACCGAGACTGCAAAGTCTATGGGGGCTCTACAGTCACAGCAGTTTTGGGGTGGCTCCTTTCGTCGCTCCAATAATAGAGGATCTTCAAGAGGCCAAAACACACAGCAGACACAGTATAATAAAGGAGGTATACAAACCACCTACAATAAACACAACAGGGGTGGATATCGTGGAAACAACATCAAGGGCAGAGGAAGAGGAAACAACAAACCCAGATCCTCTCTCAATAACAAACAGTGACGCCCTGTCACTGCCCCCGACCATATAACACCGGTCGGGGGGAGACTGCAACAGTTCCTGCCGGTCTGGAAATCCCTCACCACAGACAGGTGGGTGAGAGACATTGTCCAGTACGGGTACTGTCTAGAGCTGACATCCACTCCACCCAACATACCACCAAGACACCGTCCTATGTCCGCAGAGCACTCCCACTTATTGCAGCAGGAGGTCGTCCGCATGCTGCAAAAAGGAGCCATAGAGCTCTGTATTTCTTAATCCCCAAAAAGGACGGGTCTCTCAGACCCATACTGGACCTACGGACTCTAAACGGATACATTCTGTCAGAGCATTTTCATATGCTCACCTTACAGCAGGTTTTACCGTTACTCAGTCTGGGAGACTTCCTCGCAACACTAGATCTGTAAGATGCGTATTTCCATATACCCATACACCCATCACACAGAAAGTATCTCAGGTTCACTATTCAAGATCAACATTATCAGTTCAAAGTCCTCCCTTTCGGAGTAACGACGGCACCCAGGGTGTTCACAAAGTGCCTGGTGACGGTAGCGGCACACCTAAGGAGACAACACATACATGTCTACCCTTATCTGGACGACTGGCTTATTCAAGCAAAGACGGCCCAGCAGTGTGCCAGCCACATGTCCCACACCATTCATCTTCTTCAGAGTCTGGGATTCTCGCGGAATTATCCAAAGTCACATCTTCAGCCCGCCCACGTGCAACAGTACCTGGGTGCGACAAAAGACACTCTGGCAGCCAAAGCTCAGCCAAATTCAGTGAGGATAAACAGCATGCAATTGCTGATACAAAAATTCAGACCCCAACACTCGCTTCCAGCAAGAGGGTTCATGCAGTTGATAGGCATGATGGCCTCCTGCATCTTCATAGTCCCGCACGCGAGACTACATATGCGTCCGCTTCAGGAGTACTTGGCACGTCAGTGGAATCAGGCTCAAGGACAATGGAAAGACCTAGTGTTGGTGAGCGGTCAGGCATACAACTCTCTGCATTGGTGGAACCCACAAAAGCTTTGCAAGGGCCGACCGTTCCAAGAGCCTGTGCCACAAATAATACTGACGACGGACGCATCTCTCCAAGGATGGGGAGCTCAGGTACTCCATTACACAGTGCAGGGACTATGGACGACACAGCAGAAGAAGATGCACATCAACCTTCTGGAATTGATGGCAATCTTCATGGCAATGAAAGCTTTCAAAGTGCACCTGTGCAACAAGGTTGTGTTGATCCGGACGGACAACGTGACTGCCATGTACTACATACAGAAGCAGGGAGGAACACACTCTCCACAGTTGTCTCCTCTGGCTCAAAGCATGTGGAAGTGGGCCATTCAGAGGAACATCTTCCCCATGGCGGAACACCTCCCGGGCAAGGACAACCAGATGGCGGATCTGCTCAGCAGACACAGCCACCAAATGCACGAGTGGGAGATACATCCATCATTACTCCAACCGTACTTACAGCAGTGGGGTCATCCAGAGATAGACCTATTCGCCACAAGGGAAAACGCAAAATGCCAAAGCTTCGCTGCCAGGTTCCCACATCCACAGTCACAGGACAATGCGATATGGATGAACTGGTCAGGCAGATTTGCGTACGCTTTTCCCCCAGCACCTCTAATATCTCTGGTGGCACACAAGCTGAAGCAATACTCGATGACACTCATCCTGGTTGCTCCGACGTGGGCACGCCAGCCATGGTACACCACACTAGTAGAACTTTCCGTGGTACCGCATCAAAGACTGCGGCTAACACCCAGACTTTTAACGCAGAGCCATGGCGAAATTTAGCACCCAGATCCGCAACAGCTCAACCTGGCGATCTGGCTCCTGAAGTCTTAGAATTTAGCTACCTCAACTTGCCGCCAGAATGTATCAATATCATCAAGGAGGCAAGAAGGCCCACAACCAGAGCATGTTATGCGGCTAAATGGAAAAGGTTTGTCATATCTTGTAACAATAATGACATTAACCCACTGGATGCATCAATTCAAAACATTATCTGTTATTTGTTGCGCTTATACAGATGTAATCTAGCGTACAGTTCCATTCGTATACATTTATCCGCAATAGCAGCTTATCTTCAGAACAGGCAGCACCTCTCACTATTCAGAGTGCCTGCCATTAAAGCTTTTCTGGAGGGACTCAAAAGAGTGATCCCTCCCAGACACCCACCTTCACCGGTCTGGAACCGGAATGTGGTCCTCACCAGACTGATGGGACCACCTTTTGAACCTCTACACTCTTGTGAGATTCAATTTCTGACCTGGAAAGTTGCTTTCCTAGTAGCCATTACCTCACTAAGAAGAGTTAGTGAACTGCAGGCACTAACCATTCAAGAGCCATTCATACAGGTCCACGCAAATAGAGTTGTACTACGCACCAACTCTACATTCATGCCTAAGGTGATTTCGCAGTTCCACATGAACCAAACCATAGAACTGCCAGTTTTTCTATCCTAATCCGGAAAATGTCGCAGAGAGATCTCTACACACATTAGATGTCAAAAGGGCTCTTGTGTACTATATAGACAGAACAAAGGATTTCAGGAAGACAAAACAACTGTTTGTTGCCTTTTCTACACAGCACAAAGGCAACCCCATTTCCAAAGCAGGAATAGCCAGATGGATCGTTATGTGTATACAGATTTGCTATGCAAAGGCTAAACGCACACTAACCATTCCTCCAAGATCACACTCCACACGTAAGTTAGGAGCATCCATGGCTTTCCTGGGGAACATTCCTTTAGAAGAGATATGTAGAGCAGCCACATGGTCCACTATACATACATTTACGAAACACTACTGCGTAGATGTACATTCAAGACAGCAGGCAGCTGTAGGACAGGCTGTTCTCAAAACTCTTTTTCAGACTGCTGCAGCTGGCACGGGGAGCCGCCGCTAACGAGAAGGACTGCTATGTAATCTATGCACAGATATGAATTCAGCAGCCCACATGCCTCGAACCGAATATGCTACTTACCAGTATGCATCTGTTCTTGGCATGTAGGGCTGCTGACATTCATATCGCCCACCCTCCTCCCCGGCGCCTGTAGCAGCTGTAGCATTCAGAATTACTATGTAGCATGGACATCACTCACTGTATTACACTCCATCTCTGCCACAATGGCGAAAAACAATCTGAGGATGGAGAGGATGCCCATGCGCACTGTAGTCCAGGGGAGGAGTCACCTATCTTGTGCTACTTCGAAGACTCTTCCAGGACAACAATGTGCAATCATCCGGACCCAACACTAGGCGGCGATCTATGCACAGATATGAATGCCAGCAGCCCTACATGCCAAGAACCGATGCATACTGGTAAGTAGCATATTCGTTCTATGTTGTCACCTGAGCACTTTGAAGACGTGCTAGGCTCAGGAGAAGAATGGGAGGGGTCTGGAGTCCCTCTTGAGAACCAGGATGTCTCGGAGAAGAATTTGGACTGGTATGGGGAACTTGGGGAGACCAGTGGTCTGGATACTTCCACAGATACTGGCATGCTCTCTCCACCTACGATGGCTACGAAGGAGGGAGCGTCCTATGCCATGGTGGTAACGAGGGCAGCCAAGGTGCTCTGATTAGAGCTGCCCTCGGTGCAGGTCAGGACTAATCTCCTGACTGAGGTGCTTCAACCTGGGGCTTCCATGTCCGAACTCTGGTTGGCCTTTAATGAGGCACTTACGGATGTCCTTCTAGGAACTTGGTCCAAACCTAGCATAGGGGCTGTGAATAGGACCATTGCACGCTGCCATTGCCCAGCTCCGGGCAAGCCAAAGTTCCCCAGTCAGCACCCCACCCCAGAGGGTTTGGTGGTGCAGGCCTCTACGTCCCAAAGCGCATTCCCTTCCGCCCCTCCGGATACGGAATACAAGAGGCTGGATTAACTTGGGAAGATGTTTTCTTCCTCCAGCCTGGCATTCCGGTCTGTGAGTACTGAATGCTTATTGGGCCGTTTCTCCCATTCCCTTTGGGAGACGGTTGTGCAAGTACTGCCACAAGTCCGGGTGAAGACCCGGGATGTGCTCACCCAAGCTGACAAGGACGGGAGGGATGCAGCAAAATTTGCCATATGGTGTTGGTTAGATATGACTCATTCGCTGGGCAGATCGATTCCAACGACGGTAGCCCTGAGACACCACGACTGGCTTCGTACTACTTGCAAGTGGGTCTTACAGATCGTCCATGAGGGCTATTCTGTACCTTTCCTTTCTTTTCCTCCTACTATTCTTCCAAGTCAGGACTGGCTGACTGAGGATCATTTAAAATTGCTCCAAGAGAAAGTTACTGCTCTCTTGTCCAAGGGAGCTATAGAAAGGGTCCCATTTTCAGAAGTAGGCAGTGGCTGTTATTCCCGCTACTTTCTGATTCCAAAGAAGAACAAGGGACTACGGCCTACTTTAGATCTTTGGCCGTCGATCTCTCCCTCAAGAAGCAGAAATTCAAAATGCTCACTCTGGCTCAGGTCTTGTCTGCCCTGGACCAAGAAGACTGGATGGTAGCGTTGGACCTGCAGGATGCGTATTTTCATATTCCCATCCTGCCCGGACACAGTCGTTACCTGCAGTTCAAGTTAGGCCGCGAGCACTTTCAGTTTTGTAGTTTAGTCCCTATATTCCCAATAGGTTCTGCGCATTGGAATAATATATACTATAGATTTGACGTAGGACTGAGGTCTACTAGGTCTCTATCGAATATATTAGGCTTAATTGCGAGTGCCAGCAAGCTCAGAGGTCACTAGAAACTTTCTGGAATAAACAAGAAGGGATTCATTTCTGACAACCGCCTAAACATGACAACTTTGTTTCCCAAGAATAAGAAATATATCTCTAGAATCACGGAAACAATAGATAGTTATTTCACTCAGTCTATCGTGCATGCTTCGTTTCACCAGAGGTGCAGAGAATTAGAGAGACTGGCGTTTTCAATAAAAGTATTTATTGAACAGTCTTCTGTCTCATGCAGGAGAAATGAACTGCTACAATCGTAATACTGGTTGCAAAGTACAATGCCTATAGTACGAAGAGTATTATAAAATAATACTGTAAAAGCATGATATGGTTTCTAAGCCATAAAATACATAAAATACATACAGTAATAAATAAAGACTAAAAGTACTCAACTGGTGCTTCTAAAATACGCCTACCCCGGTGTACCTAACCTAAGTCTAGTACGAGGGAAGAAGTAAGTGATGTGTAGCTCAGGATCAGTATTCTTTGCCAAGAATCTATCCAAGAATTCTCTAAGGGTCTAATCCGCTCTGTACCTTGGTTTTAGAATGAAGGAGGTCTGGTATCTCTCTCTCAGGACTCGATTTCCCAACAACCCTCAAGGGTAGCTTGGAAACACTGGAGCTGGATTTCTCGGAAAGAAAAAAGACAGCCTATCTCTCAGTGCGTCTGCTGGAGGGTCGGCTTCCTTCGGCACTTGCTGCGGCGAGCTGTGTTGTGTAGGTAGATAGTCGAACTGCTCTAAACCACCATGTGTTTGTCTGGGCAAGTGTGGGCGTATTTATACCTTGAAGGTGCCTAGTTGGACGTAAGGTTGGACATAATAACGTCATCAAAGACTCAGTTGTTTGAAAACTCCATGAGTTCTTGGATAAATCAATATTCAAGCAAGGGGAAGTCCCTGTCTGCTGAAGGCGGGGTTTTCCAAGAAATTGTTGTGGATTTTCGGCACTAGTGGAAGTAGCCATGCCGTATTTGGGCTGCATAGGCTAAGTCTAAATATGGTTATGATTTCTATACCTATATAAGAATAGGGTGATTTATACCTATATATATATGGGCATGAATCGGGAAAATTACACTAGGATCCTAAATTCATATACAACAGTTTACTGTGCGCTCCTTCAGCCTAACCAGTGCCCCTCGAGTGTTCACCAAGGTAATGGCAATGGTCACAGCATATCTCTGCAGGTTTGGGGTGTCAGTCTTCCCCTACCTCGACTACTGGCTGTTTAAGGCGTCCTCATCCCAGTCACTCGTCTCCAACCTTCAGGCTACGGCGCACTTCCTCCATTCATCTGAACTGTTCTGGACACAGTGCAGTTTCGGCTTTAGCCTCCTGAACAGCGAGTCCAGGATATTCAGGCCATGATTCCGATATTTCAGCCTCTATCCTGGATTTTGGTGAGGCTGACTCTGAGGCTGTTGGGTCTCATGACCTCCTGCATCCTATTGGTAAGACACGCAAGATGGCGTATGCGGGCTTTGCAGTCGGACTTAAAGTTTCAATGGACACAGCATCGTGAAAATCTCACCGACATGGTTCAGATCTCGAAAGGAACTGCTAAAGATCTGCAGTGGTGGTTAACGACCCGCTAAGGGATCAATGGCAGACCCCTCTCCCTTTCCCAGCTGGATCCCCAAGTTGTGACGGATGTGTCACTTCTGGGATGGGGCGGCCATCTGAGAGAAGTGGAGATCAAGGGACACTGGTCTCCGGCGGAGTCGGAGTTCCACATAAATTTATTGTTTGGCATTGATAGTGTTTCTTCCCTCTGTCAAGGGGAAGTTAGTGAAGTTGTTCACGGACAACACCACCGCCATGTGGCACTGCAACAGGTATGGTATGGTCTTTGACCCTTTGTCGAGAGGCCCTACGTCTCTGGACACGGCTGGAACAGCAGAGAGTAACCCAGGTGGTTAAACACCTGGCAAGTTCTCTGAACGCCAGTGCCGGCAAACTCAGCTGGCCGTCTCCAGTTAGAGGTGGCGCAAGGTCTCTTTCAGCAGTGGGGAAAACCTTGGTTAGATTTGTTCACCTCTGAAAAGAACGTGCAGTGTCGGCATTACTGGGCACTGGAGTTTCAAAGGCGGCTATTGCCTGGTGACGCTTTTCGTCGTGAGTGGAGCCCAGGCCTGTTGTATGCCTTTCCGCCCATACCACTCCTACCCAGAGTTCCGAAGAAGATCAGGAGCGACCAGGCCCAAGTCATTATTGTGGCTCCGGACTGGGCAAGGAGAGTCTGGTATCCAGAGCTTCTTAGTAAGAGTATCGATCCTCCGATCAGGCTGCTCCTTTGGGAGGATCTTCTGTTGCAGCAGCAGGGAAGGGTTCTCCAACCGAACCTTTCAACTCTGCGCCTCCATGCGTGGAGATTGAGCGGCAACAGTTGATAGCTTATGACCTTCCTCTCAAAGTCTGTAATGTTATTCAGGCGGCCCTCCACTACGACGGTATATGCCTGCCGTTGGCCGAAATTTCTATTATCCTGTACATAAAAGTCCATTGACCTCCTTTCTGCTCCTCTTTTTTTCTGTCTTTTAATTCATTCTAACTCTTGCCCAGCAGGGCTCTGCCTTGGGAACTCTCAAGGGCTGTCTGACCACAAGACCTCAGGAGGAACCCGAGGAGGGGAACTAGAGGCAAGGGATGCTAGGAGAGGCAGCCTCCAGACAAATATTTTTACCACTTATGAGCCGCTCCTAGTATGAAGACCTAAGTGCTAGAGTAGAATAGTGTTAATTTGTGAGTGTAGGCATCTCACAAAAAGTGAAAGACTGGTCTCACACACCACCTGGTGTCATGCTTCATCATTGACCAGTCCTCGCCCTCTAAAAACTTGGTTTGATAGAGGGCGGGCATACACCTGAAGACAGGGATGCACTTCTAAAGCTAAGTGGGGGCCCTTACATGAAAGTGAAGTGAAGTTAAAATGCCCTTACAGATGTCATACTTATTTTAATGTAACTGTCATCTGTATGGTGTCTAAAAGCAAAGGTCGGTGTGATGGGAATTACTATTGTCCTACCACCATTCTATACGTGGTCAACATATTTCTGCCTGCTGGCCCCCAAAAGGGGTCTGTGGCATTCGCGAGGACCTATACTATTTAAATGGGCTCTGCCCTTACCTTTTTAAACAGGTGAGGGTTCCACTTGGTGGTGAGAGAAATGCTTGCCACCGCGTATGCGATATGATTAAACGCCCTAGCAGATGGGACCTACTAGCCCCATAGGAGAGTAAGGAGGGGGGACCCCTTTGGTCAAGCGTGTACTTGAAGGGAAATCCAGCCTCTACACCTGCATCCGATCTCCTTGCTTCCTCGCTGGTGACCAAGGGCTACCTTTCCGCTCTGTCTGCTTTTTTGTGGCTGCCTGACCAGCCTTCTCTCCAAGTCTCCTATTGTAAATAGATTTCCAAAAGGGCTGACTCCCTTATTTCCACTCATGTCCTTTATTATGCCACAGTGGGACCTTAATTTGGTCCTCACCTACCTGATGTGCGCTCCCTTTGATCCTTTGCAGAATTGTCCCCTCCGACCATCAAAACTGCCTTAGTATCGATTATATAGGCCCGGAGGGTGAGTGAGTTGCAAACGTTATCCAGCTCGCCTCTTTATCTTATGTCCTTTCTGGTCAAGATGGTGCATCGCACCAGGGCATCTTTTTTGCCAAAGGTTGTGACCCCTTTCCATCTGGGTCAGTCCATCACTTGGCCCACCTTCTTTGCTCCCCCACATCCCTCTAAGGAGGAGGAAAGTCTCCACTGTCTGAACCCAAAAAGAGCGTTGTCGTTCTACCTTGCCGCACTAAAGAGTTCTGGGTGGACAACCAACTCTTTTTGGGCATGTGGGAGCAAAGAAGGGAAGGGCACTGCAGAAAAGGACCATCTCTCGTTGGGCCATTCTATGCATCAAAATCTGTTATGCCTTGGCGAAGAAGCAGCCCCCTGAGGGATTAAGGGCCCATACCTCGAGGGGATAGGCTGCGACTACGGACTTTGATCGGAGTGTCCCAGTCCAAGACTTCTGTCAGGCAGCGACATGTGCTTCTTTGCACTTGTTCGCAAAACATTACTGCCCAGGTGTGCAGGGGCAAACATTTTGCCCGTTCAGTCCTGCAAGACCTCTTAGTCTAGGATGTGAGTCCGCGACCCACCGCCAGGATGGTATGGCTCGGGTATCTGATTCAAAGGTAAGGAATCTGAAGCTAGACTTCTCTATCAGATGAACAAGTTACTTACTTTTGGTAACCCATTATCTGGTATAGGCTGTAGCTAGCTGCAGATTCCTTACAGCCCCACCTGTGCCTCCCCGCTTTGCAGACTGATATTGTAGGGCTAGGGTTGTTCCCCTTTTCTGGGCCATAGTTTTGCTCACGACTACGTCAGTTACCTCGTGGCTCTGCGCTTCTGGCGTGGAAAGTATGAAAAGTTCTGACGTCAGCGCGCCTGAGTGGCGCCTACATAGGCACTGCAACATCATTACCGACTCTGTCACACAGAGCCAAATGGAGCCACCTGACGCCGCGCTGTGCTCAGCAAAAGTTTCTGGATCCAGCCTGACTCCTGGGAAATTCAAAGTTAAGGAATCTGCAGCTAGATATAGTCTCTACCAGATAATAGAGTCTCTACCAGATAATACTTTACCGAAGGTAAGTAACTTGTTCTTTAAATTATTTTTTTATTCCTCCCCTCTCTCGGCCCCCGCCACACCACCCCTTTTGGGTAGCAGCCGCTACTGCCTTGGACAGGTATACTAATTCATTGCGGAGGAAACGTGGTTTTCAGGAATGTTTGCAAAATCTCTGCCCCATTTATAGTAATGTGCTTGGGATCACCTTTGCGAATGCCTGCAGAAATTGGGATGGAAACCTGTGAGGATATTAGACCTCCATCCTTGCATTTGCTGAAAACCTCGTATTTTTATGTCTGGCATAAGGCAAGACCTCTTGCTGTGTACACAGAAATTGGGCTCTGGGTCACTCACCCCCGTTCAGTAGTTGTGTTTTTTTAAGGTGATCACCCCTGAGCAATTTTCTTTATGGTTTGTCTTTCACTTTTTGCACACCCACAGCATTTTGCGAATGTCTACCTTTTTGGCACATCTTGCAATGGTTCCACACAGATGTGTTCGTACAGATGCGCCATCTTGGAGTTTTGGCCCTACTGCTGCTCCTTAAAACATCAGCGCCTCTTCTGAATTTTGCTTATTATGCGGCCAGAGAGCCTCGTGAATTCTCTGCTGCTCCACCTACTTCATTTTTCGGTTTCTTCCCTGCTAAATGCAGCATAGAGTGTTTTGGTCAGGATTTGCCTCATGCCCCATTTGTAAAGTCTTTTGATCACATGGGGCTTGTGGAAGATTTTCTTGGAGAGTTTTTATTTTTTAAAACTGTCTTTAATCATTTTCACAGCATAACAAATCTTCATAAGCAAAATAGCATGTCATTTCACAGTGCATAGTTTTATAGTTTTTTTCACATCACTTATTTCTATAACAGATCCCTACTTTGTGATACAACAAGCATTCCACTGGTCTGTCAGTGACGCATGCAGTTAATGATAACGCCCCCCTCCCTTGACAATGAGTCTTAGTCTTATATTTTATTTATATATATATATATATATATATATATATATCTATCTATAAATAAATATATTCTCTAACCAATCCCGATCTTTTTTGAAAAACCGGACACCTACACACAGGAGCACGATTAGCCATCCAGTTGAGGGTTTATTTTAAAACCGCATGACACGTTTCGGCACACAGGCCTTGTTCACACACATACATATATATATATATATATATATATATATATATATATCCAAAACTATGCAGGTCCCAACTTTAACGAGCAGCCACACACGAACACATTCAATGTTGTTTATTTCATCCAACTCGCCAGCAGGTGCAAACCAGCGATGTACTCCCTCATCTGCTGCCAAACGCGTTTCGAGAGCTGCTGCTCTCTTCGTCAGTGGCAAGGTGCTTCTGAGTCGATGGCGCGCCTCATAAGTTTTCAGTCCCCGCCCTCTGGGCGTGTCACCATCCCAGCGGCGTTTCTGGGCTCTGTAGTCTTTGTATTCAGAGGGGCGTGTGCATGGAAATGCGGGCGAAATACTCCCAAGTGGGTGGGAGTGCACACCAATGGCTGTCACCTGCCCCGCTTCTCAGTGGGTGAAAGCATGTTGCGCGGACATTCCTGCAATGCCCAACGCTGTCCGTGTCCTCGTTAGCCCAGTGTCGGTGGTAACGTAGGTTCTGCCACAGTAGCAGGTTGCTCCTCACGACCAGGGCGGCAGTTTTTTAAATCCAAAACTATGCAGGTCCCAACTTTAACGAGCAGCCACACACGAACACATTCAATGTTGTTTATTTCATCCAACTCGCAAGCAGGTGCAAACCAGCGATGTACTCCCTCATCTGCTGCCAAACGCGTTTCGAGAGCTGCTGCTCTCTTCGTCAGTGGCAAGGTGCTTCTGAGTCCATGGCGCGCCTCATAAGTTTTCAGTCCCCGCCCTCTGGGCGTGTCACCATCCCAGCGGCGTTTCTGGGCTCTGTAGTCTTTGTATTCAGAGGGGCGTGTGCATGGAAATGCGGGCGAAATACTCCCAAGTGGGTGGGAGTGCACACCAATGGCTGTCACCTGCCCCGCTTCTCAGTGGGTGAAAGCATGTTGCGCGGACATTCCTGCAATGCCCAACGCTGTCCGTGTACTCGTTAGCCCAGTGTCGGTGGTAATGTAGGTTCTGCCACAGCAGCAGGCTGCTCCTCACGACCAGGGCGGCCGTTTTTTAAATCCAAAACTATGCAGGTCCCAACTTTAACGAGCAGCCACACACGAACACATTCAATGTTGTTTATTTCATCCAACTCGCGAGCAGGTGCAAACCAGCGATGTACTCCCTCATCTGGTGACAGCCATTGGTGTGCACTCCCACCCACTTGGGAGTATTTCGCCCGCATTTCCATGCACACGCCCCTCTGAATACAAAGACTACAGAGCCCAGAAACGCCGCTGGGATGGTGACACGCCCAGAGGGCGGGGACTGAAAACTTATGAGGCGCGCCATGGACTCAGAAGCACCTTGCCACTGACGAAGAGAGCAGCAGCTCTCGAAACGCGTTTGGCAGCAGATGAGGGAGTACATCGCTGGTTTGCACCTGCTGGCGAGTTGGATGAAATAAACAACATTAAATGTGTTCGTGTATGGCTGCTCGTTAAAGTTGGGACCTGCATAGTTTTGGATTTAAAAAACGGCCGCCCTGGTCGTGAGGAGCAGCCTGCTGCTGTGGCAGAACCTACGTTACCACCGACACTGGGCTAACGAGGACACGGACAGCGTTGGGCATTGCAGGAATGTCCGCGCAACATGCTTTCACCCACTGAGAAGCGGGGCAGGTGACAGCCATTGGTGTGCACTCCCACCCACTTGGGAGTATTTCGCCCGCATTTCCATGCACACGCCCCTCTGAATACAAAGACTACAGAGCCCAGAAACGCCGCTGGGATGGTGACACGCCCAGAGGGCGGGGACTGAAAACTTATGAGGCGCGCCATGGACTCAGAAGCACCTTGCCACTGACGAAGAGAGCAGCAGCTCTCGAAACGCGTTTGGCAGCAGATGAGGGAGTACATCGCTGGTTTGCACCTGCTGGCGAGTTGGATGAAATAAACAACATTGAATGTGTTCGTGTGTGGCTGCTCGTTAAAGTTGGGACCTGCATAGTTTTGGATTTAAAAAACGGCCGCCCTGGTCGTGAGGAGCAGCCTGCTGCTGTGGCAGAACCTACGTTACCACCGACACTGGGCTAACGAGGACACGGACAGCGTTGGGCATTGCAGGAATGTCCGCGCAACATGCTTTCACCCACTGAGAAGCGGGGCAGGTGACAGCCATTGGTGTGCACTCCCACCCACTTGGGAGTATTTCGCCCGCATTTCCATGCACACGCCCCTCTGAATACAAAGACTACAGAGCCCAGAAACGCCGCTGGGATGGTGACACGCCCAGAGGGCGGGGACTGAAAACTTATGAGGCGCGCCATGGACTCAGAAGCACCTTGCCACTGACGAAGAGAGCAGCAGCTCTCGAAACGCGTGTGGCAGCAGATGAGGGAGTACATCGCTGGTTTGCACCTGCTGGCGAGTTGGATGAAATAAACAACATTGAATGTGTTCGTGTGTGGCTGCTCGTTAAAGTTGGGACCTGCATAGTTTTGGATATATATATATATATATATATATATATATATATATATATCTATATATATATATATAACCTACTGGCGGTCGCCAGTAGGTAGTTATAGTTAGGATTTTTTTCAATGTTAAATCTCAAAATTCTATTTGGAATAACTTTGGCACCGGTTGACGAATCTGCCTGAAAATTTCCTGAAAATGGCCTCGTCGAGCTCCGGTCCTTCCTTGAAAGTTTGGGGGGGATACGTCAAGCGGGGGCCGAGATAAAAGGGGGGTCCCAAAACACGTTTTCCCCATGTAAATTTCCATAGGGCGGTTGATTTCACTTTTAGCCCGAACGGCTGAATGGATTTCCAGCAAACTTGGCAAAATTGAAGGGACTGGTAGCCCGATGTGCCTTTGCTATGTCTCAAGATATGTGCTGCAGTGGATTTTGAGTAATTTAGGTTCAAAAAAATATATATATCTATAGGCGCTCTCCGGTGCGCGCACCGGAGTGCGCTCCAGGCGCGACACGCGACTTGCGCGCAGGAAGCTGATTGGCTCTTGGGTGTCTGTAAACATTCTAAACAGTCTGGAGCGGCCGCCATCTTGTGTCTCGGTAAAATCGAGACACAAGGGGTTTGAACAAAAAAGGGGCAAATGACCATAAGGGGGAAGAGTAGACCCCCTCTGACCCCCTAGGTTTGATGTGGGGGCTAAAATAGGGTCCTGCGGGGCATTAAATTTTTTATTTTTTTTTTCGTTTTGCGCGGGGGAAGCGCATGGTACGCGCACCGACGAAGCACGGGGAAAATCCAGGACCATATTTATGAACGCCTTGCGCTGCCAGTTTTGCGCCGCCTGTGCGTCAATTTTTGTGACGCACCAGCGGTGTAAAAAAATGCGCATTGTTACGCAATATTTAAAAAGTGACGCATCTATCTAGATGCGTCACTTTTTAAATATAGTGCAACGAGGCACATTTTTTTACACTGCTGGTGCGATGCGTCACTTTTCTGTGCGCACTCCTTATGACATTCCAGATGTGTCATATTTAATGTATGACGAATCATGTTGCAAGGAGTTACAGATACATCAGTATTTCTGACATATCTGTAAACATAAAAGTGACGCGAGGCAGGCGCAAGATTTTGACGCAACAGCATCCTAAAAGTGACGCAGAGAAATCTCATAGATTTCAGTACGTCGTTATTACCAAGCTTTTTGCGGGGGAATGCCCCCTCTGCATACATTATACCTGACGCAGATATAATGTGGCGCAGAGTTTTAAAAAGTGACCCATGTACCTAGATGCGTCACTTTTTAAAAATAGCGTCAGGTATAATGCATGCAGAGGGGGTGTTCTCCCGCAAAAAGCTTTGTAATAGCGACGCAGTGAAATCTTTGAGATTTCACTGCGTCACTTTTAGGATGCTGTTGCGTCAAAATCTTGCGCCTGCTTTACAGCAGGTGTTAGACTGACGCAAGACCTTTCACATGGTGCTTTTTCCATGTGAAAGGACACATTACTGGAGTTGCGTCACTTTTGTGACGCACTCCAGCAATGCGTTACTTGGAATGTCATAAGGAGTGCGCACAGAAAAGTGACGCATCGCACCAGTGGTGTAAAAAAATGTGCCTCGTTGCGTTATATTTAAAAAGTGACGTATCTAGGTAGATGGGTCACTTTTTAAAATCAAGCGCCACATTATATCTGCGTGAGGTATAATGCATGCAGAGGGGGTGTTCCCCCGCAAAAAGCTTTGTAATAGCGACGCAGTGAAATCTTTGAGATTTCACTGCGTCACTTTTAGGATGCTGTTGCGTCCTTTAAATATAGTGCAACAAGGCACATTTTATTACACTGCTGGTGCGATGCGTCACTTTTCTGTGCGCACTCCTTATGACATTCCAGATGTGTCATATTTAATGTATGACGAATCATGTTGCAAGGAGTTACAGATACGTCAGTATTTCTGACATATCTGTAAACATGAAAGTGAAGCGAGGCAGGCGCAAGATTTTGACGCAACAGCATCCTAAAAGTGACGCAGAGAAATCTCATAGAT
The DNA here is from genome assembly GCF_964263255.1 of Lissotriton vulgaris. NCBI lineage: Eukaryota > Metazoa > Chordata > Amphibia > Caudata > Salamandridae > Lissotriton > Lissotriton vulgaris. The sequence continues at coordinate 700,931,277 of NC_141697.1, read as the reverse complement.
TTCAGTACGTCGTTATTACCAAGCTTTTTGCGAGGGATTGCCCCCTCTGCATACATTATACCTGATGCAGATATAATGTGGCGCAGAGTTTTAAAAAGTGACCCATGTACCTAGATGCGTCACTTTTTAAAAATAGCGTCAGGTATAATGGATGCAGAGGGGGTGTTCCCCTGCAAAAAGCTTGGTAATAATGACGCAGTGCGTCACTTTTAGGATGCTGTTGCGTCAAAATCTTGCGCCTGCTTCACAGCAAACCTTTCACATGGTGCTTTTTCCATGTGAAAGGACACATTACTGGAGTTGCGTCACTTTTGTGACGCACTCCAGCAATGCGTTACTTTTGTGTTTACAGATACGTCAGAAATACTGACATATCTGTAACTCCTTGCGAATTGATTAGTCATATATTAAATATGACATATCTGGAATGTCATAAGGAGTGCGTCCAGAAAAGTGACGCATCGCTGTTTTCACGTAGCGATGCGTCACTTTTCAGAAATGAGGCCTCCAGTTTATTCACTGTGTCATAACTTTCTTTTCTAACACTCACCTTCTTTCATTCCTCCTACTTCACTTCCTTTCACCTCTCATACCTTTCTGTTCTTTCTTACTCATTCTCCTTTCAATTATCAATGCACTATATTTCACTTACTCTTCATTTTTTTAAGAATATAGCTCTTTGATGAGAATTGGAGGTAGTTCTGAAAAGAACTTTTGGTTTTCTTCTTTTAACTGAACAGGAACAAAAACAGGGAATGGAAACTGCTCAACAGGAGCAAAAAGAAAACAAAAAAATTAGGGGTGGGAAGGGCAGCGATGGTTCTCCAATGCTCGAACCATGAGCAGGACACTTTGCTCCCCATAGGTGAGGAGTTGATTGCAGTATCTGCATTTGACGACCCCATGGTTAAATGCAGGTTGTATGTTTGGCACCTGCTCCTGCGATTGCTCTCTCCCAGAAGAAGTTGCTCCTCCGGTTGATGTAGAGGCCCCATCTCTGGGAACCTCTTGTGCCAGAGCCCTGACACTTTCCCGGGCAAAATTCTGGGGGTGCCTCCTCTCCACATGTCGAATCATGGTAAAGTTCCCAAAAGAGTACTTTTTTGGGGGGTTACCCCGTGACAGGACCTGTTTGCAGATCCTGCACTCCACTTTTGGTGCATTCACCTTTTTCTGGTCTGCTGGAAACTTAAAAAATTTCCAAATGAAATGCTCTTTCACCTTTGGTTGAGGAGGCTCTTCATCGATGAATTCAGGCTCATCTTCACTGCTGGATGGTCTGGCAGCCATGATTAACCAAGAAATATGCAAGAGCAAAAAGGCAGGTCTTTCAGTCACAAAAGTGAAAGAAGAAGTGAAGGAAATGGGTGGGGATTTCATTCATTGTAAAAAAAAACTGTTAGCAACCAATGAAAAGTGTTATTTTAGGGTCACATGACCCGACGCGTTTACGCAGCGCGCTCCGGAGCTCTTCCGGTGCGTTTACGCAGCGCGATCGTAGGCGCTTCCGGGGCGCAAACGTGGCGCGATCGTAGGCGCTTTTGCGTGCGTTTACGCGCCGCGAACGTAGGCGCTTCCGAGGGCACTTACGTTGCGCGCCGAAGTGACGTCATCAAACTTTTACAGAAATGCATAATAATTTTCCTTATTAAAAAAAACTAATTTTATTTGTATGGTACGAAATGTTTTGCATTATTATTAACTTTTCATTCATATTTTTTTTCACGAACGACAGTAGCGCTCTGGGTGCGCTTTCAGATGAGCTCACGGAAAAGCTTACCGGAGAGCTTAGCTGAAAGCTTCCAGGAGCGCGCACCCAGAGCGCAAAAGAAAAAAATTATATAAAAAAAATGAATATTTTAAAAAAAACAGCAAATTGTAAAAAAAAAAAAAGGTTAGAAACTCGATATACAAAGGAATTAGCATTTTAAAAACCTATGAAATTCAATGAAAAAACCATAGGTTTCACACCAGTTATAGTTAGGAATTAGCATTTAAAAAACCTATCAAATTCACTGAAAAAACCATAGGTTTAACACCAGTTATAGTTAGCTGGAAATTTTACTGATATAAAACCATTGAAATTCCCAGGTTATAGTTAGATGGACTCACTATAACTTGCGCGTGCAATGCACTGCTGATGACGTCACATATTACATCACTCATGACATCACTCATGACATCACTCATGACATCACTCATGACATCATCCTTGAGACAGAGTGACAGACCTCCTTTCAGTGTAATGCCCCCTCTTTCAGTGATTGCCCCCTCTGCATACATTATACCTGATGCAGATATAATGTGGCGCAGAGTTTTAAAAAGTGACCCATGTACCTAGATGCGTCACTTTTTAAAAATAGCGTCAGGTATAATGGATGCAGAGGGGGTGTTCCCCTGCAAAAAGCTTGGTAATAATGACGCAGTGCGTCACTTTTAGGATGCTGTTGCGTCAAAATCTTGCGCCTGCTTCACAGCAAACCTTTCACATGGTGCTTTTTCCATGTGAAAGGACACATTACTGGAGTTGCGTCACTTTTGTGACGCACTCCAGCAATGCGTTACTTTTGTGTTTACAGATACGTCAGAAATACTGACATATCTGTAACTCCTTGCGAATTGATTAGTCATATATTAAATATGACATATCTGGAATGTCATAAGGAGTGCGTCCAGAAAAGTGACGCATCGCTGTTTTCACGTAGCGATGCGTCACTTTTCAGAAATGAGGCCTCCAGTTTATTCACTGTGTCATAACTTTCTTTTCTAACACTCACCTTCTTTCATTCCTCCTACTTCACTTCCTTTCACCTCTCATACCTTTCTGTTCTTTCTTACTCATTCTCCTTTCAATTATCAATGCACTATATTTCACTTACTCTTCATTTTTTTAAGAATATAGCTCTTTGATGAGAATTGGAGGTAGTTCTGAAAAGAACTTTTGGTTTTCTTCTTTTAACTGAACAGGAACAAAAACAGGGAATGGAAACTGCTCAACAGGAGCAAAAAGAAAACAAAAAAATTAGGGGTGGGAAGGGCAGCGATGGTTCTCCAATGCTCGAACCATGAGCAGGACACTTTGCTCCCCATAGGTGAGGAGTTGATTGCAGTATCTGCATTTGACGACCCCATGGTTAAATGCAGGTTGTATGTTTGGCACCTGCTCCTGCGATTGCTCTCTCCCAGAAGAAGTTGCTCCTCCGGTTGATGTAGAGGCCCCATCTCTGGGAACCTCTTGTGCCAGAGCCCTGACACTTTCCCGGGCAAAATTCTGGGGGTGCCTCCTCTCCACATGTCGAATCATGGTAAAGTTCCCAAAAGAGTACTTTTTTGGGGGGTTACCCCGTGACAGGACCTGTTTGCAGATCCTGCACTCCACTTTTGGTGCATTCACCTTTTTCTGGTCTGCTGGAAACTTAAAAAATTTCCAAATGAAATGCTCTTTCACCTTTGGTTGAGGAGGCTCTTCATCGATGAATTCAGGCTCATCTTCACTGCTGGATGGTCTGGCAGCCATGATTAACCAAGAAATATGCAAGAGCAAAAAGGCAGGTCTTTCAGTCACAAAAGTGAAAGAAGAAGTGAAGGAAATGGGTGGGGATTTCATTCATTGTAAAAAAAAACTGTTAGCAACCAATGAAAAGTGTTATTTTAGGGTCACATGACCCGACGCGTTTACGCAGCGCGCTCCGGAGCTCTTCCGGTGCGTTTACGCAGCGCGATCGTAGGCGCTTCCGGGGCGCAAACGTGGCGCGATCGTAGGCGCTTTTGCGTGCGTTTACGCACCGCGAACGTAGGCGCTTCCGAGGGCACTTACGTTGCGCGCCGAAGTGACGTCATCAAACTTTTACAGAAATGCATAATCATTTTCCTTATTAAAAAAAACTAATTTTATTTGTATGGTACGAAATGTTTTGCATTATTATTAACTTTTCATTCATATTTTTTTTCACGAACGACAGTAGCGCTCTGGGTGCGCTTTCAGATGAGCTCACGGAAAAGCTTACCGGAGAGCTTAGCTGAAAGCTTCCAGGAGCGCGCACCCAGAGCGCAAAAGAAAAAAATTATATAAAAAAAATGAATATTTTAAAAAAAACAGCAAATTGTAAAAAAAAAAAAGGTTAGAAACTCGATATACAAAGGAATTAGCATTTTAAAAACCTATGAAATTCGATGAAAAAACCATAGGTTTCACACCAGTTATAGTTAGGAATTAGCATTTAAAAAACCTATCAAATTCACTGAAAAAACCATAGGTTTAACACCAGTTATAGTTAGCTGGAAATTTTACTGATATAAAACCATTGAAATTCCCACGTTATAGTTAGATGGACTCACTATAACTTGCGCGTGCAATGCACTGCTGATGACGTCACATATTACATCACTCATGACATGGTCAGTGACATCACTCATGACATCACTCATGACATCATCCTTGAGACAGAGTGACAGACCTCCTTTCAGTGTAATGTAACCCATGAAACACATATTCAAAAATAGAAATTAACATTTTCAAAAAAATGGAGATACACATAAAAGTTACAACAACCAATTCAATAATTCCACCATCTATATACACATCCACTCATTCACCAACAGTTCTATATAGTCACTCATACATATACTCACTCATCATATGTAGTGATACACCTATACATCCTGTTACATACCAACAGTCATCCAAAAGTTACTCTCACACATACTCACACATGCAAGTAAACTATTGAACATCCATTTATTTGCATATACATCTAAACACACACTACCACCTTACTTCTAAGGAAACTTACACATACTTACTCTCTTAAACAATCACTTATAGAAACACATACTTATTTAAACAGGAACTCTTACAATCTCTTACTCTCACATATACTCACTTATATACATCAATATTCACATATACTAGATTAAAACATATGTAGTTACTGATAAAGACACTAGTGAGACAGTCATTCACGCAGTAACACACACATATACACACTCATCCACCCATACAGTCCTGCACATATGCTGTCTTCAAAACACATACAAAGAGAGAGTCAGTCATTCATGCATCTATGTGATAAGTAATACCCCCACCAAACCATACAAACACTCATACTGATACTAAAAAAAATCTAATAACCCATATACCTACACATGTAGCTACTCACCAACCCATGCAGCCACTTATAAACAAAGTGAAACACTAATACATATATTTAAATATTTAAACATTACTCACTAATATATTTTTTCACTAGCATACACTTAATAAGCCAGTTAACGAATCAATTTTTTTTAAAAAACCATCCATTTAGACACTTATTTAAACATTTATTCTTCCATCAACTTTTACATATACATATATAAAATATATTTATTTTTCAGAAAGACACACATTCACTGGATGGTGTCATCAGTGATGTCATGAGTGATGTCACTGACCATGTCATGAGTGATGTAATATGTGACGTCATCAGCAGTGCATTGCACGCGCAAGTTATAGTGAGTCCATCTAACTATAACGTGGGAATTTCAATGGTTTTATATCAGTAAAATTTACAGCTAACTATAACTGGTGTTAAACCTATGGTTTTTTCAGTGAATATATATATATATATATATATATATATATATATATATATGAAAAAAAACACCTCCTCTCGTCGAAAGAAGCAGAAGCCTCGAAGGGGATTTGCAAGACAACACCCTTTATTTCAGTAAAGTGGCGAATGCATTTCGGCCGGATTGGCCTTCGTCAGCGCCTGCGGTGAGTAATTAGGAAGTCCTGGTGTCCTGCAAAACAAATGCACCCAACCGCACTCTGATAGGTGCCTAGTGTTAGCTCCGCCCCTCACTCAGGTGATGTTTCAGCCGGTCCGAGAAAGTCAGCGGACTCCATTACCCAGGATGCACTGTTAGCTCCCAGGTGAGTATGGCTGAGGGACGTTCTTGATGAAATACAAGAAAATAGCAGGGGTTGGGTTCAATGCAGGACGTGAGCCGCAAAAGAAACTGGTGGTGCTGCCTCGAGTCCCCGTGCCTCACCTACCGAAAGTCCAAGTGGCAAATTCACAGGGGCGGGAGAACAATGCAGCCCGCCCTGGCAGAGGCAAATGTCTCAATTAGCCGCTTCAGATTGCTTGGACTGCCGGCGAGTCTGGAGAATTCAAAACAATGAAGAAACAGGCAGTGCCGAGGCAAGAACCAGAATCTCCAGGCCACAAGTGGTGAGTGAGCTTCTGAACGCGCTTCTGGCACACGCATGACATTGATGAAAAAAACACCTCCTCTCGTCGAAAGAAGCAGAAGCCTCAAAGGGGATTTGCAAGACAACACCCTTTATTTCAGTAAAATGGCGAATGCATTTCGACCGGATTGGCCTTCGTCAGCGCCTGCGGTGAGTAATTAGGAAGTCCTGGCGTCCTGCAAAACAAATGCACCAAACCGCACTCTGATAGGTGCCTAGTGTTAGCTCCGCCCCTCACTCAGGTGAATATATATATATATATATATATATATATATATATATATATATATATATATACTAGCAGCCGTCCCGACGTTGTCCGGGTATGAATTGCTGCCGGCCAGTAGCATATTGTTTTGTAGGTTTTCGTTTTGATAGCATTTCTTATCTGTGACAGGCCTGTGAAACGCACTGATTCACAGTGCATGGCATGAGCACAATTTACATTACAGAAGAACACATTCATTTGTGCTGATGCCGAGATTCAAACGTAGCTCCCCGGCTCTAAATTTCGCAATTCTAGAACTTGTGGCGGGTGGTGAGTCTAAAAGTGTATGTCGGTGCTGGCCATCAATGAGAGAGACCTGTGCATTTTTCAAATGGGTGGTGAAAAAATATGAGTATGTTGTTGGAGATGTGGGCCGCCGTGCCACCAATGTACTTACCGGGGGAGGTTTGCAACTTTCTTTACGCATACCATCACTCCGCCTACTTTCATTATGAAAGTACCATGACTCCGCAATGCCATTATAACGCATGGCATTACAATTTATATGCTTTTACCACGCATACACTTACAACGAAATTCGTTGTAAATGCTTGAATGGTAAAAGCATGGTTTTTAAAAAAAAATTGGATAAGGCAAGTATGGATATAGGGGTATATGTTTTGGGGTACTGGGGTATATGTTTGGGTATTTTAAGGGTACAGATATAGTTTTGGGTTATGGGGTACAGGGGTAGTTGTAGGGTTTAGGGACAGGTATGGGTTTTGGGGTACAGGGGTATTTTTAGGGTTCAGGGGTAGGTTTGGGTTTTGGGGTACAGGGGTATTTTAAGGGTTCAGGGCTAGGTTTCGGTTTTGGGGTACAGGGTTATTTTTAGGGTTCAGGGCTAGGTTTGGGTTTTGGGGTACAGGGGTATTTTTAGGGTTCAGGGGTAGGTTTGGGTTTTGGGGTACAGGGGTATTTTAAGGATTCGGGGCTAGGTTTGGGTTTTGGGGTACAGGGGTATTTTAGGGTTCAGGGGTAGGTTTGGGTTTTGGGGTACAGTGGTATTTTTAGGGTTCAGGGCTAGGTTTGGGTTATGGGGTACAGGGGTATTTTTAGGGTTCAGGGGTAGGTTTGGGTTTTGAGATACAGGGGTATTCATTGGGTTCAGGCTAGGTTTGGGTTTTGGGGTACAGGGGTATTTTTAGGATTTAGGGGTAGGTTTGGGTTTTGGGGTACAGGGTATATTTATAGGGTTAAGATGGGTTAGTGTTTAAGGGTGTTGTGGTATTTTAAGGAGTAAGGGTGGGTTATGATTATGAGGTGCAGGGGTATTTAAAGGGAGCAGGGTGGGATTAGCACACAATATGAGACATGGCATGAAGGGCGGAAAGTACCACACGCCCCCATTGTTTGTCACGCCCCCAGCACACGCCCACAGCACAACGTAGACACGCCCACAAGGGACTACTATGCTGGCACGGTTCTTTTACCTTTTAAATGTATATGGTGGGCGTCTGCATAGCCTATGTCCTTGTGCTGCAACTGACCTTTCCAACGCTGTATTGGGTGTTGTGATTGGTGCTGTGGTTCCTGAGATTACCCGCCTCAAAGGTTTGGGCTCTCTCTTTATTATATTAGTATGGATATCCCACCATTGCCAGCGAGCTTTATTTACGCAAACTTACCATGTATTTTTTTTATATACAAACATGTAGTTGACAATGTTCCCGGGGTGGCTCATACTGCGTGAACACACACTAGTAGATCAACAATGTGGTTGAGTTCTATATACCTTTCATTATTAGCTGTACAACTCGCAACTCTCTCCACACTGGTGGGTGTCTGATTTAACCGCATCGCTGCGGCGGTTATTTTTCCCCTGTGCGGCTTTTTTCTAAAAGCCGCGTTACCTGACGAGCTCAGCTCGTCATCAGCACACGACCATCGTGGCTGATGACGAGCTGAGCTCGTCATCAGCAGCGAAGGGGTTAACAGCCACGTGAAAAGAGTTCGTTTCATAGTGGCTAGTTCGGTGAAGTGGTGCAATGTAAGTGCTTTCAGCTTTAGCTTTTTGAAAGTTGTTGATTCAACTCTCCATGTCACCATCAAGCTTTTCTTTTCGCTAAACTCCAAAGGTACTTTTCTTTCTAAACTACTTAAATTTAAATTCCTACATTTCATCAAGTCTAAATACAATATGGGAAAAATAGAAATGTTTCCATCAAAATTGGTTATGAAAAAAATGGATTGTGTTGTCTCTGTTTTGTTAAATGCTTACTTGGGCAAAATATTGAATACCTCAATATGGAGTGCGTACAGAAGAAGTATATATTAAATAGAAAATGTATACAGCTTTATCTTTCAATGGGACTGTCCAGCCCGAACTGCCAGGCCAGGCCAGGTCCTCCCTGAACCGGAACATAAGCAAACTGTTTGTGTTCTAGTTCAGGGAGGACCTGGCCTGGTAGTTTGGACTCAATTGTTCCTACTGGAGCAGAGTCAAGACTGACTTGTATATGTCAGCATCCAAACTGAGGAGGCATTGTGTGCAGCCTGAATTATGTGTGTCTGAGAATAATTCAAGCATTCTATATATCATTTTTATGGATACTTCAGTGCGATGCCCTAGATGGGACAGGTAAGCAGACATGGGTCCCGTGCACACTGTGCCACTTGAACCAAGCTATATCCGACTGATGAGCCCTAATAGGATCAAACCGGTCTTTGGTTGCTTGTGTTCCAGTAGGACCCGGCCTGTTACTACTGGAGCGGTGTAAAGGCTGATTTGCACATGGCCAAACTGAGATGACATGGTGTGCAAAATAATTGGGATGCTTCCAGAGTAATTGGTAGCATATGAGATTTAATTCAAGCATTCCATCCATTACTTTTTTTGTATTCGTCAGTTCAACATTTTTAAAGCACCTTCTGTCATCAACATGCCTGGGCCGTAAACACATGTAACACACTCACATAAAAAGTTGGTGCTTGGAAAGTTTAAGAATGGCTATCCAACGTTCAGTGCGTTACTATTCTCCCTTCTTACTAGCTGTGCAATGATACACTCCATCATAGTGCATTCTTAAAGTGTAGATTAAATAATTGTTGTATTTGAGTCCTCCAAGGCACAATGTATGTTGATTAAAGCTGATGTACAGTGATCTGTTGCCTAGACCAGAGTGGGTCCTTCTTCCATCCTCATTGCCATCCAGACTCTGGCCTGGTTGTACTAGCTGATGCCTAGCTGCTGTGCATTGTTTTGGGAAATATGTAGCTTCTTATTCATTCTCCAGACCTCCACTTCTTGTTAAATCCAGGCCCAAGCCCTCCTGGCCTAGCTGCAGCAGCTGATGTCCAGTCCATGTGCATTTTTTGCCAATTTGTCCCTAGCCTTTGTGTCTGGCGTTACTGATTATATCTGCTTCCTACCTCCATCCTTAACGTGCAGCTATTTGCCTTTTTCCTTTTCACATTCCCTTGAGCAATGCCATCGTCTCTCATTTGCATAAACCTTACTTCAAAACAAATGCTGATTGGTCCCTTAATCTCAGTGATGGCTTGTCCTGTCACCACTCCTGGGTGAGTCAACCATGAATTTTGTCTCTTTATTCCTTGGCTTGCTCCATTGCCACTCTTCTGTGGTATCCGTAGAGCTTTAACAGGGCATACACCTTAGCTGGTAGCACAGTGGCTGCTGTTGCTCTACTGTGGCCCGTCCGAGCATACACTAATGGTGGTTGCATAAAGCTCGTTCTTAAGGGTTGTTCCTCTGCAGCTACTCGGTGAAGCTCTCAAAGCATATTGGGCCCGATGTAGGTGGCCAATACCGGTCGGAAACGGCCGAATTCGGCCGTTTCCGACCGGTATTTGGCCTTTTGAGATGCAGGGGACCTTTTTTTCTCCGATTCAGTATTTTACTGATTCAGTAAAATTACCGAAGCGGAATAATACCGAATCGGTAAGTTTACAGATTTTAAAAAATCGGGATGTAGGTGGGACTACTTTCAGTCCCACAGGCCCTTCAGATTCGGTATTTTAACACCCAATCCAATTGGGTGTTAAAATACCGAATCCAGGTGTGCATGCACATGTGTGCATGCACAACTATGCCATGTGACAGACAGACATGCCCTTAGGGCATGTCTGTGGGCCACATGGCACACAAGCCAGTATTGGGGGTGCTAGAGGGTGTCAAAGTGACACCCCCTGCACCCTTGCAGAAATCGGTAATTACCGAATCGGTAAATACCGATTCGGTAATGCACATTGATTCCTATGGGCTTCAAGGCCCATAGGAATCAATGGGGGATACCGATTCGGTATTTACAGAATCGGTAAATACCGAATCTTACAGATTCGGAATTTACCGATTCTGAAATACCCACATCTCCCCCCCGCCAATTTACCACTTCTTAAATTCCGAATCGGTATGATTCAGTATTTAAGAAGTGGTAAATTGGAGTTTACCTACATCGGGCCCATTCTGTGGTTGTGTCCTCTGTTGCTCCACTGTGGCCCATCAGACCTTATGCTATCACTCTTTGTATAATGTCCATTCCAATGGGTTGCCACTGCCACTACTGTGTGGAATTACATACATATTCCTTGGCTGTCCTTGTAACGGTTGCGCGTCTGTCAATTGATGATTGACCCATTAGAGGATACAATATTGATGGTGGTGTAATGCTCCTTGAGGTGGGTTGCTTCCTCCTGCTTAAGCATGGACTTCTTGGACCACATACCATGGCTGTTGGGAAAATGCCAATTCCGTCGGCTGTTCCTTTATTATTTTTTGTATGTACTCCAGTTCATTTACAGCAGTTAATTCAAGATTGTGCCTCCAAGGGTTGTATTCTTCTCATCTGGACACTTCTTAAGCCTTTACTTAATGCGGTTTAGTCCGTATCATACAAACCTACTGTGTTGCCCCACTCATTTGCTATCTGTCCGTATACTAAACAACTGATTCCTAAGAGTGCCTTTTCTCTCACTTTCTTTACTTCAAATTCATCCATAGGTCAATCACAATAATCGTACAACTGTGCTCCTCACACGAATCAGTAGTACTCCTGTTACCAATGCATAATATGCTTCAGCTTCTTGCAAGAAGAATGAAGCACTACATAGAAACGCTTTAGAAAGGCAGCTATAATACACATTACAGTAGTATATTACACAATTGGGTTACTAATGAAACAAAATACGCATCATGCTTCATCGTGATGTCTACATCGGTGGAGCTGGGGAAGGTTTGGGTTGTCACTGTGCAACGTAATTTAAAGTGTTAGTATCTCTAGCAAGAGCATGTTGAGTTATTCTGTGCATCTATCCAGAAATCTTATTGCAGTAAGACTCTTCTTAACACAGCTTTAAACAGAGAATCAAAGGATCATTGATATAGTGGTGCGGAAGGTGACTGGGCAGAGGGTGCAGATGTTATGTGGCACCTTGCGATGTCATGCGTTACCTTGAATGGTGTGTGAAGTGCTCCTACCTTCTATGATTATTTATTATTATACGGTCTTATATAGCGCATAGCTACCCAGGGAGGCATTCCCAGCACTTCCACAAAGAGGTAGGAGCTAGCAGAAAGAGAAAAACGATCAGAACAGCCAGGTTTTTAGAGTTTTGCGGAAAATGGTCAGTGATTGGCAGCTTTTCGGAGACTCAGGCAGATTGTTCCAAAGCTTAGGACCCAAGTAAGAGAAGGAGTGACCACCCATGCGGGCCATTTTGACTCTATGGACCTTACGAAGGAACCGGTGGCTTGACCGAAGGAGTGGGTTGGGTGGTATGGTTTCACCCTTTGATATATTGATATTTACCATTAGCATAGCATACATATAATTTTAGGTGGTGTTACACAAGCCACTGGTATGTTTTATAGCCTTTAAGGTGTAATGTTTCATGCGGTGTTTTACTTGAAAAAGTTACCATAGTACCGATTACTATAGGTCATGAATGATGGTCCAGATTGGTGCAAAACTCTGCTGTTCCTCCGAGTCCATCTTATTTTTTTCTTGTCTCACTCATACTAATGTAAAAACAAAAATAATTGTAGCTGCATTGGACGCAAGCAGGAAATAAAAAAGTGTCTCCACATGTAAAATACCCCGAAAAGAAGTGAGGCTAGTTGACACTACCTTTGTTTCAACTTGTGATCTATAGGGTACGTTCCATCAGTTCTATTTATGAGCTTCTCAAACACTGACCTATGCTGCCAAGTATGACTGTGCCTAATATATGCCTATTTGACTTGATCTCAAAGAAATTCATGTATTGTTCTAAATTTACAAATATTTTGTTTCCACTTTGTGACATTTATCTTTTTGTTTCCTACATTGTCTCACTCTGAATTCTCCACTTATGTCTGGCCAAATGTTTCTTTTCACAGAGCTACCAAGAAACAATTTTAAATGCATATGAATAGAGCCACAGTTCCTCTTCAAGAAATAAAACGGGGGTGCTAGAGGGCACACGGCTAGATAGCCGCACTCTAGTGTAGCTCTGCCCGGCTGAGCTAATATCCGGCCATTATCCGCCACCAAATCGATGCATCTGAGTCCCTACTGCAAGATACTACTCCCCTGCCTTATGGAGCAAAACGGTCGGTGCTTGGCGGTACCGCTGCGCTGCTGATCCCGTCTGGCAAAGTTCAAGTGAATGCGGACAAGATGGTGCCTGCAGTGCGGCCCTGATATTTGGTTCTACCGTCTTGGCCGCAGCCGAGTGAGCTGTCCTAACAGTTGGTAGATCGCAGGCTGAGTATTGAGAACGTCGCCGGCACAGAGTGCCATCTACTGTGCCTGCCGAGGGAGTAACTTCTGCAGGAGTGGTGTGGACCTGCCACGCGGATTGGAGTCCTGCGGTGTGAGGAGAGGCTGCGGCAGTCCAGATTGTGGATTTGTCACCCCGGCTGCCTGGAGAGTGCCTGTGGCCGATTTCGACCTCCTAAAGCTGACCGCAGTGAGTGGGGCTTGACCTGACCGGGCTCGCAGCTATGGAGGTGGGATTAGGCCCGGGGGAGCGGGTCGCGCTCTGAGCTGTGGAGAGCACCGGGGGTGGGAGGGGGGGGGGGGGGGGGGAAGAGGGACGGGTGTGATGAGTGCCGGCGATCTGTGGTAGGCCGCCTAATTGAGACTGGGGGTCATTGCCTGAAGTGGCCACAATCTCCTTTCAATCTGCGGCCTTACCAATCTGCGGGCTACTGTGCCTCAGAGCGTGGCCTGGCGCTGCAGCGTGGACTGCGTTGCTGGGACCAAGGGTGTAGCAGCTGCTGTGTAATCTGAGCGTCACGGGGTCCAGAGGATGGTGGCTCATGGTGGTGGTGCCCTGGGACATTGAGCACGTGGATTGGCACTGGATGGGACATCGCTACGCCAACAGTCTGGGGCCCGGTGCTGTCTGCCTGTACGCCTCAGAATCTAGCTCGCTTGTTGGTAATGGTCCCTCGCTGGAGATATTGGTACTTGTGGCGTCCCCCACTGCCTGTGATCATCTGATTTTCCTCTGCACTGGCCACACTCTTGACAGGTGCACAATGGACTCCTAGCATCTTGCTCTGGACATTTGGAATCTGGCTGGCGTGGTGGGGTGTGGTGTACTTGGGTTGAGCGGGCACTCCTGGGCAAGGGGAAGATGTAGCCTGGCAGGAGTACCTCTCTCTTTTGTCTCCCACCGTACAACTCGGTGCAGCCTTGCTGAGAGCCCACTTGTCACCTATGTCCTCACCTGGGTACTGTCTCTGTGAGTGTCCTTATAATCCCTTGTAGGTATACCTAATATTTGAAGACGATACAAAAAGCAGCCTCAGACTCTGAGGCGGATGCCCTTAGCGACGCACCTCCCACCCTTGAGACCACGCTACTGGCCATGTAGCGCAGCCTGCAATCTATTGAGGGCACCATGGCAGAGGTAAACCATCGTCTGGACCATATGTCTGAGCAGCTGGAGAAACAACACATTCGTATGGGTGAGGTGGAATAACAAGTGTCTGCAGGAGAGGATGGTCTGAGTGAAGTTGCAAGTAAGACATTGAACATGGAAAAGGTCCTGGCCCTTCTTCAGGTCAAGAATGAGGACTTGGAAGCGTGGTCCCGGCGCAACAACAGACTCACGGGGCTGCCGGAATCCACCAACGTTGGAAAAATTGAGACCTTCATAGAAAATCTTATCAAAGATATCTTTGGCACAGAGCAGATGTCTAATATGTTTATTGTGGAGCATTCACATCGCTCCCTTGCGGCACGACCGATCCCAGGGGCCCCTCCCCGCCCAATTATAGCCATGGTGCTAAACTACAGGGATCGTGATGCCATACTCTGATAAATAAAGGTTCTATTGTCCACCAAGGTAACGCTCTGGCCTTCTTCCCCGACTTTACTGTTGCTGTGCAAGCTGCCCGCAGAGAATTTGGTAATGTGAAAAAATTTCTCCAATCGGAAGAGATCCCATATGCGATGTTCTATCCCGCTCGACTAAGGATTGGTCCTGATGGGGAATCAAAAATCTTCTCTAATCCCAAGGCGGCCCTTGAACACGCGAAGCAACTGAAGCGGAACCGGCGGGAGTCCAGCATGGCACGAAGCGATGAGGAGCAGTAGTGGGGGAAGCTGTTATGTTCAAACTGGACTATTGTTTGTTGCTTTCTCCTGATATGGTACGCAATGTAATAAGGACGATTAATGATTTTATCTAACTGTGCTCCCCTCAGATGCGGAGCAAGAAATGGACTGCACGCTGGGGGTAACTAGCATAGTTACTGTGGCATAGTCCCTAGACCTGCTCAGTCGCCTCCTACTATTTGGGAGGTTAGGAGCGCTCTGATGACCCCCCCCCTACAATGGGTGTACCCCACAAACAAGTTATTTTTCGTTGTTTTTGTTTGGGGCAAGTTGTAACACATTGGGATGGCTTTAGCGCGTTGGAGAAGCTGAAGTGGGTGGGGGTAGGTGGGTAGTGGGTCAGGGTACAGTATTGGAATTAGTTATCTACATGTCACGGGGGTATTGAGATGCATCGCAAAATAGCAGACGAATGACTTGAGGAAACAATGTCTTCTGTGTACTATGGTACGAGCGATATGAGTGGTAGAGTGCAGTGTTTGACCTGGAACTTGCGGGGTCTGAATACACCCAAAAGAATTCGAACTGTGCTGCTATCCTTGGATAGGATGGATGTGCAAGTGGCACCCCTTCAGGATACACACCTTACTAGATCCTCTGAATGCAATGTTGGTGCTAGGTGGGCAGGAGTGCAAATTGCTTCATCTTACTCTACCTACTGACTAGGCATAATGATCCTAGTTAAGAAAGGAATCCCATTTACAGTCTTGCGGTCTGATATGGATGAGCTGGGACGGGCAGCAATGGTTTATGGTCAATTGGGTTCACATGAGTGTATTACTGGTGAATGTATATGGTCCAAAAGTGGACGATCCCTCCTTTTTAGGTCTCGCTGAACCAATGGGTAAGCATTGTTCGGCGATATTATAGTAAGGCTTCTGAAAAGTCTCCCCAAACTGCGTATTAGGCACAGTTCATGTGAGCCAGGCAGGTGCACATCACAAGCCACATCGCACATCGCACTCCATACACCATTTGTCTGAGCCTTGGCATCAAACTTCAAAGGAAGCCGCTCCCCCGCCCCCCCCATCAGACTTCAAAGGAATGCGCTCCCCTGCCACAGCAATGCTACTCCCCTAATGAAACCCTTTACATAGTGCATTGTCCCCAGAGTGTTGTTTGCTTTTCAGCCGTCGCTCATGTGCACCTCTCTCCCAATCTACTTTCCATGTTGCTCTGTCGCCAGCGTCCTTCTCCCCCACCCTCTCTGCACTGCTCTTTTTTTACAAGCACCAATGGTGGATCACCCTTGTAAATTTCAAAATAAAGAAAATACTATGTTATCGAAAACATTCTATGTATCTATTAAGAGCCTTGTGGTAGCAATATCTGTTCCAGATGTAGTTTTCTGATGACCTGCACTTAGTTTATTTAGTTGTTTACCTTCTTACTAATCAGAGTGCCCTGTATGTGGAATTTATATGGAGGATTTGCTTTGCATTTCAACCAAACCCTTCCAAGGACCTATGTCTCAGGTTCCAGCAGGCGCAGTTATTCAGAAGATGAGGAGGGTCGATTATTTTTCTTGAGTTGCAATTTCACAACATGCTTCTCTATTAACGGTTTCTATGAAATTACATTTTTGCCCCATGGTTGAATACGTGTATATTGAAAATGCACAAGTGTGATTTCCATACACCAAATATGATTGAACGATGGAGGTGCGGTAGTTCGTTTCAATCTAAGTAGGTGGTGTGCATTGAAATGCAGGTACCGTGGCAAGCAGGCACTGCGTCAGTTGAGTGAGTTGGCCCCACTGAGACTTGAGAAGAACACGTCTTCTCTATGTAGATGGATAAGCAGCATCGTTGAATTTACCGCCCTCACTCTACCGCTCTACCGCCCTCACTCTACCACCTTCACGCCCTCACTCTACCGCCCTCACTCTACCACTCTCACTCTACCACTCTACCGCCCTCACTCTACCACTCTCACTCTACCGCCCTCACTCTACCACTCTCTCTACCGCCCTCACTCTACCGCCCACAGTCTACCGCCCTCACTCTACCACTCTACTGCCCTCACTCTACCGCCCTCACTCTACCACTCTACCACCCTCACTCTACCACTCTACCGCCCTCACTCTACCACTGTACCACCCTCACTCTACAGCCCTCACTCTACCGCCCTCACTCTGCCACTGTCACTCTTCAACTCTACCGCCCTCACTCTACCACTCTACCGCCCTCACTCTACCACTCTACCGCCCTCACTCTACCACCCTCGTTCTACCGCCCTCACTCTACCACTCTATCGCCCTCACTCTACCACTCTATCGCCCTCACTCTACCACTCTATCGCCCTCACTCTACCACTCTACTGCCCTCACTTCACCGCCCTCACTCTACCACTCTACCGCCCTCACTCTACCGCCCCCACTCTACCGCCCTCACTCTACCACTCTACCGCCCTCACTCTACCACTCTACTGCCCTCATTCTACCGCCCTAACTCTACCACCCTCACTCTACCACCCTCATTCTACCGCCCTCACTCTACCACTCTACTGCCCTCACTCTTCCAATCTACCGCTCTCACTCTACCAATCTACCGCTCTCATTCTACCGCCCTCACTCTACCGCCCTCACTCTACCACTCTACCGCCCTCACTCTACCAATCTACCGCTCTCACTCTACCGCCCTCACTCTACCACTCTACCGCCCTCACTCTACCACCCTCACTCTACCTCTCTACCACCCTCACTCTACCGCCCTCACTCTACCACTCTACCGCTCTCACTCTACTGCCCTCACTCTACCGCCCTCACTCTACCACTCTACCACCCTCCCACTCTACCACCCTCACTCTACCACTGTACAACCCTCACTCTACAGCCCTCACTCTACCACTCTACCACCCTCACTCTACTGTCCTCATTCTACCGCCCTCACGCTACCACTCTACTGCCCTCACTCTACCACTCTACCGCCCTCACTCCACCGCCCTAACTCTACCACTGTACAACCCTCACTCTACAGCCCTCACTCTACCACCCTCACTCTACTGTCCTCACTCTACCACTCTACCGCCCTCACTCTACCGTCCTCATGCCCTCACTCTACCGCCCTCACTCTACCACTCTACCGCCCTCACTCTACTGTCCTCATGCCCTCACTCTACCACTCTACCACTCTACCACCCTCACTCTACTGTCCTCACTCTACCGCCCTCACTCTACCACTCTACCGCCCTCACTCTACCGCCCTCACTCTACCACTCTACCAGCCTTACACCCTCACTCTACCTCTCCACCGCCCTCACTCTACCACTCTACCGCCCTCACTCTACCACTCTACCGCCCTCACTCTACCGCTCTCACTCTACCACTTATCATCCTCACTCTACCGTCCTCACTCTACCGCCCTCACTCGACCGCCCTCACTCTACCACTCTACTGCCCTCATTCTACCGCCCTCACTCTACCACCCTCACTCTACCACTCTACCACCCTCACTCTACTGCCCTCACTCTACCGCCCTCACTCTACCAATCTACCGCTCTCACTCTACCGCCCTCACTCTACCACCCTCACTCTACCACCCTCACTCTACCAATCTACCGCTCTCACTCTACCGCCCTCACTCTACCGCCCTCACTCTACCGCCCTCACTCTACCACTCTACCGCCCTCACTCTACCACTCTACCACCCTCACTCTACCTCTCTACCACCCTCACTCTACCGCCCTCACTCTACCACTCTACCGCTCTCACTCTACTGCCCTCACTCTACCACTCTACCACCCTCACTCTACCGCCCTCACTCTACCACTCTACCACCCTACCACTCTACCACCCTCACTCTACCACTGTACAACCCTCGCTCTACAGCCCTCACTCTACCGCTCTACCACCCTCACTCTACTGTCCTCACTCTACCGCCCTCACGCTAATACTCTACCGCCCTCACTCTACCACTCTACCGCCCTCACTCTACCACTCTACCGCCCTCACTCCACCGCCCTAACTCTACCACTGTACAACCCTCACTCTACAGCCCTCACTCTACCACCCTCACTCTACTGTCCTCACTCTACCACTCTACCGCCCTCACTCTACCGTCCTCATGCCCTCACTCTACCGCCCTCACTCTACCACTCTACCGCCCTCACACTACCACTCTACCGCCCTCACTCTACTGTCCTCATGCCCTCACTCTACCGCCCTCACTCTACCACTCTACCACCCTCACTCTACTGTCCTCACTCTACCGCCCTCACTCTACCACTCTACCGCCCTCACTCTACCGCCCTCATGCCCTCACTCTACCGCCCTCACTCTACCACTCTACGACCCTTACACCCTCACTCTACCACTCTACCGCCATCACTCTACCACTCTACCGCCCTCACTCTACCGCTCTCACTCTACCACTCTATCGTCCTCACTCTACTGCCCTCACTCTACCGCCCTCACTCTACCACTCTACTGCCCTCACTTCACCGCCCTCACTCTACCACTCTACAGCCCTCACTCTACCGCCCCACTCTACCACTCTACCACCTTCACTCTACCGCCCTCACTCTACCACTCGACCGCCCTCACTCTACCACTCTACTGCCCTCATTCTACCGCCCTCACTCTACCACCCTCACTCTACCACTCTACCACCCTCACTCTACTGCCCTCACTCTACCGCCCTCACTCTACCACCCTCAGGTGGTGACCCCCGAGGTCAGCGATGAAATTGTTAAGTATTACACTACATTATATGAGAGGGGAGCCACTGTGCCACAAACTGAGACACACACTTATCTTGACAACGTTGCACTGGGGTGGTTCTCCCAAGGGCATAGGGAATACATTACACAGTCCTTTGATGTTGAGGACGTAAAGTTAGCCATAATGTCTCTTCCCACATGTAAGGCTGCTGGGCTAGACGGACTCCCTAGTGAGTTTTACAAAGCTTATGTGGATGATTTGGCCCCTTGGCTGCTGGAGATGTGTGCGGAGGCATACAATAAGGGAAAACTCCCACCTACTCTAAAAGAGGCTCTCTTTGTGACACTCCTGAAGCCAGATTAAACTGCCAATTGATGTGACTCCTACAGACCTCTTTCTATAATTAATATAGATGCCAAGATACTAGCAAAAATGATAGCCACTAGGTTGCAGCCGCTTGTCCCTCTCCTGGTTCTGCCGGATCAGTCAGGTTTTGTGACGGCTAGATCCTTCGTATAATTTGCGTACGGTGTTTTCCACACTGCATTACTTTGATCCGAACTTTCAGGCAGTTGCTGTGTTACTGGATGCAGCAAAGGCTTTTGACTCCCTTCAGTGGGATTATATGTTTACTGTTCTCACTACAATGGGGCTTCCTCTGTTCTTTCTTTGGTGGATAAGGGTGCTGTACACTGAGCCTCTGGCACGAGTGCCGTTAATGGATGAGTCTCCTCCCCTTTTCCTATAGAGCGGGGAACTCATCAGGGCTGCTCCCTGTCACCAATGCTTCTCGCGCTAGAACTGCTGGCTTATAAATTCCGGCAGCGACATGCAGCGGCTGTGTTGCAATTTCGTCAGCGACCACTGGTGGTTTCCCTGTACGCTGATGATATGCTGTTGTACGTTAGGGAGCCTGCCACCTACCTCCCAGAACTTCTTTGGTATTATGTTAAGTTTGAGAGGTATTCTGGCCTGGGGATTAACTGGGCGAAATCTACTGTGTTTCAGCTCACAGCTGGAACCCTAGAGGTGGAAACTGAGTTTCCGCTGGCGTGGACTCAGGACCTGGTGAAGTACCTGGGGATATGGTTGCATAGAGATCCAGATCGGGTGCTCACTGAGAACTATGGCCGGGCGATCACACGGATTATTGAGCTGACAGTGCGGTGGACCTGTTTGCCTCTTTCGTTAGCTGATCAAATCGCGGTAATGAAATTGACTATTCTGCCCAAATTGCTCTATCTTTTCGGTAATATCCCGATCAGATTAAACATTGCTTTGTTCCGTACTCTCCAATCTGCATTACTAATGTTTATCTGGGGCGGTAAAAAACCCAGATGCAGTTGGGATGTCTTGATACAGCCCTTTGACCTCGGCGGCTTCGAGGAACCAGATTTAAGGCTTTATTATCTCTGCGCACGATTGGCACTTTCTACAGCATTTTCAACCTCATACTGCGCTACAAGTGGATGCTGTCCTCCCCTTGCCGCTTCAAGCAACTACCCTCTCTGGGGGTATGGGTGTTCCGATTCCTTCTTTGGACTGGTGGCTTTACTCTCCCTCCCTGGTGTGGGGGGTGAGTTTTCTGCTTCATTCTCTCCTTTGTTGACCTCCGACGCCTGTCCTTTGGGTTTGGGGGCCTCATTGGGGTACTTGGTGGCCGCCGAGTCTATGGGCTTGTACCGGCTGTCTGGTGGCTTGTTGTTTCTTGCGCCTTCATGGGAGGTCCTGGTGCTGACTTCTGTGATTTGTGTCTGGGCATTATCTTATCTGTTGGCATTGGGGTTGTTTGTGTTCCGGGGCGTCTGTTTTTCGTACAGACAGCTTGGGCCACTTCCTCCCGTCCTCTATTTTGTGCCTTCTGTCTGTTCCTCTGTTCCGGGACTTTTGTCTTCGGATCGTGCCTCTCTGGTTCGGTTGTTTTACTTCTCTCCCGATACTCTTCTGCCCCGGTTTTGTTCCGTGGTGGTCCGTCCTCAGGCTTGGGGGTTGCTCTCTCGTTTCCTTGGCCTTCGGGCTTTCTGTATGCCTTCCCTCCTATTTCCCTCCTCCTGAGGGTGCTGCAGCGGATTCAGGGGAGTGAAGGTGTCTGTGCTCCTGGTCGCTCCTTTTTGGCCTTGCTGGCTTTGGGTTCAGCTCCTGCTGGCAGGGGACGGGTTGGCCGGCTTCCCTTGTCTCCGGCTCCTCTTTGTGTCCGCACCTGTCTTTGCCCTTTCTTTGTCGCTTGCATCTGTCGACCTGGCTCTTAAGCGGCAGTCGTTGGCATCTTTCAGCTGTTCTTCTGTGGTGGCCTGTGGCATTCAGTTGTCATGTCGGCCTTCAACACTTGAGAACTATGGTGCGCGTTGAGGCTCTTTTGTCTCCTGGTGCTCTTCTCTTGGTCTGGATCTGTGGTTGGAGATCCGGCATCTGTTCTTGTCTTTCGCCGTGATGGGTTTTTAAGGACCTTTCTTCTTGTGCTTTGTCTGCTTGTTGGGCTGCAGTTCAGGCTTGTCGGGGTCCCGGGCCTCTTTGGATGTTGTTGCTCCTTTGGTGAGTCGAATTCTGCGTAGTTTTCGGCCTTAACGTCTGGTTTCTCTTGTGGTTGTGCCTTCTTGGGTTTGCCTACTTTTTTGCTGGGTCTGCTGTTGCCCCCTTTTGTGCCTTGGTTGAGGGTTGTTTGTTGTGGTTGTCCGCAACAGTGGCTTTTTTGTTGACTGTCGCCCCCGCGCTTCGGTTGGGTGAGTCGGGTGCTTTGCTTCTCTCCTTCCCTTATTTGTAGTTTCTGCTGGATGGGGATGTTTTGATGCTGGGACCGGCAATTCTCCCTGGGTTTCCTTCGTGTTCCATTTGCAGCTGCAGCTGGAGGTGATTCCTTCCTCTTTGCCTGGGGATGGAGATTTCTTTGTTCCTTCAGCCTTGGATGTTCGCACCCTTGGGTTTTTCTTCCTCCAAATCTTGGTGTTTCGTCTTTCTCCTGCCCTGTTTATATCCTGTTGGAGTGTGGCTCAGGGTTGGTTGGTTTCTCTTTCTGCCTTTGCTCGCTATGTGCATTTGGCAGTCTGCCTCTCTTGTGGGTCTGCCTCCTCCGTCTCAGGTGCGAGGTCATTCAACACGTTCTGTGTCCGCTTCCTGGCCTGAGGCGGCTGGGATCTCTATCCTGAAGTTTTGTAGGGTGCCCACTTGGCAGTCCCATCACTTGTTTGTTCTGCATTTTCACCTTGCTGTTTTCAATACCTCTGTTGGCAGTTTTCCTGTTGGCGTTTTAAACGCTGCTGTTCATTAATCAGTTGTTTGATTAATGTTTTGTACTTTTGCATGGATCCCTGGCGTCCTACGTTTTTTATACTTAATTCTCTGCTTGTGAGTTCCTCTTTTTGTTAGGACTGGGACGAGGAGGACCCATGAGGGGGTAATGTCTTGTTACGTACCATTAATCTTCACTACCCCGATTAGGGTCCTCCTCGTCCCAGTCCTCTTCCCTTTCTCCCTCCCTCCCTCCCTCCCACAGTGTTTGTGTCTGGGACTTGTTGATAACAGGCATGGTGGCGGGTGGGTGGGTTGGTGGGTGGGTGACCTTTGACTTTTGGTTTTAGCTTTTTGATTGGCTGGCTCGTGGCAGGACTGCCTCCCTTTGTTAGGACTGGGCGAGGAGGACCCTAATCGGGGTAATAAAGATTACCGGTAAGTAACAAGACCTAAATCGTTATCACCTGCAACATCAACTGTACAACCTGAGGTTCTAGTTCTGACAGGCTTATCTCTTTCATCATGTAGTGTTTAAGAAATCTGTTCAAATATCAGTCCGAATCTGAAAGGGTTAATTGACTAACACAAATTAGTCTATGACTCACAGAAGTAATCGCAACGGATTCGCCTAGCATTAGTTATTGGAGCAAACTCTCAGAATTAAGACAAAATAAAAATGTGTGCTTTAGCTAAGAAAGTTCCTAGCAACTGTTGCATATGAATGCGTTTTTTTACTAGAACACAAGCATTTGCCTAGTCTGTGATCATGTGGACAAAAGAGAATGGCATTTGGATAATAACGGTTTCAGGTGAGCAAGACTTTCTTGGTGTTTCATGCACCCATGCCGGATACGGAAACACCTCTGTGGACTGCATTAGCATGAGCAAAAAAACATGGGTGAAGCAGGTTGCAGTTAAACAAATGCTATTAAATGCAGTTAACGTTTTCACTTTCCTACTCCTTGTGCTATTTCATTTGTGCAATCTAAAACAGTTCAATTTATGGATTTTGTAGAGCGAAAAAATCATCTCACAGGGGACATCAATGCGCTAAAATGCTCCCCATCTTTTTGTAGTGGCTCTAAATAGCACAGAGAAAATAATCATTGAGTCCTAAACAGCCAAGTCTAGTGGTAGCATATTCCACTGAACAGCCACCAGATGCGAGAACGTACGACCTCCACAACTGGCTTTTATAATTCATTTTGTTTTAGCCAGCGCAAGATTGTGTGGTCTCAGATCATGCGTTGGAGTGTAAAATTCTACTCTAGCTTGTAAGATTACTGGGCCTGTATTATAAAGTACTTTGTTCGCATTGCAAAGAAGTTTAAAGTTCCCTTTTTGATGCATGGGCAGCCAATGCAGGGTTGCCAAACAGGCAGAGGCAGAGCGGTATCTGTCTTTATTACAGATCCATTTAGCTGCTGCATTTTGTATCACTTGGAGTCGTGAGAACAAATGGGCATCAATGCCCACATATAATACATTTCCATAGTCCAGTCTACTTGTTATGAGAGCTTGAGCTATAGTTTTTCTTCAATTGACTGGTATCCCGTTTAATGGTCTCCTTCATAGTTTAAGACTGCACTCGCCACAGGTGGCAATAATTTGTTTTTGCATAGATAATGAATTATATGTGAAGTCTCCAGTTTTTGCTACCTTCTTGATCTCAGGAAGTCTCAGGAACAGAACCCAGTAGGGTCGGTCACCGTGAGGAGTTCCAGATCAAATTTGCCTCTCCGAAAAGTAGTATCTCCGACGTGGCACAGTTTAACCCCTTCGATGCTGATGACGGCCCCAGCCGTCATGCACTACAGTGGGCGTGTGCGGATGACGGCTGGGGGCCGTCATAAACCCGCCCACTCGCGATTCTGCCGCACAGGCGCAGAATCGCGGCTGCGCCCAAGGGGTTAATTTAAAGCATTGATCTGTCATCCAATTTGCTGTGCCACGATGCTGTTTGTTTATCGTTTTGAGATGCCTTCTTCCTACTGATATCATCAACTGTGTACCATCTGCATTGGAGCAGATACCAAATTCCTAATCTTTTAAAAATCTTTAAAAAGGGAGGAAACTAGGCCTAAAACGCGTTGGACTTCGAGATGAGCCCTGTGGGATTGTACAATTGGCTATCTGGGGACGTGATTTAAAGGAGCCAAGCTTTACTTTGTCTTCTGTTTTTTAAAAAGGAACAAAACCACTGTAGAGTTTTAGAATGGAGTCCAGTTTCATGCAGTGTTTTGATCAGTAAGCTGTGTGAAACGGTATCAAAAGCTGCAGAAAGATCTAGTAGTATCAGGGCAGCACCTTTGCCCTGATGATCTAGTAATCTAATGTTGTCCATCAGGGCAAGAAGTGTGGCCTATGTACTATTTTTAGGTTTAAAACCTGTTTGAGAAGAGTCCAATAAATCATTGTCCTCCAATTAAGTGGTCAGCTGACCATTGACCAATTCCTCCAACATTCTGAACATATAAGAAAGCTGAGATATTGGCCAATAATTAGAGAGAATTGAGACATCAATGCAGATTATTTTTGTCAGAGGAATTACTAATGCTTGTTTCCAAGAGTCCGGATATACTGCCTCAGATAATGAACAATTAAATATCTGAGTTGTTTAAGAACTCCGTATGGAAGATAGCCGAAAATAGATACAATTAGGGCACGGGTCAAGGAGGAACCCAGATTTTACCTCTCCTAAATTTCTCAACCTGCTTTTCTGAGATCATGTTACATTTTTCCAACTGAGTTGACAGTTTGAAGTCAACAGAAATGCAAACCGATCATCTGGCTTAAAGGCAGTCAATTAGGGGAAGTAGAGATCTACAAATACTTTGTATTTTACATAGATAATCTTCAAAATCATACTGAGCAAAAAAAGTATATGTCCCAGAGAACCAGTGCACTCATATTCGCCTTCAGTCAGCTGGCAGAAAAGTTGAAAGGTCCAAAGCACAAACCCCTACTAGCGGTCATGATGACGAAAATTCTGCCCACGAAAACATATGTTAGAGCCACTTTTCATGGCAAGGATGCAGAGCTTCTAAACCAACAAATAGGTTCCACGTATAAAAACGTTTTTCAGGTAGAACGGTCAGCCTCTCTGGCGCAGGTTCGCCTTGAATTTGGCGTAATAAATGAAAAAATAGGGAGAATGTATGCCACGTTAAAGCTTTGGTACCGGCTGAAACTGAATGCTACCACATCACCAATTAATAAAGCCCTCTGGACAGAACTAGAAGATAACAGAAAAATCACCTTATAATCAATATCTAAATAAATCCTTGTTGTTAACATGTACAAATGATTTATGGAATAAAAACCTGCTGTACCAGTCCTTTCAATGAACCATAAATAAAGTAGCAAAAACTCACTCACTACTAATAGACAAAAATATTTTCAGGATAAGGTCGCATGCCTGGATGGTGATCAACAACTACAAGGCACTTGCACCAGCCTATTATGTGAACACGGCATTTTCTATTCGCCTGTAAAAAGCAACTAATGTCTATGCGCTTCGGAAAATTACCAACAATAGCGTATCAGCCTATATGGGTATATAAAGGGCCAAAATCATGCTGACTCTGCGGCTATCATAAAGAAGACTTCATTCATGTCATTTGTATATGCAATCAACTCCATAATGCTTGAGCCATTCTTCTCCGACAAACTTTTAAAGGTAGAGACATCAGGTCCTGTAGAGCTGCAATGACAGCATGTTTAAATCCATTGGACACACAATTAAACTGAAATTGATCAAATTTGATCAATTGAGAAATGTATCAAAATTCTCAAAGTCTTTGCACAGGCTCATAAAAGTTTATTAGGACTGACCTCAGTTAAGGATCAATAATGTGATAAAAAATTGTTGAATAATGAAATCTTACAATGCTTTTAGTTTTTACTCTTTCATTGATGTAATGTGACTTTTCGTTTTAATGTTTTTATCTCTATTTTACATAAGTGCCTATATTGTTAAGGTTTTAATTGACTAAACAATAAAAAATTTACTTACTTACTGACATTTTTCCAACTGAGTAGTAGCATCGGGATGGGACCCTAATTAATCCCAATTAATTTCATCTATTGAAGGTTGTGTTTTGAACGTAGAATATATTTTTGTCATTTTATTGTTGAAGAAATTATTAATTTCTTCACAGTGAGCTACAGAAGGGGTGAGTGACTGAGAGAGACGGGTTGGATTAGCAAGCTCTTTCACTATTCTAGGAGTTGCTTAGATGAACTGCTATTAACCTCAAAATAGAATGTCTTTGCTTGTTTGAGTGCTTTATGATATTTATTTAATTCATCCTTATATATTTTCTTGTCCATTAGATTTTTAGAATGTCTTCACCGATTCTCAAGAGATTTTCACTTTCTCTTAATTGTTTTTAGTTCAGGCAAATACCATTTTTTTACAAGATGATCCTCTCGTTAGACTAGCTGTAAGTGGGTGGCAAGAATAGTTTGTAAATGAATCTGGATTTATGAGCCAACACTGTCTTTTTGAGCTTGTCGTGGATTTGGTGCACTTTTTTATCCATACCCGAAAATTGAAAGAAAAATTAAAGAATTGTTAGTCCAAGTTAAATGATCAATTCCTAAGATTTTAGTGGATTCCATAATAAATTTGTCTTTTTAAAATGCAAATTCAATTCACCAATAACTAAATATTGGTCATGTTTTAGGCAGAGAGGGGAAAGATGTGCCTGTAAATTGGCGCAAATCTGGGGATGATAAACTGGTGGTCTATAAATAACCAGTGGGCTACAAATAACCATTCAATGTTCATCATTCTGTTCACGTGATATTCCACATCACTTTCATGATGTTCTCAAGTACAATAATCGCATTTCCTTTCATCATAATCTTTGTCTTCATTCTTTGTAGTCAACAGGTCATTTGGGGAAGAATCATTGCATCCAGTAAGTTTGAGATAGAGGCAATACAGTGTCAGACAAGGATGTAAACCAGTAAGAGACCAACAAAAAGGATCAGCATAACTCTGAGTATCGTCCTTCCCCATTTTAAAACGATGCATTTCAACCATGACCACAAGTCCCACCCTTCAGAACCCTTTCCTTCATCAATCATATGTAAGTCCTTGACATCATCACGTATTTTTATAAATCTGTTCCTTTACACCAATGGAAATGATTAGATTGAAAGTATCACATTTGAAATCTGATTATGGCCAGATGCCTTTCTTGGCAGTCAGGACAAAATTGAGACCATTCCATTTTGTAAAATAAGTTTATTGATCTACTAATTAGGTGGTAATTAAAAACTCAAGGGCGGTTGCGCTTAGTTTATTACCTGCATATCTCATAAATATAATGGCCCATTGTGAGAGACTGGCTAAGTATATGGTGCTCACTTATGTAGGTGTAGCAGCCTGCACTATTCCAGACTACCCTTATGGTGATTTTAGTGGTCTTAGACAACCTTAGAAAGCTCTCTAAGTGGTAGCTGTGGAGAGCAGCATTCAGGCTTACGCCAAAAAGAGTGTAAAGCAGCTTGTTTTTATCAGAACTTAATCCTATGGTACAGGTTATGTGAAAAAAACTACACAGTGTAGTTTAAAAAAATAGGTATTTATTATTAACATTCGCTAACACAATGTATTATCTCCTACCCGGAGATACAACACAATACTTTGTCAATGGAATTCAAAAATAGCACACAATACACAGTGGTCCCCAGGGGGAGACCAAACCATACACTAAAATAGTGGAATGCGAACCATGACCCAAGTCGAGAATGGACCCAGAAGACGTAGAAGATTAGAGGACTTAAGGAACAACACAAGATGATTATCTAGGAACCCCACAGAGATTGTATGCAGAGTGGGAACACAACCACGTGCTCAATGTTAGACAATAGGTAAGTCGCTGGGCAATTTTAAAGAAGAAGGAACCTTCCTAGCGGACTTTGAAGAAACCTTGTGGAAGATGAAGGTGGGAGAGTCAGCCTACCCGTGGATACACCAGGATACCTACACCAGGGAAGCCGGGTGCATAGGTGTGAAGTGACGTCAGAAACCGCTGAATACCACAATGGAGGACTTCGGAAAAGATGCCACTGGCGAAGAAGGTTAAAGTGTCCGGTGGAACTCAAAGGTGGATTCAAGGTGAGAGGTACCTGCAAGCAGAGGGGACAGAGTCTTTACCACTCAGGAGTGACCAGGAGGCACAGAAGACAAATGCCCACCAATGTCAGAGATGCAGGAGACTTGGCTGTTCCCATGAAGTTGCAGCTGTATGGATTAGGTGACACAGAGGAGGACCAGGAGCCATGCTCGAGTTGCCCTATGTCAGATGTCAAGAGCCAAGGGGTCAGTGTCCAGCAGAGGCACCAACAAGCCTTGGCAGCAGCAATCAACGTAGGTGATGAAAAAGGTGCGGTGTCGGGACTAGCAAGGTCCAAGTGACTCACCATGAGCAGGTATGTCAGAGCAGGCCCAAGCAAACAGTGGAGCCCACTGGAGCTAAAGAAGACCATTGAGGAGACCCACAGGCCGAAGGCACATGAGTCACAAGAGGACCTCAAACAGCTCAACAAAGGATGCAGGCCCTCGGTGCAAAGGATGCGATGCAGGCGAAGATCTTGGCTGCAGGAGATGCTTGAGGTTGGAGCTTCTTGGAGCGCTAAGATCTCTGGAGGAGAGAGTCAAAAAGCCTTGGCAATGCATGTTGACGCAGTGTGGTTCTGTTCCAGCAGTTCCGACGAGGGATACTGGCCTCAAACCCGGTGAGAAGACAGTGCAGGCCTTGAGGGAGTTGCAGAACCACCATCTGTGTAGCAGAGACTTTCGGAGTCCATGGTAGCCCACGATCAGCAAACCGGTCAGCTGCGTTGTGTTGCCTGCAGATGCAGGGGAGTGACCTCTTCACTCCAAGGGAGATTCATTCAGGTGTCTTGGATGTCTACAGGCCTTGTGAAGAACCTGTATAAAGCACAGGCACAGACGTTGCAGCAGACATGCAGGACAACGAGACCAGGGGCAGCAGAAGTCTTCCCAGGTGCATTCTTGGTTCCCCTCAAAGTCCAGCGAGGTCCAGAGTGCCCAGGTGGTTGAAGTTGAAGTGGTATGTGATCTGAATCTTGTCCCACGACAAATCTAGGGACCCACCCACAGGTAAACCCTTAAGTACCCTAAGGAAAGGGTTGAAACAATTCAGGTGTCCCTCCTAGAAGAGGGGCTGGACAGTGGGGAGGATACTCCCATGTCCTTTGTGCAGTTCTGCATCAGTGCAGGAGCCAGCGGCTCCCTGAACTGGTTTAGACTGGAGTATGCAAAGAGGACATCAAATGTGCCCTTCAAGCTGTCTGAGTGCCTCTGGCAAGTGCCCCCACCCTGTCCCAGTACACTAAGTTCTATATGGGAGGTGGTCACACCTCCCTGTGACAGGATACCTATTATCCTGCCTTCCTCTGCTCGAGCTTGGCTCATCAGCTGGAGGGCAGAATTGTGTCTCTGGTCGTCACCAGCCATAGTTTGCTGTCCAGGTCTAGAAGACTGGTACCGGGAGCACTGAGGGCCTCTCGGAGGAGCTTTACAGTGCATGGAATCATACCCCCACACTGTTTACGGTGTTGGGGTATGATTCCAACATGATTGATACCAAACATGACAGGGCTCGTTACAGCCAGTTTGGAGATGGTCATCACGTAATTACACAGGGCCACTCTCTATGTATCTTAATGGCTGATGTACTTACAACACGGGAGAATGGACTCCGAAGGTTGTAGGGGTATCCTGCTCATGCAGGGGCACCCTCACACTTAGAACCAAGCACCCTGTCTTCAGGATTGAACGGCCTGCCTTTGGGTGACTTCTAGGTTTTAAATTCAGTAACCTCAGATATAAGGGAATTTATATCTGTCGTAAGTGGTGCTAGCACTGACTTACACAGGCTGCAATGGCAGGCCTGTAGTCACAATCCGAGTGGTCTCCCATGGGAGGCCTAATGCATGCTTCAGCCCATGGGAGAGCCCTGGTGTACCTATGCCCTGGGTACCTTAGTACCATATACTAGGGACTTATTAGGATACACCAGTAGACAATCTGGAGTGTACCTAAGTACTCACCCTGTCCAATTTAGGGATGAAGCACAGAGATTGGGGTCCTGATTAGCGGGATTCCACTCAGACTAGTCAGTAAATCATAATAACAACTAGCAAAAAGTGGGGGTGACCATGAAAGCAGGTCCTACTTTCCTGCACCCATCCAGTAGCTCTGAATCAAGATGGCAAAGAATCAGGCAGTTCCTGAAATGTCTGTTGGTTGTCTCCTGTGCAGAGCTGGTGGTTGCATTTGAAACTTCCTAATTGCAGGCACAACGTAAGCTGGGTAACTGGATCCAGGCCAGACCTTGGGAAGCCAAACATGGCCTGTGGACAGAGTAATCAGTCGCAAGGTACCCTGCCTGCCAAACCCATGGTCCGTCCACCTCATTTAGTTAGGTGGACTGGAAATATTTAGTCGACGGACGGTCCATTGGCTCAGTTGTCTGAATACTTCCTCCAAGGGCTTGATGGACTTAAAGATGTCTGGGAAGACATGCACTGTCCACCTTATTTACGGTTGATGGGGTAATAATGGAAAAACCTGTCAGGGAGGGACAGGGAAAAACAGACACAAACTCTCACTTTGAGAGCCGTCATGGTTGACGGTACTGTCCGTCAAACTTCCTACCTTGACAGGGACTGCCACAACGGCAGTTCCTGTCAGTGTGTACAGAGTTGTCTGCAGGGCTGGTGGACAACTCTAAATTTGGTGGCAATCCCTCAGGATGGCAGAGATTCTGTCCTCCATAATCCAGATGGAGTAAACCCGCTCCACCAACCTCTAAACCAGGCAATAGTGTTTACTAATACACACATAATAGATCCCAGTCTAATCAGCAGTGCTGCTAAAGGTGAACAGTACTTCAGAATGTTAGATGGTTCATGATGTTAAGCTTGAGGAAAGGTATAAAGAATAGATGTAGTGCACTTAGGGAGAGACACATTCAGTTTGTCCCATGAAAATAGTGCTACTCAGTGATCCAATCAAAAAGGCTTGCAGCAAAGACTGGCCAGACCCAACAAGGAATTAGGAGTGAGGAGGCTTTCCAGTCTGTTTGTAGGAGCATGACTATATCTCTTTGCTCTATAGTCCAAAGTCCACTTGTGGTGTGATGCATAAATTGAGGCAGATTATCCATGGCATGTCACAACATGGTTGGTTATAAGCAAGATTGAGTATGGGCCTCAACACTGTGGCGGGAGCATCAACTTCAACTTGTGAATCTTGATATGAACCCAGCCGTGCTATTGTAGATCATGGCAGGCTTTGTGGGGCCAGTGCGCAATCCACTTTGAACATGAGAACTGCTGAGATACAAAACCAGTTGTTTGCAATTTTCTAAAGTCACATAATCATTTAAGTTCAAATCAAGTAAAGCTGAAGATCTGGAAGGGTAGGAGGAATGTTCATGAATCTGCAGTAGCACAGGGAACAGTGATTGTGATGAGAGACACTGTTTTCTGTCACTTCAACAAGATAGGCAGCAGGCGGAGAAGCAACTCATTGTTGGAACATAGACAATGTAATGGTGAAAAGGAACTGGCTGCTGTGGGTATATACCGATAGAGCAAAAGCAGAGCATAAATAGGAAACAGTAGCTTATGTGGGTTTTGCCGGTATGTATGACAAAATGGTAGCATAGCTCAGTACAAAAAGAACACTTGTCAATACAACAGCATGAATGGCCTGTAGTTCTCGTTCAAATCAATAGGTGTACTTACCGAAATTGTTGATGGCCAAAATGACACCGGTCTGCAATATGCAATTCTCTCTACGACGTCTACGTAGTAGTACAAAGTATTTATGATAGTGATGTGACACCTCGGGATGGTGAATGACAAGTGCAGTGTTATTAGGAAAGGTCATTTGTGGAGAAGTTCGAGCAAAGTGATCGGCAGAGGTGGTCTTTGGAATGTGGGGGATGCCCTGGCGATGCACGGCTTGGTTATTACTGTGTAAACAACCACCTTCATTTTTATGTGG
The DNA here is from genome assembly GCF_964263255.1 of Lissotriton vulgaris. Taxonomy (NCBI): domain Eukaryota; kingdom Metazoa; phylum Chordata; class Amphibia; order Caudata; family Salamandridae; genus Lissotriton; species Lissotriton vulgaris. The sequence goes on along the minus strand of NC_141697.1, from coordinate 700,898,262 downwards.
AGGGTGGCAGTTTCTTCTTTCTAAACTGTATGATAGGCAGCCATGCGCCCTTTTCTTACAAATTTGGATGTGTATGTTAGATGTGGCTAACATGCCTTGACTTTACCACAGCGGTGTGTGCAAGCATCTGCTCTTGCGTTGCGTCCCCAAAGCATTGTGTGGTTGTCTGAGGAATCCCTGTCATCTGATGCAATGTTTCACCGATGGATTGTCTGTATAAATTCTGTTACGGTAGCTAAAAAAGTGGTGAATGATGTGTTTCACAAAAAAAAATCTCACCTTATACCAGAATCTGCGTAGTGGCACCTCAGTGCCAAGATAATACAAAATAAGCCAGCACGTGCATTGTTACAGTGGTCCCTGCACCCATTCTCACCACATTATACACACACATCACAGTGATGGAGTTTGTGTCACTTTGCGAGTGTTTACCTACCTTACGAGGACCAGTCCAGGCGCTGTTGAGTAGTTATACACGCCTCCCACGGACACAAACTCCCTAATCAACAATAACGAAGCACTTTTCAGTTGTGATCCTTACCTAGTTGCCTTGCCAATGCTTGTTTTTATCGCAGCCCTGTCCCTTCGAGACAGTGGCTGCAAAAAACCCACTATAAATAAGCATTCAGTGAATGGTATTCAGGAAAGCAGGTGAACAGCTTCAACTTTATTAAAGACCCCCATCACCCCCCTCCCCCACACCCCCCCCCCACACACATTTGTCAGTATCCAAAGATATCTGCTGTTCCGAAAGGAGGACACAACAAAATATATTGGAAGGTTCCCCTGGTTATTAGACACAGGTAGGGGGAGAGTACTGCAGAAAAAAAGGGACCTGTGGTTTGTAGTAAGCTCAATAAGGTCAGAAATACTGACTAGAACAAGGCAATACTAGGGCAAGGGTAATTTCTAAAAGGTCCTAAAGTTATCACATCATAATGTAGTGGTAATGTAAATATCAAGCACTATCCATTTTTGTACCTCCAAAAGATATTTAATAATCAAATCTAACAGGTAAACAAATCTACCAGAAAAGTAAAAAGTATAAACACAATTTATTAAAATGCCTCCCTGTCAGGGTTACAATCTAAATAAAATGTAATAAAATATTCACAAAAGTGAAACAAATCTAAAAAAAAGTCAAAGTACAAAGGTCGACGCTGCGTTTCGGTGTTTGTTTGTATTGTGTACACCTTCTTCAGGACATTTTGACAGTTCAGAATTAATCTAGGATTTAAACAACATTATTTTAGATATATGTTCATTCAACACATAATCTTAAATCCATATACAGTGTTTACTATCCTTTCTGGTGTACATTTCGACCTATAGTATATTCTACCTGTTATCTAAAAAGACGTGCTTATATAAGGACCTCCCTTAGATCTCAAACTTGACAATGACGATAAGCCCTTGCTTTAGACATTTGAATAGTGAAGTAGAAATCCTTTTTTGAAGGAATACCATTAAAGGCTGCAGTTAAGGACTTTGGCCATTCTCAGACGTCAAACCACATATACCTTGGTCAGCACGTGGGCACAGAGCGAAGATAAAGTCCCCTCCACAGATTACACACAAATCTTTGTTTGACTCCATTTGCAGGGTGCGCAATACCTTTTGTAAGTGCTTTAAAACCATCTCTGCCTGGTTTTTTGAATAGTTATCATATCATAAAAATTCAGAAGAACAGAGCATTATATATTATCAATACCTTATAATAAGTGTTTGAAGCAGCAATACTCTCCTACTCAGCACCCACTTTAACACCCTGTGTAGGCAGGATTTTTTTGCTGTTACGTATTTTCCGGCCAGTAAAGTTCTACTCTGAAATGTGGCAGGCCTGCAAGCAAAACTTACCAACCTTGCATGGTTAGATTTTGTAGAAGCATTTGATTTTTTATGCTTTCAGGAAACTTGGGTAGTTGACAAGTTGCATAATAATGGATATAAAGCATTTCACACCCCGGCGGTACCATCTAGTAACGGGAGGAAAAATGGGGGTTTATATATTTATGTTTCCCATAGGGTTTGTTTTGTGTGATGCTAGCCATTTCATGCATAATCCTCTTGGGGACCTACTATATACTATCAAGTTCTCCGCTGATATGAGTTTTGCCAACAAAATGAGTTTGCCCCCAATATTGTTTAGCAGCACTTTTGATGGGCGACAGATGCATTCTATTATGGATTATGTACTAGCATCCAACAGATATTCAAGTAGAAAATATGGATTTACAACTCACACTGTTGTTTATAGTGACCACTTTCCTATTAGTGTCACAATATATTTTCCGTCTAATGTGGTTAATGTAAAAGGCCAGTCCGAACACTTAGTACAGGACATTGTTCTTAATAAAAGCAATGGATACACTATCAGGTGGTCTGGAACAGATCCATTAGCATTTACCAAGACTCTCTTAGCCCATTGTGCACCTGAATTCGCAGTTTGCCTTGATAAGACTGCTGCTGATTCCTATATTTTCAATTACTTTTTAAATATATCATCAGTGATAAAGAGGAATCGATTGCAGATTGTAAACAAGTTATAGTTATAGTACCGGGATGTAGGGTTTTTAGGGGATAAGGATGGGGTGATTTTTAAAATGTATACATATTTAAATGTGATTTTATGTTGACTTTTTATTAATATGAAAATTAATTATTTAATATTCTTTAAAATTATTATTTATAAAAATAAGTTATTTTTTTATTAATTTAAATAAATTGATAAATTTAAAAAATGAAAACAAATTCAGTGTTTAGTGTTTTAATAAAACAAAATGGAAACATAAAATATATACATTTTAAATTGTACATTTTAAACATTTATTTAAAATTGCTATAACTATTTATTTTAAAATATAAAATGTATACATGTATTTTTGTAAAATTAAGTGGATTTTGTTTGTTTTACTTTTTTATTTGAAATATTTTATTTTCAATTTTAATAAGTTGAGAGTTAAAGTTTGTTTTATTTTAAAATCAAATGTTTTTATAAATGCAGACATATTTTAATGTGTACATTTTGAATAAAAAATACTTATGTACTATGTATGATGTATTTATTAATAATTATATTTTGGCTTACATTTCATATGTATTGTATTTTACAAATGGAAAAATTATTGTGATTGGTAATGAGACAATTCATATTTATATTTATGTATAAAAAAGCAATTGGGAAAATACATTATATTTTTTTGATGCTTAAATACATATTTCATATTTCATATCAATTTGAACAATATTTTGTATTTATTGTATTTTAGGAATTATGTTATGTTTAATTGTTTATTTGAAATTTGCGTCTTTACTAAATAGGTATAATTTAGTATTTTTTTATTTATTTAATAGAATAATATTTTTTATATTGGTTCATGTTAAATATATAGATTTATTTTGGTAATAGTTAGAAGTAATGTTTTTATTTATTTTATAAATATTATGTTTTACTATGGAGTATATATTTTGTAAGTAACTCTTTTAGTGTCTACTTCCTTTCCCTATTTCATTTGATTAGAGTGGGAGAAGTAAATGTTAGTCCTTAGTGTAGTAAATGTGCTCCGGTTTAGAGTCCAAATACCTTCCCCAAAATGGGTTAGTTTGGAGTGGGAATTGTAAATATGACCCCTTTAGTGTGCAACATCTTCCTCAAAATGGTTTAGATTGGATACAAAATGTTTTAGATTGGAGTGAGAATAGTAAATCTTACCCCTTTAGAATTTAGCACCTTCCCCAAAATGGTTTTGATTGGAGTGGTATTAGTAAATGCAACCCTTTTAGTGTCCATTACTTTTGTTAAAATGAGATTATATGTGGTAGAAGTTAATATAATTAATTAATGTCCAGGATTTTCAGAAAAATAATTCACATAGGAGTTTGTTGTGAACTTGTAATATACCATATTTATCTAGATTTTTTAATTACAATAACGATACATGACACCATTTGTAATTTCTATTGTTTCTCATAATCATTAATGTATATATTTACAGTTTTTTAACAACTATAATTGTAATTATATAATAATATATTTATATTGATCTATGAACAAATGTTTAATACAAATGTTATATACTATTACTTAATTTATACTTTAAATTTTTTCACATTTCTACAAAATAGTTTTAAATGTTTAACATTTTTGCATTTTTTCAAACATTTTGTATTTTTTTTTTACATATATTCCCTTTGTTTTCAATGGGGAGATAATCTTTTTTTTAAGCTTCATTTAACTGCCATTTTATTTTACGGCTACCTTCTATTTTGTAGTCTATGTATCTCATTTTTAGTCTATTTTCCTGGAAGAAGGTCTCTGCTAGTGTTTTGAGGGTAGGGACATATAAGGGGGAGTTGAAAAACTTTAGTTTTAGTGTTGTTTTGGGGTTTTTCATAGATTTAGAGCCTCATTAAGAAGTCGGGCGGAAACATTCCACCCAACACTGTCTTGGATTTGGAAATCAACTGACTCGCAGTCGGCGGTTGCGCACAACCGATTATGATGCTTCCAAACACCATTCGGAAGGACTCCCATTGACTCCAATCGGAGTCTGTGTTCCAACCGACAACACAGGCTCCTACGTAGAAAATGGGTGTCTGTGGAAAACCTTGCAACCAGTGTCAGGCACCCCATGGTGCCTGCCACACTGTGCATGGTTTTACAGGGGGGTCCCTTGGGTACCCCCCATGCACCCCACCCGGAGAGTTCAGAATAAAGGGGGGCTTACTATAGGCCCCCAAAGTCAGGTTCCGACAGCCTTTTCGTGTCAGACAGGCCAACTCAGAAAGGCAACCTCTGTAGATCATTACGGATTGGTTCAGATCAGTCCGCGGACTCTACGAGTCAGTCAAAACATTTTCAGACAGACTGATCGGATAACTTTCCATCATAATTTGGCGGTCGGAAACTAAACCTACAACCACTTGTCGGAGGCTTTCTGAGTCGGGCAAATGCTTTCTGCCTGACATCGTAATCAGCCCATTAGTGGACCAGTAGGAGGACTCACTCCTTCGCTCCGCAACACTTGCGGGTGTGGGACATGAATACCACACCATTGATTTTGGTTGCCCATCCCTGTCCTGAGGAAGACCCGCAGTCTGACGCCCTAAAATACCCTCTGTGCCCCAAGTCGGATTGAAACGTCAACGCTCACACCAATTAAGCCTGGATCACAAGCCCCCATCCTTACCGTGCTAAAAGATGATATATCTCTGTATTTCAAAATATATGTAAATAGACCTTTTTGAATCATTGATCAATTGTGGCTAGCCTTACCAAGATTGACATTCTCCTATCAATCCAACCAATAAATTGTTTTTAATATTTTTTTTCTCCCTGAACACTACTTGGAATCTTTTCCCTCCGCTTTCACTAGAGCACCCTCTCTGCACGTTCCCCTGGAGCAACCTCTTTCTGTCTCCTGTAAGATACCTACTGCTAGTCCAACTATGATTGAATAAAACGTATGTTATTTTGGAATTTATTGGTTGTTGCACAATATTAAATTGAATGTTTTGACTTCTGTGAGCTGACATTATACATGCTCAAAAATTGTTTAAATAGTTTACTGTAGGTTTGATTTATACTATTCAAAGAAAGGTTTAGGACCATTGTTTTCTGTACCAATGTGCTGTCATAGACATTCTACTATGGTATTTGAAATCTGGGTTGGCGTCTGTGTCCAGAGCAATTAAGTCTGCCAACCCAAGTGTCTTCAATATAATCCATTAGGGGGCTTAGTTTGTGGTCAATTTTTTGATAGAAAGGCCTTTCTATATGTAAATTGTAATAGTTAGCTACCTCTGTGACAGGGACATAGGCTAGTGCAATCATATTTTAATTTCAAAGGCAAATTTACTGTTTGTAGCATATTCTACAATTAGTGCATATTGTTAGATATGCTTTCATTGAAATTGTAGTAAAAACCTTGAATGGCTGTGTCTGGATAAAGGGGCTGATTACCATGGCGGAAGCAGGACCGCCGACGAGCTTTCGGCAGTCCTGCTACCAGTATTAGGATGCGACCACCTTCAAGGCATTCGTAATCTGTATATTTTGTATTGTAGTGTGTGTTGCGTGCTGCAGCACACACCGCAGTCCAAAATATACACTTTTGAAACATCCCTGCAATATGTGGCAGGCAGTATGCGGTGCTTGCCACATTGAGCAGGGATGTTTGGGGGGCACCATAGGTGCCCCCCAGATCCTATGGAGAAGGACCAGCGGAGAAAGGGGGCCCGCTAGAGGCCCCCAAAGTCACTTTCCAAATGCCTTTTCATGGAGGGCAGATCACCATGAAATGGCAGGTGGAAAGGGACATTGCAATCCCTACAGCGGTGCCTGAGCAGGCACCACCCCTATTGTAGGGATTACAGTCCCTCCAACGGTCTCCTTGAGCCTGTTGGATGAGTTGCGGACGGTCTCACCGCCAGCACACCATCCATAAAATAGTGCAATCGCATAAATTATTACAATTTCAAAATGTATAATACGTTTGTTGTCAACATACAAAATTATGCATCACTTTTTCTGTTTTATACTTACATGTCTGTTCTTGCTAGATGTTACACACTTTCTTTGCAGGTTTTTTGTTGCGGGTATTGTAGTGTGGAGCAGGTGGTTTCTTTTCTGTTGGTTTAAAAAAAAAAGTGCATTACTTTCATTTTAAATGTTTGTTTGCTGGTAGGTAGTCGGGGCTAAGTTAGTTAGGTTTTGTTTTTCAAGTGTTTTGTGGTGAAGTTCCTGTTTAGTTATACTTTCAATTTTCTTGCCTTTGATATGTCTTTTTCCAAGTATGTGACTGGTTTTGTTTTTCAATAGATCTGCAGTTTCTCAATGATGTGGTAGTTTCTTTATAGTAACTACACATAAAGAAATAGAAGTAGTAGAGTGGTTTGTTAATTACTTGTTATTTGAAATTTTTAACTTGAATTAATTTAGCTCAAATATATGTTTTACTTACTTTGCAAGGTAGTTGTATATCTACCTCCACTTTTTTTTCAGATTTTGGTTAAAAAATGCGTCTGTCTCCTTTCTTGCAGCTTTTGTAGTTTTTCGAGTAGTAAGTTGTTAAAAATATGTGTGCCTTTTATATTGTTTGTTCCATTTATTGCGTGATTTTTTTGATTAAGTTTGTTCATTGTTCCTTTTTATTGGTTAGTTTTCTTTAGGTTTGAATTGATTTTCAGTTTATGGGGAACGCTAATTAATGTTTGTTTTATATGTAGTTAATTTTGCTATTATATATATAGCTATATACCAGACTAATATAGTAGAATAACTTTTATTCAGTTGTTTACTTAAAACCATTAAAGTTTACAAATTAATCCATGATTTTACAACTTTAAAACATTTTAGTACAAGAATAAAATTCTTGGATTACATATAAAATATACAGTTAAAAGAGCAGGAGTGAAACGTTAAAAACTTTAAAACAAGTGGGCATCCAGTTCACAGCCTTACGATTATAAGACACACCGCTTGGGAGGCATTGGAGTGGGAACTTGTGTACAACACACAATTAATTTGCTCTAGAAACCAACATTTCACAATCACTAATTTTGGTTCTAATAATAACAGTCAACGCAGCCTAATATGAAAACTTCTGTCGATTGAGCCAAAAGGAGAATAAGAAACGACTGACTGCAGAAACTACTGGTCCTGTGGTATCTGTTTTTAGAACTCTGTAGGCAATCTGATTTTGCCTGACTCCAAGGTTTAGAAAGATCGGTTGTATTCACTTCCTGCAGGTCAATTGATATTTAGTGCAGAAAAAGGGTAAGTGTTATTCTGTCTCTTGTATTGTAGCACAGGCAGGGCATAGTTCTAGTGATAGTCCAGCAGCCTGATTGCTAGGGAACCTTAATAAAAGGGTGCCGTACCTGACTCTAACATAAAGACTTTTGGCAAGTGCAAATGTAATTTGACCAAGGAAAGGTTCAAAACTGTGGCTTAACTTGGCACTTAGTAATTGTGAAGTTTACTGTCCTTTTGCTGACCTGGTGATATAGCACTCTCCCACGGCCACCCAGTACCTAGTCTTGAGCCTCAATAGTTCTCCTCTGGTTGCCCTCTCTGGGTGTTCCTATACTTCCGACATACCAAGTAATTTATTCCAGCTTGTGACATGTTTAAACCAGGGGAGACTTTTGGCACCACTGATTATCAGAACCTCCCTCTGCGAATAACTGTAATCAGTTTGCTGGGGTGTTGTCCACAAACATAGCCAGTACATTAGGGGTTACAAAGAGGCCATATCACTTATTCTTTTTATCCCTAAGTCAAAGAACAAAGAGATCAGAGGGGTAGTGATAGATACTGAGATAAGGGATCTAGCGAAGATGTTTTTGAATGTTGTCAATTTTATTGTGTTAATGTACCCCCATATCTCTGCTCCATACAGAGCTCCACTCTGAGCTTTTGCTCGGTACACTTCTAGTGCTGGAGGCAGCGATCGGCTGTAAGACTGCCTGTTGTATCTCAATATTTAATTTTGACCTTTAACAAAGGGTAAGGTAACTTTTGTCCAGTTGTTGCCCCGAGTCAAGTGTGTCGCATAATCTTATCCCTAGGCACTCAACATTTTTCAACCCCTCCAGTGGTTCAACTGCGACCCTAACCTCTCGTGATTTCCCCTTTGCTTTCCCAAACACCTGGCAACGTTAAGTTCCAAACTCCATTCCTTACAGAATTTTTAAAAAATTGTTCACTAGCGTTTGTAGGCCCATTGGGGTTGTGGAAATAAGTATAGAATCATCTGCAAAGAGCAGGATTGGGACTTCAGTGCCATTCATACCGGGAGAGACATTCACACAGTCCAGTAATCTATTAGCCACATCATTAATGAACAGGGAGAATAGTGTGGGAGCAAGCACACACCCCTGGCGCACCCCACGCTGTATGGGTATCCTGTCAGTTAGTTTACCATTTGTTCCCCATCTAACCTGGGCATAGTTGTCCTCATGAAGTCCAGCTATCAGGGTCACCAGATCTATGGGGGTCCCTAGGTCATGCCTCATTTTCCATAACATTTTGCGTGGTACTAAGTCAAACGCAGCTCTTAGGTCAACAAATGCTACATAGAGTTTTTGTATTTTCAGTAGCACTTATTTTTCATGTTAAAAGCCTGGTCGCATGTACTAGTTTAGACTGAAAGCCTGCTTTGTAAGGGGACAATATTGCCTTTTCTTCTATCCAAATTTGGAGTTTGTCTAAAACTTGTTGTGCAAAGATCTTTTGCAAGTTATCAATCAGGCTGATGGATCTATAATTGGAGGGGATGGAAGTATCTCCCTTCTTGTGTATTGTGATTATCTCAGCTCCCCTCCAAGTTGGCGGAATAGCCCCATCAGCCGATATGCAGTTTTTCAAGAGATTTATATACGGAGCCCATATGATGGGTTCCGATTTATATGAATCACCCAGTATCTGGTCAGGGCTGGGGGCCTTTCCTGCCTTGAGTCTATTTATTGCTGAAAAAGTATCACCCAAGCTAAAAACTAGTGTTGTGCCATTCGCAAGCGTGACAGGAAGGATGTTAGAAGTGTTTTGTTCAGCTCTTGGGTTGTGTGTATAGTGAGCGTTCATGTTCCTGGAGTATAATATAGCGAAGCACTCGACCCAAACCTCCGGCTGGATGTGATAACTAAAAATGTTTGTGTGTTCTGCGTTATCCTTTGCAAGGATATGCCAGAACAGGTGGTTGTCCTTGCCTCTGGCATCTTGTACCAGGTTCTGCCAATTTTTATCTGCAAAACCACGCTTAGCTTTTGCAAGTACAGTTTAGTATTGATTGCGTTCCATGGATACCCCAAGCTGACTACACTCCTTAACTACTAGCTGTAATTTAGTTTAAAGGGGTTTATAAAGCGCATGGTGACGCCTCCCGGCGTGTCCCCGCGCTGTGGAGAAGAGCAAGCAAGAGTAGAGAGGGGAGTGCCATTATGAGGTGAAAAGAAAGGTTTTTAACAACTTTCTAAAAGAGGCCTCTTTAGTCTCTAGCCTAATGTTCGTAGGAAGGAGATTCCAGTGCTTGGCTGCCAGTGTGCGGAAGGTCCTGCCTCCCATTCTAGCTTTTCTGGGGCGTGATGTTCTGAGCAGGCCCATTCCTTTCGATCTTAGGGATCTGTTCGGTTCATACAGGGATGCCAAATCTGACATATAAGCTGGCGCTTTTTGGTGGATTATCCTATGGCACCATAGTAGAGCTTTAAAAACAATCCTCTTGCTAATAGGTAGCCAATGGAGGGCTGCCAGAGAGGGGCTCGAAGGAGCTCTGCGAGGCAGCCTTAACACCAGACGTGCTGCAGAGTTTTGTAACACCTGTAGTCTCTTGATGTTTTGGCAGATGTGCCCAGAAGCAGCACATTCCCGTAATCGATCCGGGATGTAATTAGAGCATGTGTCATGGTGCGTCTAGAATTCAGAGGCAACAAGTCAAGGGTCCGGTTGAGCGTTTTCATTACTCCAAAACATTTGCCTACTGTTTTCTGGACGTGGCTGTCAAAAGATAGCCCCTTTGCTAATTTTCATTTGCAATTAAACCATTTATTGCTCGTTTTCCTAGTGCACCTAATACCAAAACTATTTCAGTAAATACGGTTAGCAGTGCACCATAGAATTAGTTGTGCACTGTTAGTATGGAAGTTGACCCCAGGGAAAGTACACGATACAAGAAGCTGCTCAGGCCAGACAGAAAATGTGTAAATAATTCATAAATCCTAGCATAGCGGTCTAGCTCTGCTTTGGGCTAGGTGATTCTTCTATGATTGTTATTTACAAGGGGCATATCCGCCCTGGAAAGACAACTCGGTAGCTGCCTATCCAGTGCAGCGCCCGTCATTTTTAGCAGCATGGGGTTATGATCGCTGTTAAGCCTCGGTCAATCAAAATATCCTAGACTAGTGACCAAATTCTAACGTCAACAAGAAAATGACGGCTGACACCCCGTTTGAAGGTAGCCTGCCAATTTATATCTGATATGATCCTCCGGTTGCATGCCCTCATGCTCCTTCCTCTGACCAGTGATGCAATCTGCAGGGACACAGCCATTTGATGGTGGCAATTTTTAGTCGTTGCCAGATTGGGTATGCCCCAAATCTCGTTCTCCTCCTCTAGTAAAATATGTAGTAGGAGAGAAGGTTCAAAAGGGGTATTAAAGTCGCCCGCAACTATGGTTTTAGAGTTGCTTTGGTATGTTCCTACCAGATCATCTAACAATGATAACACTAGGGACTCACTGCTATAATGTTCAGATCTAGCATAGATGTTAAACACAGTTAGGTTTAGACCTGTTGGAAAAGTAAGCTGGATCCTCAGTATATCTTGTGATTTTATTATGACTGTTTACATTTGCAGGCTAGGGTATTCTTCACAAGAATTATCTGTCCCCCGCTGACTCTACCCGAATTCTCTTCCACTGTGTAGGTTGTGTAGCCATTTATGTGTACCCTTTCCACTGCCCAAGTCTCTTGGAAAATGAAGATGCCATTTTTGCCTATTGAGGAATGTCATTCTGGGTCTTGTAATTTTAGGTGTATCCCCTCCGGGTTCCAGGAGATTAGGGTTAATCTGTTATTTACCTCCTTACTAAGTATGGGCCGGTGTCTACAGCTCTCAACGTCAGTAGACAACATATTATCAGTGGCTGGGTCAATTGGTCGGGTACATAAAGTAATTGGCAATGGACATGCAGCCTTAACTGTGTCAATAATGCTATTGTGTAATACATACATTTTTGCTCCAGGATGAGAGATAGTAGTAGGTGGCTCAGCAGTATGGTAAACTTCTAGGGGTTTTACATATAAAGGTGCAGGAACAGGAGGGGAAGAATTATTAGTGTTGCTGAGTCAATCCACTTCTGTCAATGGGGATGAGGGCCCGACCTTGGTATGGAACCCAGCAGTAGTTCAATTCCTGGTCTGCAGTAGTTAAATTTAATGTGGTAGTTATTTGAGGGTTTTGTCCCGATATTTAGTGCCCCTAAATCATCCACCATTTTCCCATCCTTGAAGGTTAATTCTATCGCATCGAACATTGAATTCTTAGAGGAGCTCCTTCGGACACAGAGGATGTCTTCTCTTACTATTGAACGGCAGCCTCTAATGTGCCTGATCCTATGGGTGTTCTTATTTATGAGGGAATCTTTGGTTTCAAACTTTACGTGGGGCTGCAGTTTGAGTACCTTTCTCATGGCAACTTTGTTTTTTAGGTCAGCAGACCTGCTTCTAGGGCAAAAGGCGGGCCATATAATTCTACCCTCTACTAGTAGGAACATGCAGAGGATTAACAATCCTTAGGGAATTTGGTACCTGCATCTGATGGAGGTTAGGCAAACTAAGGTTGCTCAGGGTACTATTACTCCGCTGTTCCAAGATGTTAACACTTGCATTCTGCTGGGTGTTTAAAGGATACTGGGACTTTGGCTGGCAACCTAGAGGCCTACTATTCCTAATTCCTGCCTCTTTTACTCCATAGGCCCCCTGTGGGTAGGAAACACAGTGTGGGGATGGAGGCCGATGTGCATCAAACTGTTGAGTGGTTTGAATGGGCCGGGTAGACTGGCTATTCGAAATAATGAAAGTGTCAGTATTTTTTACACACTTTAATTTACTGATTGTAAGTACCAATCTAGATTTAACAGTTATTAATCCCCCCACTTCAGTTCTAAATTTATCAATTTAAACAGTACATTCCTCGTTTGTTTGAGTCGTGGGTTTAGATGACAGGCAGGGTTAAGAGGTGGAATAGGAGTCTGTAAAACCATCAGTTATGTTAGATAGAGGGGAGAATAGATTGCTTCAATGGACAATGTCAGTTATTGTTGATGGGTGGGAAAATTCTGATACTTCTGGGCTAAGTGATTTTCTCAATGTAACAGCCGTGTTCGCGGGCTGTTTTGCTGCCTTTCCGAACATGCTAGGTATGCGCGGTTGTAAAATGGAAGTACCCGATGGAATATGGTCCGGGGTAGCTGCAATGTCCCGCAATACAGGTGATTTGGAATCTAGCAGGTCCTCACATTAAATGATCAGGTTATCAATTTGATCGATTACACAGTTCCCACCAGCAGATTTGGGTGTTCTTTTTAACTTTTGCAGTACCAGAGGACCCCTTGGTTGCATCCTCTTTCCCATGGTTGTGATCGTAATTGGAGCAAGAGTAAAAATGCTACTGGGGTATACTATTACAATAACACAAAATCCAATATACACACACAATGTTATTACACAATAATATCAGTAGTGCCCCCCTATATACGGTCCCTAGAACTCAGTCAATTAGTCAATAAAACAGTCAAGGTTGGCTCTGATATGACACCCAACAGCAGTAAAGGATGGATGAAATAAAGAATGCAAAACAAAGTCTTGCTCGCAGAGCTCCTGGAGATCAGATGTTAGAGAAATGGCCCTGCCCACCTTCCTCTGGGCTCAAACGGGCGTGGACAGGCCCGCGGGAGCCCCAAGCTGATTATACGTGCCTCCTGGCGCGGGATAACAGCGTTGGTGGCTAGCAGCTGTGGTGCAATTTGGGGGACAGAGTCCCCTGTCCAGGTTAAGAAGGTTGACTTTGCTTGCGGCAATGACGGACTCCAGTGCTGCTAAATCTATCTATCTATCTATCTATCTATCTAGCTATCTATCTATCTATCTATCTATCTATCTATCTATCTATCTATCTATCTATCTATCTATCTATCTATCTATCTATCTATCTATCTATCTATCTATCTATCGATCTATCTATCTATCTATCAAAACAAATATATATATGTATATATATATATATGTGTGTATCGCTTCCTTCTCCCTCGAAAGACTCCAAGGATGGCGACGACAAAGCGGGAGAGCATGTGTTTAATTCATCATTATTGCCACCACATCAAATGCGTTTCGGCTGAAACTCATCCTTGTTCACTGATGGCGAGATGCCAGTATTCTTGCATATTAACGTAAACTTAATAAACAGTCTACTTCTAATGTTGGCCCCGGCCTACCGCATTAAAAAATATTTACAACAATTTTCATGTTTTTTCATGCAATCAATTTCAGAAATATACACAGAAGCCAAAGTAAAATGATGAAAATATGTTGTTTTTCCTGTTCGTATAAATACACCAATAAATACATATATGCTCTTTATAAATAAGTAAATATCAAAAAAATATACACTCATGGTAAAAATCATCAATATACACATTTTGAAAAAAAAATCTGTATAAATACATTCTTTGCATAACAATTGATGATTTCTAACTTACGGAATTAGAATACCAACTACCACCTAAAATATTTAATGCTCAAACTGTCACTGTGCAGGGCATATATAGCAAACCTATTTAGTCCATATAACTCCCATCTAGGTTTTTTATTTTCACTTAAATACTTCACTTTTTTTTTACCATTCTTATGTTTCTTTCCCAACCATTAAGCCCAAGTGGGCAATGATTATTATACTTGAACGCTTGCCACCTTAATCAATTACAGCTGAAATAGACTCCGCCAACGTTACCTTGTATATTGTCACCTGTAAAGTGCATTGCTATCAACCTATTTCCCATTTCATCTTTTGTATTAGTGCTCAATCCACTTCTATCTGAAAAACGTATTTAAAAAATTTTAATAGAACAATTCTGCCTGTAACGAGATGGAGGCCCCAACCCAAATATCAGTAATTTTACTCGCTCATATACCATTGTGGATGTGTGTATAGGTCTTCTTCCATGTTAAGACCCCACAGAGTCTTATGGGCCAATTACAATGGCGGAAGGCAGCCAGCAACACCCACCACAATGTTAATGTGGCAGGATGCGACCACCACGGTGGCGGTCGCATCATAATCCGGGGTGCAGGAACGCCGCCGTACAGGCAGGTGGTCCCAGTCCCTGCTACGATGGCGGGCGGACTCAAGTCCACCCGCCATCGTAATCGGTCTCTTAGTATTTATTTATTTATTTATTTATTTATTGAGTGTATAAGGCGCTCAGCTACCCAAAAAGTGTTTCCCGCGCCAGAACGGACATAGGCAGAGCTTGCGGGTCCTGCAATTAATGTTACTGATAAAACAGCCAAGTCTTACGGTTTCTGCAAAAGCGGATGTAATCTGTTTCTTTGCGGATGGAGATTGGAAGGGTATTCCAAATGAAGGGGCCCAGATAGGAGAATGATCTCCCTCCCATTCTGGAGAGTTTGACCCTGGGCACAAAAAAGTTGCCTAAGGCTTCAGATCTTAAATGGCGGGAAGGTACATAAGGGCGTACTAGTGCTTGAAGGTATTGAGGAGCTGTGCCTGCTTTTATTTTGAACATATAGCTCAGGGCTTTGAACCTAATATGGTTCTCTACCCTGAGCCAATGTGGGTCACGTAGATATCCAGAAATGTTAGAGGTCTTAGGAATTCTGCAAAGCAACCTGGCAGCTGAATTCTGGATTAGCTGCAGTCTACGGACCACAGCCTTGTTTGACCCCAGGTAAAGAATGTTGCCGTAGTCAAGTCTTGATGTAATAAGAGCGTGAACTACGGTCTTTTGGGTGGGGACGGGCAACATCCATAGGATTTTCCTGAGCCATTTTAGAATGGTGA
Source organism: Lissotriton vulgaris (assembly GCF_964263255.1). Lineage (NCBI taxonomy): Eukaryota > Metazoa > Chordata > Amphibia > Caudata > Salamandridae > Lissotriton > Lissotriton vulgaris. The sequence goes on along the minus strand of NC_141697.1, from coordinate 700,882,682 downwards.
AACAGAGTGCAGTCACTTTGACGGTTTGTTGGTGCATGGAAAGTGTGTTGTCAACAATGACGCCCAGGTTCCGAACGTGGCTAGTTGGTTTAGGGAGGTTACCCATTTGAGTAGGCCAGTGAGGAAGTTTCCAAAGGTCTTTCTGTTTACCCAAGATTTACAAAGATGTATCTTGGATCCAGTTGCCTTAATGTTCTTTCTCTATCACCCCCTCGCACATTTGCTGAAACAGCCTGAAGTACAAAGTAAGTTAGCCCTTTCACCTCACCATTGTGGCATTCCTCAAAATATCTTGCTACTGGGTAGCCTTGATCACTGTTCTTAATGGCCCTCAGATGTTGAAGGGCTCTTTTATGCACTGGTAGAACCGTACTTCATATATATGGCAAATGGCATTGGCACCTCAGTAAATACACGGCATACTCAGTCTTGCAATTGTACTGCCCTTTGATGAATCTAGGTGAGTCGTGAGTGGGGAGGTGTATTGTGTTGTGTTTTTCCCATGTTGACATGATTTACATCTCCCACTTTTCTGAAATCCCTTTTTGATAGAAAGCACATTGTTTTAACCTCTTTCCTATTCTCCTGGCTGCTTCTCAGCAGTTTCTGTTTCATTGATCTGGCTCGCCTGAAGGTAATACCTGGCCTACGTGCTCAATATATGTTTACAGTGTTACAGCACACAAGTGATGGACGGAATGCTGGCAATGCAAACATTCTCCTCAGTCAAAAGATCTGGGTGAAATCCATTGTTGTTTTGCCCACTATGCCACCCCAGTTTCGACCCAGCCATATGTAAATTAGTCTTGACCCTGTGCCCCCTGGGAGCAGTCCAGACCGAACTGCCAGGCAGGTCCTCCCTGGACTGGAAACAAGCATCCCGGGACCGGTTTCAGGGTATGTCACACTTCATCAGGCAGGCTACCCTGAAACTGGTCCCAGGATGCTTGTTTCTGGTCCAGGGAAGAACTGGCCTGGCAGTTCGGTCTGGGCTGTTCCCATGGGGCACAAGGTCAAGACGGATTTGCATATGGCTGGGTCCAAACTGGGGTGGTGTACTGGGCAAAAGAACGATGGATTTAACCCAGATCTTTTGATTGGGGGAGAATGTTTGCATTGTCAACATTCCATCCATCATTTGTTTGCTGTAACACAATATATGTATACCTACCACAAAATCTTCACAAGGCCCCCTGTCCCTTCGTAACTGAGGAAGCAAGACACGAACACTTCTTCATGGGTCAAGTGGTTGTGAATGCTTCATTGGTTTTAAAGTGACAATGTAATCACATAAAAAATGGACAATAAGACGAAACACTGGTGAAAGCCAAGCTTTTAGGGTGCCATCTTCGACTGTAAGGATAAAATGTTAACAATTGTGCTTTTTCAATTCTTACCGTCCATATGAACTATTATCGTTGTGCATATAAACATATGTACATAACACTTACTCAAGTCAATTATAGATAGGACATTGAACACTTTTAAATATTATTGCATAGAGAACCCTTGTCAAATGCTGTGGAGAGAGCTGTAGTTTCTCCTTGATCCAGGATGGTCCAGATGTCATCGGTGGCTGTGATAAGTGCTGTGTTTTTTTCTGAAACCTGATTGGGCGTTGTTCAGTAGGTGGTGTAGTTCGAAGAGGGTTGTGAGTTGTGTGATGATGGCTTTTTCTATCACTTTGATTGGGTAGGGAAGCGAGGCCATAGAACAGATGTAGCTAAGATGGTTGGATCGGCCGACAGGTTCTTGAGGAGGGCATTGACTGTTGCATGCTTCCGCCTTTCGGGAATGTGGCAGATGTGATGGAGGTGTTGATGATATGAATGTGGTGCTGACTGGTGATGCTCCCAGGTTGTACACGTGGTGTGGCCATGGATTTATTGAGGGTCTCTGAGTGGATGGTCTACATGATTGTTGCTGTGTCTTCTCTGGTGAAAGTTTCCCATTTGGTCAGGTGGCTGTCTTGGTTGGTGATGGGCAGGTTGGCAATAAGATTTCTGGACTCTGGTTGTTGAGCGGAGTTGCAGTAGAAGTTTGCGATTTTGCTGTGTAAGAAGTTCGATATGTCGTCGCATGGTACTTGGGAGGGGGTGATCCTGTTGACAGAGACCGAGGGTGTGGTGAAGTCTTTGATGTTCAAGAATATCTCCTGCAGCTGTTGGAGCTCCATTTATTGCATTCAGCTAGTGCTATTTTCTTGGTGTCTCTCAGTTGCTGGGGGAAGCATCTGAGTGCAGGCTTGTAGGTGACTCTATCAGTGGCTTCATGGCTGGCTCTCTGATAGACCTGGCATCATTGGCATAGTTTTCCCATTACATTTTGCTTTCAACCCTCCTGCTTTGCTGACTTTGCTTTTCCTGGTATTAGGACTCTGCACACTTTACCACTGCTAACCAGTGCTAACATGCTCTCGCCTTTAAACATGTTGAATGGCTTACACCCATTTGGCACATTTCATTTACTTGTAAGTGCCTAGTAAATTGGTAATACATATGCTTAGGCCCTATAAAATAAATGCTACTAGTGGGCCTGCAGCATTGATTGTGCCACCCGTTTCAGAAGCCCATAAAGTATGTCTCAGGCCTTCCATTGCAGTCTGTGTGTGCAGTTTTAAACTGCCATTTTGACCTAGGAAAATAAACTTTTTGCCAGGCCTAACCCTTCCTTTTAATACATATAAGTCACCCCTAGGGTAGGCTCTGAACAGACGAGAGGGCAGGGTGCAGTGTATTTAGAAAGTTGGACATGTACTTTTAAGTTGTACATGTCCTGGTAGTGAAAAACTCTTAAAAATGTATATTATTCACTACTGCAAGGCCTAACTCTCCCATGACTTCTCCCTTATTACATTTATTAAGTGATAACTTTCGATTGGGAGAAGGTAGAGATGACCAGTTTGGTGTCTATGGAATTCTAATTAAAAGCCCTCTTTAATGGTAAAGTCGCATTTTTAATCACAACTCTGGAAATGCTACTTTAAGAAAGTTACATAACAAAACAAAAATGTGCACAGACTTGGATCCCATGCTCACTGTTTCACTGGAATCAAGCTCGCTAGGCTGATGAGGGGTGATACCCCGAAACTGGTCCGAGGATGCTTCAAAACGGATTTGCATATGGCTGGGTCCAAACTGGGGTGGCATGGTGAGCAAAAAACACAATGGTTTAAACCCAGATCTGTGAATGGGGTGAATGCTTGCTTTGTTCAGCATTCCGTCCATCATCTGTTTTTTTAACTTTTAGAAAGTTGACATTTTCTTGTCCTAATCATTTGGTACCTGCAGCCTGATCCTGGGTCACATGACTAGGTGTAGCTGGAAGTTGGTTTGTGTATTGCTCTCAGGAAGTGAGACAAAGAGAAGTTAGGTGTTGGCAGGATGGGCCATTCAGAGTTAACAAGGGGAGAAGCTGTCACCTACCACACTTGCACATCACAAAGATCCTTCCTGAGCACACTTACAAAGGGTTCATCACCAGTCTTTTGTGATACAAGCTGGGGCCAGGACAGGCAGAAAGGGGATGCCTGACACCTCAGGTGGATGGAACCCTCTAGAAGCTTTCTCTAATTCAAAGTGGACATCAGGTATAAATATTGAACCCTTAGACCCAACTCTTCAGTACACTTTTGGATCTGTGGACTCTGCCAGGAAGAAGGATTGCTGCCCCAGTGTTCTGACCGGCTACTCTTGCCTGGCTAAGAAGAACAATGCCTGCATCTCTAACCCAGGACCCCAGAGTGACTCCAAGGACTGTCATGCTGGCCTCCTGATCAGAAGCCTCAGGGACAGAACAGGCTTCCAACAACCTTCAACCTAGCACCTGGACTATGCTATCTATGAGTCCTGCCCCCCCAAGTGGTGCCAGCCCATTCCTGTACCCTGGAAGTGAGCCTGAATGTGCTCTGCCAGCCCATCTATAGGTTCAGCCACAGCAACACATCTCCACCTCAGCGCATCTCCCACTGAACTGGTGCATTGCCTTTGCTTATGAATTTGTCCTGGTCTGGTGCGATCAGATAACCTCAGTTGTCACTTTGAGCTTTTTGGTGTCTTTTTCACTGAAATCGTTAAACTTGCATATCTCTGATTCTACGGATTGGATTTTTGTCATTTTGGTCTTGATTTATGAATTAAAATGTACACTATTTCGTTACATTTGTGTGGGATTTTCCTTGTGCTGTGTTCTCATTCATTACTGTTTTGCATGCTGTATAACAACTTTCCACATTGCCTTTAAGATAACCCTGACTGCTCTTTGCCAAGCTACGAGGGGTTGAGCACAGTTTAATTTGGGGTTTGCTTGTGACTTCACCCTGACAAGGACTGTGGTTTCTGCTTGAGTAGGGGTTAAAACCCCTCAATCAGTAATCCAATTTCTTGCCCTTTTCGTTTTCTTTCTGGCTGTTTTCGGTGTAGTTTGGAGTCTCAAAGGTCCTTTGTGTATCATGCTGGCCTACTTATTGGTTCTTTTTTGTTTGTTGCTTTGGCGGGTGGGAGGGAGACTGCGCAATTCATGATCCAGTTCTTGAAGTTGTCAGTGGGGTCTGTGCTGAAGGCACTGAGTCAGTCTGGTTCTGAGAATTTGCCCCAGTTACAGCTGGGTAAGCCTAAGCTGGGGAGGGTGTTCACTTGCGGTGTGTTTATTTGGAAGTTGATGAGGTAGTGATCGGTCCTTGTGAGCATCGAAGTGGAGCTGTCCTTGATGTTTTTGATTGTGGTGAAGATTGGGTCCAGTGTGTATCCAGAGAAGTGTGTTGGTTCTGTGACAAGCTGGGCTGGCCCAATGTTGTTCAGAATTTCGAGGAGTGCTGTGGAGCAGGAGTTGTTTCTGTCTTCTAGGTGGGAGTTGAGATCGCCAAGGTGAATGAAGTCTCTGGAGTCAATGGTAGGAGGGGGCGATGAAGTCACTTTTGAGGATGGTGAAGGTGCTCGCGGTCTGGGTGATCAGTAGACGAGGGTTCCATTCAAGGTGACGTTTTCAGAGAGATGAACCTTGAAGTGCATATGTTTCTTGAATGGGGTGGCACACTCCATTAACGTTGAGCACTTGAGTCTTGGTAGATGACTGCAAGTCCCCCTCCTGGCTTGTGAAGGTGGTCATGTGGTATGATCTTGTTGCTCGCAGTGATGCCAAGAAAATGTTGGGTGCTAATGTGGGGTTGAACCAGGTTTCAATGAGGAAAAGGTCTGATGCGTCGCTGCTCAGCTGGTCCCAGATTTTGGTCACATATTTGCTGAGACATAGTGTGTTGAGTAGCATGCATTCTAGTGAGTGCTGGGGAGCGGATTTCCTGTGGCATGTGGTGTTTAGTGGGGGTGTTGATGGTGCTGCTGGTGCATGCATGGGATGTGTGAGTGGGCTGTTGTAGGTGAACTGACAGTGGGTGCAGGTGAAGACTCCTACCATGGTGTGTGGTGTTGCGCAGCAGCAGTAGGAGGAGAGGTGCCCCTGGTTGACCGATCAAATTCGTGCTGCGGATTATCGGTGGGGGGTGATTGGATGTGGGTTCAAGGAACATGGCACGGACAGGCACAGGTGGGCCACCATCAAGAAGGTCCTAGGAAGGAGCATAGGAAAAATAGGCAGGAAGAAGACACACAGGAGGAGCAAGGGAAGGCAGAAAAAGGCACTGGAGGGGGAGTTGGGGGGCTGAGTGGAGTGTGACAGAGAGGGCAGGGGCCTGAGTGAAAATCGAGAAAAACTACCACCAAATCAATTAAAAGGAGAGAAAGGCAAATTGGGGTGGAAACAGGCACTAAAAAGAATGGAAAGAGCAAGAGCGCACAAAGGAACGAATGCTGGCACAAAAACGAGAGGAAAGATCAGAAAGGCAAGAAGAGATGAAAACTGGCACAACAAGAACTAGTAAGAGCTCAAAAGGCACAAATGAAGTGAAAGAGAACTTATCATGAGTGGTGAGAGAGCAAATAAGGCGCAAAGGTGGGAAGGAGCTTGACAGAAGCCAAAGAGCGGGTGGGACAGAAAAGGGAAAACAGCTAGTCAGAAGTGTACAACAACAAAGAGAGTGAAGTAAGTGGGTGTTCAGCTTAGCACCTGCTTATAGCTACAGATTCCTCACTTTGTGACTATTCCTCAGGCATCAGACTGGATCCAGAAGCTTTTCAGAAGTACCTCAGCTCACCATCAGGGGGGCACTATGCTGCTCTGCACTGATGCCTCCCCTCTATGGGAATGACATGCGGGCCCATATAAGCTTCACCCTTGAGCACTGATGTCAGTTTCTTTCTTACCACAGCACCAGACCAGGAGCTATATCTCCTTTTGTCTCTCAGAGACATTTACCTCAAAATATCTTCAGTGTGCAAGGAATATCATTCAATAATATGACAGGTTTCAAGTCCTGTAGGGACTGTTGCAAACAAATATCACCAGGTACCTGTAGTGTCTGGGGTCGGGCACCGAATCCTAGCCTGCAGTGACTGCGCGTCGATGAACCAGAAGGCCATCATTGATAGCAAGGTGAAATTTTACCTCAGCACAAAAGGACTCCTTATCGAAGCTTCTCCAAGTGGCAGTCCGTGTTCAAGGTTAAGTCTTGGTTCCGGTTCCGGTCCCACTCCCGGATTCACGGGAGCTTCTCAGGAGGCTGGTGTTCATCACTTTCCAAATCCAAAGGTGAATTTAAAAACAGGCAGAAGAAATCAAAGCAGGATTCCTGCCACATCATCCCACTCGAAGTCGCCTGATCAGGTGTAGTTTGGTACCACTCATCTTGCTCCCCTTGGCCAAATTCAGAGTCTATCTTGCAACTAGTGCAAACACAACCCTAATTTCTGGGGCCAACAGCCACACGATGTCAAATCAAAGAATTCCACACAGCCATGCTACAGCTCTTTTCATCCTAACCTACTCCCGCTAGCACACCTTCAGGCCCCAAGGAGGCAAGAGGCCTTCCATCTGGGGTACCTCTAGGAGGTTTGCCCTTGGCGCAAATTGAGCCCTCGGAGTCCATCCTGCCTCCAGCTTCAGTGCAGACCCCACTTCTGGCTCCATGACCTATGCTGGCCCCGGGTACTTCGATGCCAACTCCACTAACTTCGGAGGAGGACCCAATATTTATTTTCAATGCCGAGCCAGTGCCTACCAAACCTCAACCAAATTCACACCCATTTCCCCCCAAGGGGCAACTCCCACCCCCACTCCATGGTTTGCCACCTCCACAACAGAGGCAATGTAGTCTGCACCTCCTTTTTGTAACCCGGGTGATGAGTTTGGTTACCCCTACCAGGATGATAATTGGTACAAGGACTTACAGGAGGCTAGTGGTCTTGATATCTCCACGGAAACTGGTCTACTCTCACTATCTGCACCAGCAACAGAGGAATCCACTTCCTATGCCATGGTAATGAGAAGGATTCAGAAAAGGGGGTGGTGATGGATCAAGCCCTGATCTTTGGACTGGGTAAGAGTGGTCTGCTTAATTCAGACACTGTTCATCACCACCCCCTTTTCTGAATCATGGTAATGAGAAGAGCGGCCAAAGTGCTCCAGCTTCCCACCTTGGAGGTTTAAACTAATGTATTGACAGAAGTCCTCCAACTGGGTAAAACACCTTCTGAGCCTCATCTTCCATTTAATGAGGCACTGATGGATGACATATTGGGGGCAACCCTTGTTCTGGCCCCCAGTCAATCACCTAATTTCCAGGAGCCATCACCCTACTCCAGGCAACCTCACTTTTCTCTCGCAACACCCTTCAAATGAAAGCATAGTGATGCAGGCCTCCATGAGCCAATCTAATCCTTACACATTTCCTATCACTCCCCTCAGAAAGGGAATCTAAGCAGGTGTAAATGTTTAGCAAAATTGTATTTTCTTCCACGTTCTGGCCCGATGTCCTTTTAGAGCCAACTGCTTGTTGGGACCCTACTCCCATGCTGGTATTCTGTGGCATAAGTCTGCCCGAAGACCTTCGACCTGTGCTTGCTCTGGTAATTTAAGATGGTTGCGATGAGTCCAAGTTCATGATTCGTTGTAGCTTGGATACCACTGATTTCATCAGGCTCACCATAGGCACCAGTGTTGCCATTTGCCGACATGCATGGCTGCAATTAACTGGGTTTTCAGGCCATGTCAAGTCCTCCAATTCACATGCCCTTCAATGGGACGCGTCTGTTCACGGACTAGGCTAAATTCACTCTCAAGCACTTTTAAGGAGAGCAGGGCTATCGCTCTCTCTCAGGACCTCCCCAACCATGTCCACAGCAACAATTCCATCACTCCTTTTGCAGATTTGGCTGTGGTGTCCCATACTGTTAGCCTCCACAAGGAACCCAGAAGTTTTGGGGTTGAGGCCGAGGTGCCCACCACCCCCTTGGCCAAGGTCAATGGGCCACCAAGTCTACTGCGACCCTGTAGTCCCACCTGCCAAACCTCTTTAGCGTGCCCTTACAGAAGAACAGCCACCTGGTGGGAGGCAACCCACTGATTCTGCTCAGGTTGGCAGGTAGCAACTTTAGACAGGTGGGTTATATAGATTGTCTGCCGGGGTTACGCCTTACCCTTCCTTTCTTCTCCACCGCACCTTTCACTGTCTCCCGAGGGGTGGTGGTCCCCAGGGTCATCTATGGCTCCAGGAGGGGGACGTGTGGCCCCCTCCTTGCTTCAATTTTGCCCTGAGGAGGTGATGGTTCTCGGAGCTGCAAGGGGGCCGCACGGCCCTTGTATTCTTTTTGGCTTAAGCCCCGGGGAGGTGGTGATCCCTATAGCTGGGGGGTGGGTCTACAAAGCCCCTGCATTATTTATATTTAAAGCCCTGGGGAGGTGGTTGCCCCTGAGGCAGAGGGGGAGGCCCTCCTGGCCCCCATTTACTTGAATCGAAGCGCAGGGGAGGTGGTGGTCCCCAGGGAATTAGTAAGCCCTAGGAGGAGAGGCTTGCACCCCCCTCCTGTAATATGCGATACCACCGGGATCTGGTCCACCCAAGGGCCGATTAATAACCAAGCACAGGAAACCCCACATTGTTTTTTTGTTTAATTTTCAGCGGGAGTCGTGGACCCAGCGCGACTCCAGCTGGACATTTGAAAACAAGGCTTTTTGGCCCTCTGCGGTCCTTTTGGGACCCCCCAAGAGGCCTAGAGGGCTAGGGTTTTTCTACCCTGCCCTCTTTTCCTGTGACTCGGTTCGACCGGGTCTGGTGGCTCAGTGGACCAATGCGTCCACTTCAAAGGCCTGTGTTCGGCCTCATGATCACAGGTTCAAATCCCAGTAGGTCCACTCAACCTTTCATCCATCTGAGGTCGATAAAATGAGTACCATTGAGTTGGGTAAAAACCTCTGTTATTCAGCACCAAAATACCTCCAGGTGAACGTGCATTTTACAAATACACGTGTTATGTTATGTTACAAGATGGCTGCCAACACTTCCTGGTTTGCAGTGTTAGCAGCCAATCAGATCTTAGAGATTCCCCAGATATACAACTGGAAATGTCTCTTTTTTCCTCTACAACTACTGAACAGACTTACACCAAATAATAAAAAGGCTATTCCCTGAACCAACATCTACCTTCCTGCCAAATTAGGTGTAATTCCAGCAGTTCGGGTTGTAGCCGTGTCTAAAGTTTCCATGGAAATTAACATTGGAAAAAGGCATTTTGGGACCCCCCTTTTTCTCGGCCTTCGCTTGATGGATCACCCCAAAACTTTCAAGACAGCAGCTGATTTGAGCGTCAAACTAGTTTAGAAAATTTTGTGAGGATTCGTCAAACGACGCCAAAATTATTGGCAAAAAAAAACGCACTTCCTAAGAAAACTAGGCCCTAACTTTAGCTACCTACTGGTGACCACCAGTAGGTAACATATATATGTGTGTGTGTGTATATATATATATTACCTACTGGCGATAGCCAGTAGGTATATATAGTTAGGATTTTTTTCCTATGGGACTTTTGAAAATTCTATGTCTAATAACTTTGGCGTTTGTGGACGGAATTGGCTGAAATTTTCAGGAAAATGGCACATTTTGTTTCTGAGCAGCCCCTGAAAATTTGGGGGGGGGTCGTCAAGGGGGGGCCGAGAAAAAAGGGGTGTCCCAAAACTCGTTTTTCCCATTCATTTTTCCATAGGGCGGTTGGCCTCACTTTTAGCTTGAACGGCTGAATGGATTTGCACGAAACTTGGCAAAATTGTAGGGACTGTTAGCCCGATGTGCCTTTGCTAGGTCTCAATATATGTGCTCCAGTGGATTTTGAGAAATTAACGTTCAAAATAAGATATATATCTGTAACAGCGCTCCGGGCAGCGCTCCGGTTCGCGTACTTTTCGCGTAATGGAACTTTGCGATGCAAAGCTGATTGGCTCTCCAGTGTCTATCAACATTCTAAACAGTCCGGAGCGGCCGCCATCTTGTCTCTCTGTGGGATCGAGAGACAAGAGGTGGAAAAAAAAGGTGTAAATGAAGGAAAGGGGTAAGGTAGACCCCTCCTGAACCCCTAGGATTGATGAGGGGGCTATTAAAGTTCCCCGCGGGGCAAAAGAAAAAAAAAATTGCAATTTTTCGCGGTAACGGTGCTTCCCGGTATGTTAACCGGGCAGCTAACCGGCAGCGTAACGGAGTCCGACATATTGTGTTTTTTGAACGTTTGTGATATGTGCACGTGTGGATTTTGTCTAATTAAGGTTAAAAAATATATATATATCTTTAAGCGTGCTCTGGCGCGCTTACGTTACGGGTTTGGTTTGCGCTGCAGAGACGATACGTCACGGTTATGCGATGCATCATGAGGCATCTCACGGGCTACGTGATACGTCACGTAATAAAGAATATATTTTACAGCTATAGATATTAGCTTTTAAAAAACCAATGAAATTCACTGAAAAAACCATAGGTTATAGACCATATATAGTTTGGAATTTGCATTTACAAAACCTTGAAAATTCACTGAAAAAACCATAGGTTATAGACCATATATAGTTAGGGATTAGCATTTACAAAACCTTATTTTATTCGCACAAAACCATTGAAATTCCATATATAGTTAGTTGCACTAACTATATATCGCGGACCCACAATCCACTGCTAATGATGTCACATATTACATCATTCATGACATGGTCAGTGACATCACTGATGACATCACTGATGACATCTCAAATGACATCACTGATGACATCACTGATGACAACTTCCAGTGACTGTATGTTTCTGTAAAGTTAAAATATGTCTTACATATTGAAGAATGAGTGGATGTATAAGTGTCTGGATGAAGGATTTAGTAGGTGCATGACTGACTGTATGAAAGAATGATTAAATGTGTCTCACTGAGTGCATGGGTTAGTGATTAAAGTGTCTTAATTTGACAATCATTATATATGTTGTTCTGTAAACTGCTGCATGTTTAAATCAGTAGCTATATCAGTAACTATATGGGTTATTGAATGGTTGCCCAAGTATTTGTATGGGAGACTGAGTATGTGTGTGGGTGGCTGGGAGGTGATGACTCTGTGCATAGATGTGTGAGCAGTTGATTCCCTAGGTGTATGGGTTCAAAAGTGCATGTAGAAACAGCTTTATGGACAGTTGACTGTGTGCATTAGTGTATTGGTGAGTGAATGGATATCTCAGTGCTACATGTCAAAGTAAGTACATATGTAAAACACAGTCCATGTGAGAGTTGACATATATAAATAACTGAACATAAGAGCCAGTGAATGTGAGAGTGGCTGTATGGATCATTGTGAACTTGTATCAGGGATTGTATAAGAGAGTAAATATGTGTTAGTATATGTTTGAATAAGTAAGGTGTGTATAACTGTCTAGTTGAGGAAATGGAGGTGTGATTGATTCTTTGCATGACTGATTAGGTGTGTGAGTAACTCCATGGATGTGTGACAGTCTGTGAGTGTCTGTTTACACTGAGTGTATCTAAGGTTATATTAGAGTCTGAAGATGTTCATTGTATTATCACATAAATGATATCATCAGTGATGTAATCAGTAATGTAAAATGAGATGTCAGTGATGTCATCAGTGATGTCATTTGAGATGTCATCAGTGATGTCATCAGTGATGTCACTGACCATGTCATGAATGATGTAATATGTGACATCATTAGCAGTGGATTGCGGGTCCGCGATATATAGTTAGTGCAACTAACTATATATGGAATTTCAATGGTTTTGTGCGAATAAAATAAGGTTTTGTAAATGCTAATCCCTAACTATATATGGTCTATAACCTATGGTTTTTTCAGTGAATATATATATATATTTCTATATATATATATATATATATATATATATATATATATATATATAATGTGTGTGTGCGATACAACTCCCAGCACTTCCTTGCAGCGAACTACAGAAAAACAGACCACCAGGACAATTTAAATGGCAGTATTATTTATTCCTCACTCCTCATCTCTATGACGCGTTTCGGGCAGCCAGTGACCTTGATCACATAAGGTGACTGCAGTACGCCATGTTTTTAATACATGCTTTGTGAATCCAACACCCATGTGATACTGAACAGCGAAGAAACACTTTCGTTTATATAAACGCTCATACAAATGCATAGGCTCATGTTAAAAACCTTTTCTCTCGTTTTAGACACATTTTGCGAGAAAGGTATTTGACCACATATATTATAATATTCAAAATATACATGTAAACTCACTTATATAATAATGTGTGGTCAAATAAATATATTCAATAAATGGTATATGTAATTGTTTGCTCTTGTGGCAAAATGTATGTGGGGAGCACGATCAGGAGACTCAGGGACAGGATGGCTGAGCACTTCAGAGCTTTAAAAAAATGGAGATACTCGCTATCCGAGTGCATCTCATATGGTGCAGAATTTTGAGAATAGAGGACATTTCTTCTCATATCATGGAATAGATCACATTAAACCTGACCCCTGTGGGGGGAATAGACTTTTGACTTTTAAGGAGAAGAGAAGTACTTTGGCTAATTAAGTTGAAAGCTGTCGAGTGTGGCTTTAATGTTGATCATGATTATGAATTTTTTCTTGGACAAGAATAACTTTGTATACACTATATTGTATGTTATGTTACTGACAATGCAAGTACTAATATAGTTATATGTATTTTCTGTCCCGTTCATGATGAAGATATGTCGATATTGATGTACAAAATTTTATCTCCTTATATAGACTGCCCTATGGGAGGAATGCTATGCTTGATTGTTCTATAAAAGTTCTGTATTATATATCATATAGAATGAATTTATATGCATTTGTGAAGGAAGACGTAAAATGTTAGGATCATACCTACCTTCTAACCTATCCATCCAAATCTTTTTCGCTTTGCATAAATAAATTTCCACTTTGGGTTGTGAGAAATTGGATGACATTACAAACGCCCGAATTAAAATAATATTAAAATGAGTGATCTATAAGTACATAAAAATATAACTAGGGATTCAATTGGTTTATAGTGATATATCGAACATTAAAATTACACCATATACTCTAACTCGTAAACAATCAGATATCAGGATTTACGATTGGTAACTAGTAATGTGATCGAGTGGATCATATATAACAAAACAGCAAGATCTAGGGGTAGTGGTTTTCTAACAAAGTAGAATTAATTGAGAATGAAATTTAACTAGATATAACATTGTTGTTTAGATCAATGTCGCTTACGACGATAAAATCACGTTTATGTACAGAGCGTTAAGACCTATCTAAGATGGCGCCCATGATTCGATTAATATTTTCGTACTTTACTGCTAAACCTCCCCCATCATTTCGACCTTCAAATATCTACGATCAACACAAATATATATTTATTTAGTGGTAGGTACTATCGAGAACGGAATTAAAATAATGGGTTGTCAGTTACTAAGAGCCACTCCAATATGGCTACACGTTTCTTGGCTTTAAATTGCCATTCAAAGATGGTGCTGGAGTGGAACGCCACACTACGCTCTTGATCCTGCTGCAAATGGGAAGCCTGAGACAGCTATATTAATTACGTCTATAGTTCGAGCTAATTATTTATCGTTAGAATATTATTTCTTATTACCGTATACTTTTGGTTACAGAACACGTACTCGTGAAGTACCAAAAGGTGAAGAACCTACGCAGATTCGGCTAAATAACTTCCGATAACCGTTATAACTATTTATCAAGGTGAGGAAATATTGTCATAACATATGGTAGTGAATTGTAGTAACTTGAGTTGTGTGCGGATTGTAACCGCGTTTATAGTCGATCGACTCAGACGAATTTGATCAAGTTATGTATAGCATATATACAGTGATTGAGTCCCTAGCAACCATGATACTGATAAAGTTAACGGATTTGAATACTTACCATACCCCAATTTGAATTTGTAGGATTAATACTTGTGTGACAATGCGAACAAAGATTGGAGTCCGGTTTTGACTTCCAGACCGTTTTTTTGAAGGTGAGGGATATTGTTATAATTACGGGTAGTAAGAACATAAGTACCTGTCACTATCCTGTAACTTAGAAATACCGTTTTTTCAATAGACTTGTATCCACCGGACGAGTGAAATATAATGGACCCCATTTTGATAAATACATTGGTAAGGAAAAGACAGTTTTGACTATGTTATACTTAATTCGGGATGAAATGGTGTCACCAATAAATCACAGCCACTATACTTGTAACTGTCCAGAACTACAGTTCTAGACTAATTTAAATATAATACCTGAAAGATTGTTGCTTTACACTTTTCTTTTTATGGTGATAGGAGCACGACTTTGGTGAGGTCTGCTCTTCTTTTTAACCATAACTTCAATAATCCTAAACTTTCACTATGGAACCTATATAGGCTTGAGGGTGTTTCCCTTTAGTAACTCTCCTAATAAATCTAATAGGAGTGTTAGTGACTTGTTTTGTATAATTCGTGAAATCTGTTATTTATTGCAAAATATTTTGGGTTGCAGCCCTGAAGAAGTCATTTGTCTTACTGACTAGACGAAACACGTGTTGGCTGCGTCTTATAATTTGGTGGATCTTGGATGAGACACATCTGAATTGGATTTGGACATTAAAAACCGATCAGAGAAGACTTTACAAAGACTGTGTGTTATTAAATTGAGTGCTCGGAGGAACAACAACATATAGATGTGTGTGTGTATGTGTGTGTGGGTGTGTGTGTGTGTGTGTATATATATATATATATATATATATATATATATATATGTGTGTGTGTGTGTGCGATACAACTCCCAGCACTTCCTTGCAACGAACTACAGAAAAACAGACCACCAGGACAATTTAAATGGCAGTATTATTGGCAGTATTATTTATTCCTCACTCCTCATCTCTATGACGCGTTTCGGGCAACCAGTGACCTTGATCACATAAGGTGACTGCAGTACGCCATGTTTTTAATACATGCTTTCTGAATCCAACACCCATGTGATATTGAACAGCGAAGAAACACTTTCGTTTATATAAACGCTCATACAAATGCATAGGCTGATGTTAAAAACCTTTTCTCTGGTTTTAGACACATTTTGCGAGAAAGGTATTTGACCACATATATTATAATATTCAAAATATACATGTAAACTCACTTATATAATAATGTGTGTTCAAATAAATATATTAAACAAATCAATTATTTAACCCCTTCCATGCTCATGACGGAACGGTTCTGTCATGAGCGTAAGTTGGCCTGTGCTTATGATGGAACCGTTCCGTCATGGTTCCATAGGCCCAATGGAACGTTCAACACCACAGCAAAATTCGCGCAGCACAGAAGGGGTTAAAAATGAATAAATATCTATAAATAATTTAAAATATAAACATTATCACACACAAATAAATATAAATAGCGTAAAATGTGCAAGCTATTTCAATGCAATAGACATATTTCTGCATAAATTAATTTTAGCCTTTCTGTTCTGACTTTTTGCTATCAGCATAATACATTTTTGTTTATCCCTATGATTTTTGAGTTACGTAAATATCCGCCTAAATGCTCTCATAATCAAAATTGTATTATCAGAATATGTTAACAAATGCATGAATTTTTTATGTGCCATATTTTGTATGAAAGTGCTTCATAAGTACCTGTGCAAAAAATTATGTTATTTATATAATAAAGTACCTAGTGCATACTATATAAATAAACAAACCCATAAACAATAAATAAAATATATATATAATGATGTTTTCATAAAAATAACTTCAAGGGTGTTTAAAAAGAGAAGCATTCTGTAAATACTATTTACAATTTGCGGGCGAGATTTATCTCTGAAAATATTAATTACACATAAAGCTTGATGATTATATTTGATTTTTGAAGAACTTCATCAAGTCCAGACAAATTGATTATACAAATTAGTTCTATGGATAAAGATATGTGATTAAGACATCCCAAAATAACAATACTGTTACCTGATATGAAATCTTAAAATTCACATATAAATAATCCATTTTAAAAAAACGTGTTTATAAAAAAGTCTGCAAGTCTTCTGTGTTATTTAATCCATTTGGGGATTTGCTATCAAGCTCTAAAATATATTTTGTTCCACACCGTCTTAGCAATATTTCCCGATTTCCTCCTCTATATATATATAAAAAGACTCAAACAGATGTGCTCACCATAGAACGGAAATATATTTATATGCAGCAGCTCCTACGAAGAAAGAACAGACTCTCAAGCCGATTCTTTGAAGTGATTTTATCTAAACCGAAGGGTGTGTCAGAAAACCAGACACGTTTCGGCTTTGTCACAGGTAAAAGGCTATAGTCAAACAATCCATACTAATATAATAAAGAGAGAGCCCAAACATTTGAGGAGGGTAATCTCAGGAACCACAGCACCAATCACAACACCCAACACAGTTGCAGCAGAAGGACATAGGCTATGCCAACGCCCACCATATACATTTAAAAGGTTAAAAAAACGTGCCAGCAAAGTAGTCCCTTGTGGGCGTGTCTGCGTTGTGCTGTTGACAAAAGCTGGGGTGTGTGGTACGTTCCGCCCTTCATGCCATGTCTCATATTGTGTGCCAATCCCACCCTGCTCCCTTTAAATACCCCTGCACCCCATATTCATAACCCACCCTTACTCCTTAAAATACCCCAACACCCTTAAACACTAACCCATCTTAACCCTATAAATATACCCTGTAGCCCAAAACCCAAACCTATCCCTAAACCCTAAAAATACTCCTGTACCCCAAAACCCAAACCTAGCCCTGAACCCTATAAATACCCCTGTACCTCAAAACCCAAACCTACCCCTGAACCCTAAAAATACCCCTGTACCCCAAACCCAAACCTAGCCCTGAACCCTAAAAATACCACTGTACCCCAAAACCCAAACCTACCCCTGAACCCTAAAATACCCCTTTACCCCAAAACCCAAACCTAGCCCTGAACCCTTAAAATACCCCTGTACCCCAAAACCCAAACCTACCCCTGAACCCTAAAAATACCCCTGTACCCCAAAACCCAAACCTAGCCCTGAACCCTAAAAATACCCCTATACCCCAAATCCCAAACCTAGCCCTGAACCCTAAAAATACCCCTGTATCCCAAAACCCATACATATCCCTAAACCCTAAAACTACCCCTGTACCCCATAACCCAAAACTATATCTGAACCCTTAAAATACCCAAACACCCCAAAACATATACCTCAGTACCCCAAAATATATAATAATAATAAATTCTTTATTCGGTTTTTGTCATTGCAAAACCATAAAAGCAACAGCAAAATTCATACATTTATATGTTAAAAAAATTGTCAGAGATATTATAACACTATACATTAGCAAAATTCCAAAGTTTAAAATGGAGGAGAATAAGTTCATTCAATATTTAGAGGTTGTTCCTGTGCCTGATAATGCATTTTAAAAAATTTAGTACATGGTAACAAGTGCGCTCAGAATCTAACATCTGTAGGGATAACATAGCCGGACGGCATTGTCTAAAACCCCAGGACTTTAACAGTGGGAATAGCCAAATCTTTCTATGGGGATGAAAATATTTACAAAACAGTATCGTGTGCATACATGTCTGTGGGAAAGTATCGTCACATGGACAGTGAGTCAAATTTGAGTCCCAAGTATTTTTTTTTGGAAAGGCCACTAGTCTATGGAAAAGGTTGAGTCTGAATCTAGTCAGGAGCATCTTGTCATATGTGCTGATTTCTAGTGTGAGGTAGGGCTGAATTTGTGGTGTGAGCTGTACCATGTTTGCATGTAGTACAGATTGTTTAGTTGATAGCAGAGTAATTCTGAGAGTCTCTAGATGGTTCATAGCTTTCTGCTTCAGCTCTTTCTTAGTTATCTCAGTTAGGGTTGCTGGTGTGAAATAGTACCTTTCTAGACCCACATGGTAAGAAACTTTCAAGAAAAGGAGAAACATACCTTTGTTTACCATGGTATTGATCATGTTAAACGCGATCCCAGAGGTGTGAATAGGCAGCTGCAACTTAGACGTAGAGAGGTGATGTGGTTGATGAAACTTAAAGCTGTGGAGAGAGGTCTAAATATTGACAATGAATTTGAATACTTTTTGGGAGAAAACTGTTAAAATTGATGTATGTATGGTATCCATTGTGGGGATCTGAAGGGATGTCATATGTTACTGTAATCTGTGAGGTGTAAATAATCTAGTACACGTTTTTGTATAAATGTTATGTATTTGCTTGTTAGACATAATTTCCTCCTTACGTTGCACTCCCCTTTTTGTGTATTCTCCTTCCTTGGTTTGTGGTACTTTAGTTCTTTCTACCTTTTTCTTTCCATTTTGTTATACGTCCTCCCGTTAAATCCTGTAAACAGGCTTTTATGTTGATTAATTGTGTTGTGATTGTACTGGTTCTGCCTAACGAAAGGTTTGAATCTGACAGTTATGACATTGAGAATGGTAGATGGCACGGTATTTCAAGAATTGTTATAATGTAGGACATGTGGTTATAAATGACTTTGTTACTTTGAAAATGTTACTGAGGTAATTTGCGTTATGGAAGCATGAACAGCGGCTCATTTTTTGTGCTTATGGTGGTTTTGACGCTGGTCCTGAGCGTTTAAACATGGCGCGCGTAACTTCGCAGACCGCCCATGGTACTTTGAACTGTAGAATGTTGTACGCGTAAAGACTTGGACGAATATGGCGGTTTTTATTATTTCTCCATTTAGTCAGAGTGTTTGTAGTTCTGTAACGAGAGTGTAGTTACTTTGTAGCTAAAAAGGAAGGTTAGGTTAGTTGAACATGGCGCTCGTTATAGCTTACTATTTAAAGCCACTCCAAGATGGCGCCGGTGCAACACGCCGGAATCGAAGAGGACGGGTCCCTGCAGATACGCGGTAAGCCCTGACGCGTAGCGCGGACAGAGTAGTCTGTTTTAGATTAGGTTCCTGTGTTGAAGGGTGGTATTGCGTTTTAAGGATACTTAGCGTAAACGATAGAGAGTAATGGTGTGCCGTGTTTAATGCCTGGCACCGCGTCTTTTGAAATTATGCTTAATTACTTGCAGGATTGGACTGCGCATATGATCGATATTGTTGCAAGACCTTGTGAATAACTACGGACAGGTAAAATAGCGGTCCATTAAAAAATGTATACATATAATGGTTTACTTGTAAGGGAATTAATACTTATAATCATGCTGTGCATTTTTTGTAGTAAAACAGATGAGCTGCGTTCAAAGCTGTGAAGTTATATGCTGCATTTACTTAAGTTGACAGAGCTTAGCTATACGCTATTTTTGAAGAGAAGTGAATTTACTGATCCACCGGGAGTTTTATTGGTGAGTTTGGAGAGATTTCTGTATGCCTCATAATTAGTCCTGAAAGAAGGGATTTAGTTGGGTTGCTTATGACCTACGTTATTTTACTTGAGAATTAGTACTTCTTTGAAGAGTGTTTCTAGTAAGGCAGTGATTTGCCATGTGTGTGATCATTTTCAATAACTGTGGGATACATACTTTGGTTGCCGACTTGGCACATTGTTCTGTCACCCTTGGGGGAGATTTTGGCTTTATTCTTGGTGTTGGGTACCTATTTCTGCCTTGTTACTACTGTGTATCTTCACTAGTGATTTGGTGACTGTTTAGTTTAAGTTTACTTGGAGGTTATACTATTTCGTGAGTGATTTAATTTAGACCTAATTGTGGTTATTCTGTATATTTACAGCCCTGAAGAAGTCATTTGTCATATACTGACAAGACGAAACACGTGTTGGCTGTGTACATGAAATCTACTATGAAAAACTTTATGAAGCAATAAAGAAGAAGAGTGAAATATATGGATCTGTAGTTTACTTTTGGACTATTTGAATAACTCTTGAGTGCTTGGTGGAAATGTGCACCTTTCTAGACCCAGGTCTGTAAAGAAGTGCCTGACATAAGTAAGCCAGGCTATTTTGTGCGCACGATCCAGTGCCATTGAGTCCTCTAAGATGTTTTTAGTCAGCATGTTCTTGTCCGATAGCCAAATGCGTCTCCAGAGTAACAATGGCTGAACTTTTATCAGATCTTCTATGTAGGGGATTCCCAGTTCCGCGTGACATGCGTAGATGGAAGAACACTTTGGGGCAGATAGAAGGAATCTCATAAAGGAGTTCTCAGCTATTTGGAGAGAGCCAACATCAGCGTGCCCCCATACCCCGGCCCCATATAGAGCAATGGCTTGACATTTTGCAGCATAGATTTTTAGCAGTTCGACTGGTGGTCTCCTTCCGAGTCTTTGTGAAAAGTTCATCAGTGCAATGATAGCTCTCTTAAAAAGATGTCTCCTGGACTCAATGGCTGCTTTCCAATTTAGTCTTTCGTCTATCATTATGCCCAGGTAAGGGTACTGGGGGGTCCTCTCAAGTTTTTGTTCGTTTAAATAGATGTTCTTTGTACGTTTTCGCCCTCCACCAGCCACCATAACAAAAGTTTTTTTTAACATTTATATGCAGGTCTAAAGCGCTCATGAATTCAGCGCATTTGGTCAGGGATTTCTGGAGTTCTATTGGTGTGCGGGCCAGGATGACCGCGTCATCCGCGTAAAGCAGTGCGGGAATCAGGCGTTGTCTTAATCTGGGGAGGTCCTGCCCCCCCCTCAGCATCTTCTCCTCCAGCCCGTTAGTATACAGGGAGAAGAGGAAGGGGGCCAGGACGCACCCCTGCCTGACTCCTCGCTCTACTCTGAATGACGCGGTGAGCTCCCCTTTTGTCCCGTAGCGCACTCTTGCAGAAGCTTCCACGTATAGCTCTCTTAAAAAATCCAGGAGTGGAAGATCCACCCCCATATTTCTCAAAAGGGTCCATAGCTTCACATGGGCTACGCAATCGAACGCAGAGGACAAGTCCACGCATACCATGTACATTGTCCCCTGCTTTGCGTGAATATACTTGGACCCGATCATGCTTAGGTTGAGGGCCTGTTCTACGGTTCCAAAACCTTCCCTGAACCCGAATTGTAGGTCTGATAGGATCTTCCTTTCGTCTGCCCATTGCTGGAGTTGTTCTAAGACTACTCTACCGACTACTTTTCCTAGAGAATCTAACAAAGAGACAGGACGGTAGCATTTGACGTCTTGGCGGTCCCCCTTTTTGAGATTGGCACCATGATGGAGTTGGACCAAGACTCCATCAGTCCCAGTTTCGCTGCTGCAATACATACTCTTGTGAGTATGGGGGCCCAGAGATCCGGGAGATGTTTAAAGAGATCTACGGGCACCCCATCTGGTCCTGGTGCCTTACCCCCTTTGCTTAGGTTTAGTGCCTGCACTACATCGAGTATATCAAATTGTAGGCTAATAGGAAAATCGATGGGAGGAAGGGAATGATACAATTCTTCTGTTGGGGATGTTAGTTTAAAAATATTAGAATAATGATTTACCCAAGTTTCCTCTTCTATGGCCACGTCGATCTGGGGTCTGTTGGAATCAGATAAGAAGGGGGTTTTTACTATTCGCCAGAAAGACTCACTGTTTCTCGTAAGTGTGCTCTTATGAAGGTCATCCCATAGGGCCTGTTTCAGCTCTTGTTTTCTCAGTTTCCTAACCTTATTGTATTGGAGCCTAAGATGCTGGATCTGTTGCTGATCTCTTTTCGGTTGTCTAAGAGCCTCTTTTAACTTGGTTTGCATCACGGTGCAATCATGATTAAACCAACCTGATGGATTTGTGTTATTTTGTTTATTTTTTCTGGTCAGCATTACTTTTATTTTGTCCAAGATGGTCTTAAAATTTTCAAGAATCGTCCTATCGTCTGTTTCGATATCTAGACATTTTATTATATTGGGGTATGTTGTCTTTATTAAGTTATTGGTTAGTTGGGTGGGATCTATCTTTTCCTATTTTATCGTAAATCCATTTATTCTGCCCAATTCAAGCCTATTTTGGGATAGGGTGTGTGCAATTATTGTTGTGTGCGTTACTTGATTATGCAGGTCTAAATCCAATCTAAGCACAGAGTGATCGCTTAGAGTATTTGCCAGAAGTGTGAAGTCCCTAATTATATGTCTTAGTCCATCCGTCGAAAGGATATAATCGACGGTGGTCTCGTGCCCCCTCCCTAGGTATGTTGGTTCTAATGCATTATTAACGGGGTGTTTCTTATTTACTATTGAGAGTTCGAGGTCTGTAAGAAGGTTATTCATTACTTCCCCCGTTCGTTCATGGTGAAAGTGCACGAGAGGGTTATCGTACTCGTCCACTACCCCGCAACTCTGATTGCCCGAGCGCGGGCAGGGGTGCAGATTAAAGTCCCCTCCCCATAATAGATGGACGGTACCCTTTTTTTCGTACAGTTGCCTATAATTGGCAATTTTTTCCTGAATTGTCGAAAGGGTGTTAATAAAATGGTCCTCCTCTAAATTATTGTACAAATTTATTAGAATGATGATGGCTTCTTTTCCTACCGAAAGGGAAAGCAATTGGAAGTTTGGGGTAGATTCTGTTTTTAATAACTTCAGGTTTGTAATTTTATTGGCTATATAAGTAACCAAGCCCCCCTTAGGCCTGCCCGTATTACTTGAGAGGGCTGGGGAGAAATATGTTTTATAACCCACAATATGTAGCTCTTTCGTGGCCCATGTTTCTTGTAGGCATATTATCTTGCCTTCTTCGAGAAAATGAGCAGCGGAGCCATCCTCTATTTTGGGGCGGAGACCCGCAATATTCCAGAAAACAACAGACAGGGGTTGTGTCTTATTCTCTTGGACTGCAGTCGTCCTCCTTGGGGGATCTGGGGATGAGGTGAGTTGTTCAAGAGTTGAAGTTTCAGATAATGGTCAGTCGACCATTTCTAGGCCACTGAACCGATTCATGGTTGGTATACCCGACCAATTTTCCCAATGTGGCATTTCTCTATAGATGGGTCTATATGGTCGCTGCGGAGGTCCACCCCATTGCTCCCATTCTCTTCCTCTGTTCCGAGGTCCCACAGTCTGCCATGGACCCTCATGTTGCTGATAATTGGGGTCTACTGGCCACCAAGGGCTGTCATGATCATTTTGTCGCGGGACCATTTTTGATCTAGGGATGGCAAATTCCCAGGGCTGTGGGACTGCTTTGCGCCATATGTTGTCGAATTCGTTAAATTGGCTGTTATGATGTTTTTTAGGGTAGAAAAAGGAAAGACACTTTGTGTCAATCCCACCACTTGTGTTATGATGTTCCCAGGAGCAAATATACTCGACTACTCATGGATCCTCGAAAGTGATCACAATGCAGTCTCCCTGTATTACTTTTTTGGTATGTCCCACCCATGGGGTCCTGCATACCGTTGATATCCTACTTGACCAATTGGGGGAGTAGGGCGATTTGTATTTAACCAGTATTGGACCTTATTTTTTAAGGACCAATTAGGTTCTACGGTCTCCCCCGTTAGTTCTGGTACCC
Organism: Lissotriton vulgaris; assembly: GCF_964263255.1. Taxonomy (NCBI): domain Eukaryota; kingdom Metazoa; phylum Chordata; class Amphibia; order Caudata; family Salamandridae; genus Lissotriton; species Lissotriton vulgaris. The sequence goes on along the minus strand of NC_141697.1, from coordinate 700,858,861 downwards.
CAGTCATCACAACCACGAATGGGGAGGCTTCAGGTGGCAGATTCGTATAGAGTCTGCCCTCGTGAGCTCCTCTCGTGCTTCCTTTATTCACTATAGGGTTAGTTTTTTTTTGAGCAGAAGTTATAGGGGCTGGTGTTTTAGGGGCTGGCGTTTTTAGAACTGTTGTTTTTGTTGCAGGGGTTTTTGAAACTATGTTAGTCTGAGGGGTTGGTATTATAGCTTTCGGGGGGATTTCGCCACTATGGGGGCTTTTGCTACTATTTGTTGTTTGGGAGATGGGCAGGCTAAAGTTGTTTTTTTCTTTTGTGGGACAAGTGCAGCCAAGTTATCTATTCCCTTTTTTTGAGGTTCTTGAGTTGGCCTGGATTTTATAGAATTTGAGATTTTTGACAATTGAGTCTCGATATTTGTTAATCTGGTTTCTAGAGGTAGAAAAAAAGAGTGTAGTAGTGAGGTTATTTTGTTTACCAGCTCCAAGGTATCAGGTTAATTACTGAGAGGTAGAAGAACAGGTGAACCTGAGATAATGGTGCTTGGAATGTTGTTATGTGGAGAATGATGTACCAGTACATGATGGTCAGTAATATCAACAGTTTGAAGGGTTGGACCTACCGGATTTGAAGTTACTGTTGGATCAGTTAAATCAGCCATATCAATGACTGTGGTTTTATCTACTTTTTCCTTTTCCTTTCTTTTCTTAACAGCCCCCTCCCTCCTCCCTCTTGCTTGTCTTACTTCCTCTGGGGTATGATCGCGTAGAATTTCAGGAGTTTTTTCTAGGTCAGAGTTTGAAAGTGATAGAGAAAGTTGGGAAGCTGAAAGGTCTACGACATTCGGGAGACTGAGTCTATTATTACCTTGTGACGATTGTACTAAGGTACCCTCTGTCTCGGGAGATCTTGCTGTAGCCAATGGCCCCATTGAGGATCGCCTTGCAATGGCGAGGTCAGTAGATACTCTGCCCTCTATTAGGCTAATGCTTTGGTCGATGAAAGTGTTTGCCTTAGTGATAAAATCGTCCATGGGCCCTAACAGCTGTTCGCCGACCCCACCTTTTTTGATCTTTTTTAACTTGCTACCCCTAGTATTCATTTTCGGCGGAAGGATTTCACAGAGTCTTGGTGAGTGGCTGGACAATAAGTGAACAATGTCAATATCTGTAAGTTAGAATGGGACATACAGTTGTGGTCCGTTTAGGCAGAGCTTAGAGGGAGGGCCCGGTCCGGTCTCTTCACGTTCTCGAACGGCCTCAAACGGCCCGCTCTTTGCCCAGTCTTCGCCCCGAGCTCCGCCCCGCGTGCGTCCCGCGTCGCGGTAAGGGTTGTGTCAGTAAAATACGTGTAGGCCGTGGGCGTGGCCGCCGGGGGAAGAGGAACCAGCTGGGCTACGTGTGGAATGCTGGTCCTCGCAGTCCCCCGGTCGGTGCCCTCGCTGGAAAACTCGCCTCTAGCCTCAACCCTGGGGACTCAAGCTGGGAGCGTTGTCAAGTCCTGCCGATTGCAGGACGCGCTCACACCAGCGAGTCCGCGGCGGTGGGGAGGCTGGGGCCAGAGATGCACTGGATGATGATTTGCGGTGATTTCCTCCTTCGGCAGGCAAGGCAGCAAACTACAGGTTAGGCTATGTGAGCGGCACCCGCGAAGCGGCTGTCGCGAAAGGTTAAGACCCGGGAGGCAGTGGGCGTGTCCGTGGGCGTGGCCGCCGGGGGAAGAGGAACCAGCTGGGCTACGTGTGGAATGCTGGTCCTCGCAGTCCCCCGGTCGGTGCCCTCGCTGGAAAACTCACCTCTAGCCTCAACCCTGGGGACTCAAGCTGGGAGCGTTGTCAAGTCGTGCCGATTGCAGGACGCGCTCACACCAGCGAGTCCGCGGCGGTGGGGAGGCTGGGGCCAGAGATGCACTGGATGATGATTTGCGGTGATTTCCTCCTTCGGCAGGCAAGGCAGCAAACTACAGGTTAGGCTGTGTGAGCGGCCACTATATATATGCCACTATACCCATACTTACCTAATCCAAAAATTTTTTTTAAAAACATGCTTTTTCCATTCATGCATTTACAACGAATTTCGTTGTAAATGTATGCGTGGTAAAAGCATATAAAATGTAATGCCATGCGTTATAATGGCTTTGCGGAGTCATGGTACTTTCGTAATGAAAGTATGCAGGGTGATGGTATGCAGAAAGAAAGTTGCGGAATAATGGGTGTTTACCCTCCTCCAGTAAGTACATTGGTTGCACGGCGGTCCACATCTCCAGCAACATACTCATATTTTTTCACCATCCATTTGAAAAATGCACAGGTCTCTCTCATTGATGGCCAGCACCGACATACACTTTTAGACACACCTCCTGCCACAAGTTCTAGAATTGCGAACTTTAGAGCTGGGGAGCTACGTTCGAATCTCGGCATCAGCTCAACATCCTGTGATTCCAGGCAAATCGCTTTGTCTCCCCGTGCCTACCACAAATTAATGTGTTCTTCTGTAATGTAATTGTGCTCATGCCATGTTGTCGAGTTCGCGCTATATAATATTTCAAGGAAAAATAAAGTAGGGAAACTCGAGTTCACACACTACTGAACGCGCACTCTTAAGTGCATCAGCAGTGCACTGTGAATCGGAGCGTTTCACAGGCCTGTCACAGATAAGAAATGCTATCAAAACGAAATCCTACAAAACAATATACTACTGGCAGCCAGCAATTCATACGCGGACAACGTCGGGACGGGCTCCTAGTAACTTATAAAGTGAAACCTGCATCTTGGTAAACAAAAAATGGAGTATTTGATAGCATAAAATTGTGTCACTTTTGCCGACATCTTGAAGCATAGTATTCAGATGGAAAAATGGCCCATCTCTTCAATAATCAAGCACCATGTAGACATCCATAGGAAATAAAAAACAATATAAACCATATAGGTGCTAATAGTTCAAAATAGAAAATGCCAGTTATACTATTGCATCAATTTCGAGTAGTAAATATTAAAATTCATTTTGAACTCTTGTTGTTTAAGCATAACATCACAAATACCTAACTCTGTGTTGATAATAACAAAGGGAGTCCATCAATTCAGCGATATCTTAGATATTATTTGTTATGACAAAATAAATTACTTTGATGCAAAATGACAGGTAACCTGCCTGTGATGCAATTCATGAGTCAAAGCTGTTCATAGTAACTACTGTGCATTTCAAGGCTCGACAGCCAGTGGGTAGGCACGATTTCAACAGAATATCTGTGGCATCTACAACTGAAAAAACACAATTGAAAAACATCCTGAATAAATCAATGGAAAAAGGAGCGCTGGAAGTGGGGGTGCTGGAGGTGCTGCTGCACCCCCTAATAACCTTGCAGTAGGGCAATTAGCAATAAAGAGGCATTCAGATTTTATTTCTCCCATATTTGCCTTTTTAAAGACAGAGGTAAAATGTCAGGCAACATCTTCTGACAAATTGCTGCTTATTCTTTTAACATAGAGATTGCTATGTACTTTTCCTTTCTCTTAGGGCAACGTGAGGGAAATTTGCTTTGGAAATTAAGTTTTCCCAAATAAATTAACTGTTGAAATAAAGAAATATTGAAAACGAGTAGGTAAAAACAGCCATTTGTGACAATGTTTTCATCTGTCCCTTTTTGTCACAATCGCAGATTTACAAAAGCAATGTATCATTATGTTTGGAAGACCCGTTTGGTTGTGGAGATATATAGGATCTTTAGGTTTGCCAAGAACCTGAGGTACCCAGAGCTAGCAACTGAGCTGCACCATAGAATGTTTTTCATTGTGTACTGAGTGTAGACCAATTCATAAGGTGAAATATGTAGAGTAAAAATTAGGTATCAAGGTGAATGAAATGGGCACAAGATATGGCATTTAGGAGCAATGGTTATTAGTACATCTCTGAATTTTTGGGTCCCCATACAAGCATGTGATTTAGAAGATACTTTTTAAATGCCTTCTTTTTTTATACACAGGCTTACATTTGGAAGGCACAAATATAGCGAAATCCAATTGACAATTATAAATATCCTACTATTATATGCTGCCACATGTCTTCTGTACAAAATGCTACCTCACTTGTGTGGGCAGGTCTAGTGCCTGCGAGAGGAAATGTTCTAAAATGCAACTTGAATACATCATATTTTTTCGCTCAAATCTGACTTGTTTTTTGCAAAGTGGGTAGCTGTGTATTTTAGGCCCTTACTCAAGGGGGCACCTAGAGAAACCTAGAAAAGCTGCACAGTTTTAAAAGCAAGAGACCTAGGGGAATCCGGGGTGGGGCGACTTTGTGGCTCTCACCTGGTTGTTTTACCTAGAATCCCTTGCAAACCTCAAACTTTGACTAAATAAACACATTTTCCTTACTTTCTGTGATGGAAAGTTCTGCACTCTGTGTGGAGCCACACACTTCCTTTCACCCAGCATTCCATTAAGTCTTCCAATAATAATGGCACCTCACTCTTGTGGGTAGGCCTACTGCCCACAACTGGAAACGGCTGAAAAACGCATAATGAGTACATCATGTTTTTCCACTCAAAACTGACCCGTTTTTGCAAGGTGGATAGCTGTGTGTTTTGGGCCCTAACTCAGGGGGCACCTAGGGAAACCAAGCAAACCTGAACATTTTTGAAAACTAGACAACTAGGGACGCTCAGAGCGGTGTGCCTTTTGTGCAGCCCGTGAGTTTTATTTTTACCTAATGAAATTTAAGAAAAATGTGTGATTTTAGGCAAAGTTTGAGGTTTGCAGAGCATTGTGGGTAAGAAAAGCTTGTGGGATTTACACACAGCACACCACCCTGGAATTTCCTGATTCTTCAGTTTTCAAAAATGTCTGTGGGTGGTACGTTTCCATGAGTTGCGGTAGAGCACAGCCCCAAATCCTGGAGCTACCTCTATTGTTGATCTCTCCATGTAGCACTTTATGGCCTTTGTGCCAAGGTCTCTTGGCCGACCCACACAAGTGAGGGATTATTTTTATTGGGAGATGTGTGGGAATTCTGTGTGGTAGAAAATGTGTGGCTACCCACAGATTCCAGAACTTTTCTTCACAGAAATGTGAGGGAAATGTGTGCTTTTACTTAATGTTTGAGGTTTGCAGGGCATTGTGGGTAGGAACATCGTGTGAGGTGCATGCAAAGCACACCACCCCGGACTCTCCTAGATGTCTAGTTTTCACAAATTTTGGGTCTGGTAGATTTTTCCAAGTGGCAGCTTAACCAACCCCAAAAAAGTACAGCTGTTGACCATTGGAATTGGGATGATATTAAGAGTTAGCTACACTCTCCCGACCCATATGTGAAAACAACACCCAAAGGAATCAAATGTTATCTCACTTGCTATTGGGATGGGATGCTTTAGTCCGCAGGGGAACAGCAAGACAGTTGAGGCTATAAGGTTGAAGGTGGGGCCTGATGTTAGGCTGGGAAAGACCCACCCCATTATTTTATTAAAATACATATTGCTGCCATACAGTGGGCTTTCTGCCCCCCACCGGAGTGCAGATCAGAGGCAATTACCCCAATCTGCCCCCCAAGGGGGGCAGAAAGACTGTTGCCCCATTTTCGTGGGTGAGGGCATAGCCATGCCCATTCTAAGCAGCCCCCACCGCATATTATAAAGAAAAACATTCCCTGGCTTCTAGTGGGCATTGCTGCCCACCCTATATTAAAAAAAAATCCCTGGCATTTAGTAGGATATATGCCCCCGGGGCAGATATGGGATATTTACCACGCATCTGCCCCCCAGGGGGAGGGCAGAAAGACTGTTCCCCATGTACTTGAGGTGGGGGCATGGCTAGCCCATGCTGAGCAGCTCCCACCCCTACATTCCCATAAAATCTAAAAAAACTGGTGCATAGTGGGCTTTCTGCCCTCGTGGGGGGGGGCATATAGGTGGTATTTGCCTCCATCTGGCCAACGGGGGGGGGCAGAAAGACCTAAATATAAACATTGGCAAGAGAGAGCACACACTCTTGCCCAAGGGGCCACTCCCCCTATCTGTGGGGTCTAGTGAGAGGATCCCATTTTGGCGATTATTCTCCTGTGGCAATCCCCAAGGAGGGATCCACTTGGCAGATGTACTATTAGAAAGGGGCGATTCTCCCCTTTCCAACAATACCTTTCCCATTAGAATCAGTGATTGAGGGATGAGATATAAGCCAGAGCACTGATTCAGTCAAAGTTAAAGGAGCTTCTTAGCTTGCTTTACTTTCACTTTTACTGCAATATAGTCAGAGCACCCTGCGCGTGGATCGACACTGTACTAAACAAAAAATACAATTCAGGCTGCTCGGGAAGCTCTTCCCGAGTAGCCTGATGTAAAACACATACATTAAAGGATTGCCTTTGTTGCAGAGCACCAGAGAGGTCTTCCCATACTACCCCAGTGTCGGCCAATGGCTGACACACGCACTGGGGAGGTAGTGCGGGTGTCGGCCATTGACCGACACATGCACCTAAAAGGTTGAACTCCTATTTCGTATCATGTTTGGGTCTTTGCAATCTCTTGAAGCAACAACAAAAGGCCAGCATTTGTCTCTTGGAAAGGTAGCGACCATACCAGCAGATTGCAAAGTACAAATGAGGCCTTTTGGGGTTCTATGTCATTCTGAAGTGTGATGAAAACACAGATTTTATTAGGATCAAAATAAATCAAGACAAATCAAGACACTTGAGTGATGTGCTAATAATAAATATGCATTAAAACTGGATTTCCACAAGTTGATGTTAATGAGTTTTATAGATTTAGCAAAACTTAGTAAGTACCAATACACGCCACACCATGCTTTAATCATATATTTAGGATAGTGTGCTTCAAAATACACCATTAAACACCTGCTGCTCCCCTGATACTCTCCTGGTGAATGGACATGGCTCATTTTCTATAATTCTTTGTGTAATGCTTAGATTTTTCACTTTCCATATGAATTCAATGACATAACATTGATTTATTAAAGGTTTGAGTTATCTTAATGGCTTGCAGGGTTTCAGTTTACAGAGTCACCCGCATAGTCTGCTTCCAGAATCCATCTGGTACTAGCAAGTTGGGGCATACCCTCACCCCCTGATCCTGCTACAAACCCAACCTTCTACTTCTAAGAAAGATTGAATGCATGGCTCAAAAAGTTAACGATCGACCTTCTTAGTCAAGCCCTTCTTCCTTGGCTAAACATAAGGAACTCTTTGCACCTGTAGATTTCTGTAAACCAGGATGGTGTAAAATCAGTTTTGAGGTCTCCCAGATTATTTCTAGTTTGGTCATGCTGTACTGACTACATACAATGTTAAAATGAGAGCTATTGAAGAGGAATGTGAGGTATGAGTGGACTGCGGAAGGTGAAAAGGCATTGGTACAAGTAAAAGTGGAGATGTGGCTCTAACTCTGAAACCATTCAATGTATGCGACTTGTGTGTCATGGTGTCAGGTGCTGTTCTTGTTTTAGTAGCATGTTGCAGCCAGTGAGGTTGCATCAGCAACTTTTACGAAAGTTTGAGTTCTACTTTCAATTTGTGAAGGAGGCCTCAGTATGCTGTTGGGCTAGCAACCCTTTTAGAACGTATGGTTGGAGTGTTGATTTTGTTGTTGAAACTGATCAGAAACTACTACTGAAATTGTTTACCAGAAATGAGTAAATAAAGCTATGCCTCTTTGTCCCAGGTGGAAATAACATTAGCAATAATTCCGGCATATGTTGGGACACATCATCTTATAACATGTGTTCACATGGAACGTCTTTTTTAAAGCAATCTATTATTTTCACAGAAAATTTCTTTGTAGAATTTTATCAAACAAGAAAAAAAGTTTGGTTGTAAAACAAAACACATCTGTCGTAATTGGGCTAAAGAACAACTTCTATAGCTTAATCATTGCTGTCATATCACTCAATCCAGCCAAACTGAGGTTTTTTGTGTTTTTGTGATAGTATTAAAATACAGACAAAGTATATACATATATACCTCTCTGCGCATTTTGTTTCAGTGATTGGTGTTAAGAAACAGGTGATGAAGAGCCCCAAGTAAAGTAACCATAACCAAACATGTTGAGAGAAGTGACAAAAACGTGACTTATAAAAAATAAAAAATAACAGGGTTTCTTGGTATAAACCAGGACGTCTAGATGCTCATTTAACTGTAAAAAAAGGTGCAACTAGTTTGTTCTCTGGTGCTTCCTGTAGTGTGCCCCAAAGAACGACAAGAGGACAGTAGTGTGGCTACTTTACTTTTTTTCCCCGGAGCGCCGGGAACCACGTCTGCTCGCTAAGCGGTCGGCACCAATAACCAAGATGGCCGCCTTCCGCTTCCTGTCCCGGCTCTTCCGTTTCCGGGCGACTGAACACTAGACTGTCACCACATATCTCCCCCCTTTATGCAATAACAGTTTTGTAGGTTCCTGCTCTATTACTTGCGGTTCATATCAAAGTCCTTGAACTACTCCGGTATCCTTACTACTCTTCCTGCTCTCTTCTTCATCACTCCGTCTCCTCCTTCACTTTCCTGCTCCGACGTGCAACTCCGTGTGCCTGTTCCGTCTGGGTTACTTCCCGTCATGTCCTTTTCCGTACCTTTCTTGCACCAACCCCTCGCACTTCCTGATACTCTGATTCCTTCGTCCCTTTCAACACCCCTCTCGTCCACTTGCTGCGTACCTTCATCTACTTTCTCCATGCTCCTTTCGCTACCTCCTTCTTCTCCATTGTCCACATACTCTGCTCCTTCCTCTGTCTCTTCTCCCCACCTCAAAATCTTGCTGCATTTCGCCATTCTGTCCTGCGACCATACTTTTCCGTCGCTAAGCAAGGCCGACCTGGCGTAAGGCTCTAGTACTTGTAGGGGAGGTGAGAACTTGCTCTCCCCTTTCCTTTTTAGGATCGCCATCTTCACCCTTACCTAGTCGCCCTTCTCCAGCGACACTCCTTGTACATTATGTCTCTTATTGAAGTGTTCAGTGTATGCCTCCTGCGCCCTCTCCAGGTTCCTCCTGACTACCGCAGGCGACCATTTACTTTGCACCACCATTTTCCTCCACACCGTATTGTCCTTGGTAAATGCATCTCTCCCTCTCAGTACCTTGAAAGGGCTGTATCCCGTGCAGCCAGGAGTGATTTGGTAGGCCCATAAGATCTTAGGTAACTCCTTCTCCCAGTCCAGTCCATCATTTATGGCTGCCTGAATGGTACCCATATTCACCCGGTTAAAGCGTTCCACCTGTCCATTGCCGGCCGGATGATATATGGGGGTATGTTTGACCTCTATTCCATTCCTAGATGTAAAGGTCTCCCACTTTGCCGACGTGAACTGCGGTCCATTGTCACACGTGATGATTTTTGGAATTCCTTCCCTAACAAATATGGTTCGCAAGAAGTTCACCACCGCATCGGTATCTACGGTCTCCTTCACTTCCACCTCAGGCCATTTGGAATACTTGTCGATCAATACAAGGGCATACTTTTGTATTCCTTCCTTGTTGAGAATGGGTCCCATTATGTCGACTGACACCATTTCTCACGGTCCATCAGACACTGGGAACCTTCCCAAGGGTGGTCTCAGCATACTCTGGGATTTGTCTGCCTTGGCGCACGATTCACATTGTCTCACATATCGTTCTACCTGGGCGTCGATGGCCGGCCACCAGTACGCTTGCCGAGCCCGAGCCTTGGTCTTGGTGATTCCCTGATGTCCTTCGTGTAACAGGCCCATCAAGTGATCTATTATACCTTGAAGGGGAATCACTTTGTCGCCTCTTAAGAGAAATAGTGGATTCTCTCCCAGTGACAATTCGTCTCTCACTTCCCAGTACCTTCTTAATGCTTCCTTGAGGTGTCTCCTTTCTGGCCACCCATGGACGACATATCCTTTGATTGCTTCCATTTCTTCATCAGCTTTGTAAGCCTCTTCCCACTCTTGTGCACTGATCACTTTCTCCATGTCCTGGATGGTAGCCACTACGTATCCGTCCCATGCTGGGGTCTCCTGCTTGTTCGCCTCCTCCATGGCCGCCGCTCGACTTAGGAAGTCAGCCACTTTATTCTGCGGCCCTGGTATGTGCTCTACTTCATACACAAAGTCCAATAAGCGCAGCGTAATTTTTGCGATCCTTGGCGTCGCATGAGCATGGCCACTGGAAGTCAGCACCTTGACCAGGGGTTTGTGGTCTGTTCTCACCAAGAACTTGGCACCCCATAGGTACTGCCTGAACCGCTCCATCGCCCACACCACCGCTAGCATCTCCTTTTCTATGACGCTGAACTTTTCCTCGTTGGGCGCCAGGGACCTTGAAGCAAAGCTGACCGTCGAAGTCTCTCCCTTTTATGACCTCTGCATTAACACTGCTCCCAGGCCACGGTCACTAACATCTGTCGTTAGAATGGATTCTGCGCCCGGGTCAAATCCCTTCAGTGGTATGGTCTCACTCATCTCTCGTTTCAAAGCATCAAATTCTTTCTGCTGTTCCTTGTTCCACTGGAAACCGTTTTTTTTCCTTCAATAGCTGGCGTAAACAGTGCGTCTTGGTGGCAAAGTGGGGAATGAATTTGCTATAGTATTCAGCCATCCCCAGGAATGATATAATGTCCTCCTTCTTTCCCGGGGTAGGCGCATCCAAAATGGCTTTCATGTTTGCTCTCTTTGGCTCGATGCCCTTCTCACTCACCTCATGGCCAAGGTACGTGACTGACTGTACACCAAATCAGCATTTTGACCACTCTGCCGTCAACCCGTTATCCTGCAACGTGCGTAGTGCCATGTGCAGCTTCTCATTATGTTCTTGTTTGGACTCTCCCATGACCATGATGTCGTCCTGGAAGAACTGAACACCTTCCACCTTACGAAAGAGTCTGTGCATAAGCTTCTGAAATACTGCGGCAGCTGAGGCCAGGCCAAATGGCATCCTGACGAACTCGTAGCAACCGAAAGGTGTGATAAATGACGTGAGGTGACTGCACAATGGATGTAGTTTCACCTGGTGGTAGGCTGACGACAAGTCCACGGTGGAGAACCATTTGATGCCTTTAGTTTTGGCCAGCATCTCATTGATGCGGGGCAGGGGAAACTTGTCGACCAGGATACTTTTGTTGAGTTCTCTGAGATGGACACACAGCCTCACCTTTCCATTTGGCTTCTGCGCTACCACTAAGCGCGAAAGCCACTCCGTGCTCTCGATGGCCCTTATCACACCCCCTCTTTCCAGTCTGTCCAGTTCTGCTTGCACCGCCTCCCTACACCAGAAGGGGATGTTCCTTACTTTGTGAACGACTGGTTTCGCCCCCTCCTTCAATTTAATAAGGTGCTTGTACTTGGCCAGTTCACCTATTTGTCCACTAAACACCTTGGGATACGCCCTGTGCCAGGCTTCATTGTTATTCTTTTCCTCCATGTCCATAAGCATGATTTTCTCTATGCCACCCGGGTTCAGCTGTATTCCTAACGCACCTTGGTCCTTCCAGCTGAGTACTGACGGGCCCTTTTCGGCAATGTACAGTTTGCAATTTGCTTGACGGCCCCTGAACTCAAATAACAAGGGACAGTACCCTAGCATGGAAATCCTTTGCCCTGTGTATGTGACCGGTCATAGATCCATCGGATGCAACTCCTCCTTCACCTTTGACACAAATTTCTCCTCCCACACTTGTCTCTGTATTATGGTGATGGGCGCTCCGCTGTCCACAATTATCTCAATGGGCACACCTCCTATGTGCATGTTTAACTTGGGCTTTTCTGACTCGGCACCCTCCATTTCCAGTACCTGGACGTCAATGTAGAGGACTTCCTCCAGGTCCTCGTCCTCTACTTGGCTCCCTTCTTCTTCTTGGTGTTCTTGGACTACGTATCTGACCATGGCCCCCTTAGGTTTTCGACGACATACCTTTTCATAGTGTCCGAATACGCTGCAGTAGGAGCATTTCGCCCTGAAGGCCGGACATGCTTTGTTGTTTCCTAAATGCGACATGCTTCCACACCAGTAACAGCTTGGGCGTCCGCCTCTTCCTGTTCTTTGGTCTGTGTGACTGGTTTGGCTGGTCCTTTTTATATCTTGGCCCTTTTGTGGTTCTCTCTGTTTCGCTCTTTCGCCCTTGACCGGCGTCATAATCCTGCAGACCGCCTGTGTCCCTCCTGCCTCCTACCGGGCAACTTGCGCGCATTGCTTAGACATTTCCGCCTTCTTCACCAAGGCCCAGACCTCCTTTAGGGGGGCATCCCCATTGACCCACAGTTTCTCCTGGACGTGGGTGCTGGACGTGTGCATAATGATCTGGTCTCTTATTAGCTCATCATGCAGCGTGCCAAACTTACATGTCAGGGCTAATTTCTGTAGTGCCACCACGTATTCATCAACCGACTCTCCACTCTTTTGCTTCCTCTGGAAGAAGTTGTGTCTGTCGATAGCTACGCACACTACTGGCCTGTAGTGCGCGTCGAGGTCTGCGATGACATGGCTGAACACATCTGTGTCTGCTGCATCTCTTGCGCCCTTGACGATGGTGTCGTACACTCTAATCCCCTCCGGGCCAAAATTGTGCAGTAGTGTTTTCTTTCTCCTCGGACTCGAGAACGTTACTTCACCTTCTTCCTCTAGGGCTTCCAAGTAGTTGAGGAAATACCGTTTCCAGTCTTCCCATTGCATCTCTGGCTCTCAGCTCTTCGAGAGAAATGGCACCATTTGGGTGAGGGAGGTGGACTGTGTAGCCATCTTGTTGTGTCCTCTGGGGCCTGCTTGATTTGGGATGGCCAGGCCAGGTGGGCTCCCAGGCGTCTGTCGTTCGTCTGTCTCTTCTTCACTGTGCTCACTGCCTGTTGCACCACCCTTCGCCGCACCCTCTGTGATTGGTTTCGCCGTGTACACCGTGCTCGACCCTTTCCCACGTCTGTGCTGCGCCGCCAGCGCGCTGTGCGGGGTCCACTGACCAGTGTGTTGTCTGCTGCGTCGTGGGCTGCGTTGCCTCTACCTTCCTGTGCCCCTTTAGTGCTGCGTAGTGCTAGTCCTCTGACTGTGGTGCTCACCGTGGCTGCGTGTGTCCAGTCGGCCGTGCCTCCTATTGCTGTGCGTTCCCCTCTTTGTGCCTGGGGCGCACTTGTGCCTTCGACTGGGCCTGCCCTTGGTCCTCTGCCACGCTCCGGGGTCGCCGTTTCTCTGTCTCTGCCCTTTCTCCTCGTTGTTTTTTTTTCCGTTGCTGGTAAGTGGGGGGGCGGGGTTTAGATCCCTTGCCTCGTCGTCATTGTAGTCTGCCCCAAAGAACGACAAGAGGACAGTAGTGTGGCTACTTTACTTTATTTCCCCGGAGCGCCGGGAACCACGTCTGCTCGCTAAGCGGTCGGCGCCAATAACCAAGATGGCTGCCTTCCGCTTCCTGTCCCGGCCCTTCCGTTTCTGGGCGACTGAACACTAGACTGTCACTACACTTCCCGTTAGAGACTGTCCCTCAGTTGGTGTCAACAACGTTTCAATACCGCTTGTAATGTAAGGGTCTCATCAGGAATGAAATGACCTGGGGACGCATCGAATTTTTCTGCCCACTTTGCTTACTGCCAGAAGGACGCCAGGGACTCGGTGTTCCAACACACACTACATGAGTGGAGAGAGGAGAAGCCAGCTCCCCACTGACCGTGCCATGCACGGAAAAGGTGCTGGACCTCTCCTGCGGGACACGTTTGATTTTTCTGCCTGCTTTGCTTGCTGCCAGAAGGACACCAGGGATTCGTGTGTCCCAACACACACTACATGAGTGGAGAGAGGAGGAGCCAGTTCCCAGCTGACCCGCGCCATGCACTGTGAAAGTGCTGAACATCTCCTGCTGCGTGGGACCCAAGTGGGTGAAGCCCAGGCCAAGGTTTGGCCCATCTGCACCCGTCAGAGACTGGAGGAGGCTGGGCTGCCCCCCACGCGTTTTTTCAGTTTTCTGCCCCTGGAGCTGTGGTATTTGGGCCAGGATCAGGACCTACGAAAGACTGCCGGGATTAACATCCATAGACTGGAGTTTGGTGCTTCTACTTGGCGATCTATGCAGGTAAGAGCCTCTTCTTTCATCCTACCTGTGTGTGGGCTCTGTGTTTGACCTGTTGGCTACATCCTCTTTCGGTGCACTATCTTGCAGTGGAAAGCCCATTCCTTTTGTGGGATCTCCAATTTTTCAATTTAGTCAGTATGTCAGCTGGACCGCTGGGCACTTGTTGGATCTAGTTGGGCCGTCCCTGTATGGGTGCTGGGCTGGGTGTTGTTACAATGGGCAAACGTAGTCCTGCGGGACCCACCCCAAAGGATCCTGTGAATACGGTGACCACTATGGACGCTTTCGTGCAGTGAGCCGTTGGGATATGGTCAGGGACTACCATCCACCCCCTCCCCTGCCTTGTGCACCCCACACATTCATTAGAAATTGGACACGAGAGAGGAGTTTCTTTGGAAGGCGGGGGGGGGGGGTGGGTCTCACGACCCCCCCAGACGTATATATCAAAATATGAAAACAAATAAAAACTTTGAAATAAACAATATTTACACAATCATTTATGCAGAAAAACCACAATCAACATTTGATTACAATCCATGTAGACAGGTATTCAAGAGATAACCGTAACATATTTCTAATACAGAATATTTCCTATCCGAACCTAACATTTTGAATCATAATCACACATTTATTAATTTTTCTGCATATCCTATTTTTGGGCCTACGGCAAGGTCGCTAACCCGGTGTCAGATCCTTATCAAACAGCCACGCCCTCACGTCTGAGTGCGCATGCGCAGAGGACCCGTTTACCGAGAGGGTACTTACCCCCCTCCCGGTTACCCCTGTACGCTCCATGAACTCCATTAACCAAAAGGGGCCCTTGCACTCTGCGCCGTTTAATGACATCATAGTGCACGTGCGGGGTGGCCAACCAGCCTAAGGAAAGCGTGACTCCCCCCTCTCCCGCACCCATCCAACGAACCGGATGTACTGCCCCCGGAGTTCCAGGACAGGCCACTTGTCCCTCCCCCTGGGTGACCCCATTCAAGAATGGTGCCGCCCCCTAAGGACTTTAAATTGACTGCTCACCAATCATGACCTTACCGCCACAGGCCAGCATAGTTGCCCGACTATCTGGCCCCCCCTATCCTCCTACTCTGCAAGGTCATGCCCAGACCCAAAACCCCCTAGCCATGCCAAGATGTTCTCTGAAAATAAGTCATTGCCCACACTAGACAAGTGAACCCCATCGCGTAAGAAGCACTGTTCCCCCTAATACACCCATGTGGTATGTTTTGCAGTTGAGTTGACCGAAACAACTTCTCTAACTCTTTACCGAGTGATTCAACGCTTTCACTGAATCCTTTCCATCCACCTGAGTCTAGGAATTATCTGGAACCAAACTATGGTGCAGCCCTGGAATGTTTTAGCTAACCATCCTACCCCTGAGATTATCTCCTCTGTCAGGACCCTTCTGTTCAGTTTTACCAGGTCATTCCTGCCCAAATGTAAGATAAGAACTGCGGGCGGCTGGCTGTGTCTGTTAAGCAACTCCGTAATTAACCCTCTCAACTGACTGAGGCAGAGCCCTCCCCTACCATAAAAGGAGACCCTGAAACCTCCCTGCTACGCCCTCCGTCTGTAATTGCCAGTAAAAAACACAGGTTTAACACGTTTCACATAAGAATGTCGAATAACCCATACAACTTGTGTCTCCTTTTCCTGTGCCTGGGTCCACCGTGGTGAAGATCCTTGCTGGTGATGTGTTGACGGCAGTTTCCGCCCTGCATGACAGGTTCGGTAAACTGAAATATAAGCAAACAATCAAGCCAGGCATCAGCATAATTATTCAGCTACCCTCACAACATGTGCAGCCGCACATACCGTTTATAACAGTTGGAAGACCATCTCCCAATTCTCCTCACACTGTTATCGTATAAACCCCTAGCAGTTGCTTCAGTGGCAGCCCCTATACGGAACGAATGTGTCCCAAAATCCTTAGGATTTAAGCCTGCCTTGTCAATTGTCATAGCTAACACTCTCTTGAATTGGAACCTGGTAAGTGGGGAACCGTCTGCATGCATCAATAATGCCCCCCCTAGTGCACCCACTCTCTGATTGAGGAAGGCTTCCACGTGCATCACTGGGCAGCATGGATTAGTTTGCGCCCGATGAAGTACCAGCCCCTCACCACGGGCTTCCTGATCAGTCTTCGATTTGCTGATGGTAATTAACAGTGTATCACCTACTATCCTTGTGTGCTCCAACTGAAGTCCACCTAGCAGGTCCTGCTTGTTGCTAGCCACCAGCTCCTCTACCCTGAACGCCCCATAAAAGGCTAGTGTAAAGGCCACCCTGAACAATAGCACTTCCCCCGCTGAACTGCAGATGCTACACAGGGCATTTAATAGCGATGCCAGCCACTCTAAACATATTGGTTGCCTCGTGTCTGTGACGTTTGCTTGGAGGCGACGCCACCCCTTCAGCGCCTTCCTTACAATGAAACTATTTGTGGGATCTTTGGTACTCCTAATCTGTGCAAAGAAAGAGACAGCTGCCACGTGCCGGCTGGTTGTCGCTGCGGAGCGCCCTTCCCTGAGCAATGCATTTAGATACTGAAATTCCCTGCCTGATCCCATCCCTCCACCCAACCTGTTCCCAAAATTTCAATAAGACAAAAACACCCCTTCGTAAGAGGTTCCGGTCCTGGGTGCTAGGCTAACTGCCACGAGGTTCTGTAGCTGGGGGCACCAATCTGCCAGAGTGCTGCTGGGAAGTGTGTAGGCGTCGCCTCTGCGGATGGTAGATGTGCCCTGAATACCTGCATCTTAAAGCGAAAGAGTGCGTCAGCTGCATTATTTAACACCCCTGGGACATGTTTGGCCCTAAACTGTATGTTAAGCTTCATGCATACCAGCACTATTTCTTTCAGTAGGCACAGTATCATTTTACACCGTGCCACCTGTTGATTGATACATTCCACCACTGTCATGTTATCAGACCAGAAAATCACAGATTGATTACGCAACTGATTCAGCCAAACCGTCAATGCAACCCAGATTGGAAATAGTTCCAGGAAGCCTATATTAGTTGTCAGGCCACTCTCTTCCCACCATACCGGCCACTTTTGTGCCACCCACTCGTTACCAAGTATGGCGCCAAAGCCCACACTGCCCGCAGTGTCAGTCCATAATCCTAACTCTGCTGACGTAGTGGGCGAACCGGGCCACACTACCCTGCCCTTGAAGCCCTCCAGAAATGCGAACCAAATCCGCATGTCCTGGCGGACCTCGGCTGGCAGTCTCGTGTGGTGGTGCTTCTCCCGCAGACCTGTCATGGTCTGCGAGATTGAGCGGGAAAATGGTTGCGCCATTGGTATCACTCTCAGTGCGAAGTTCAACTGGCCCACAACCTGCTGTAACTGATGTAGTGTCACCTTATCCTTGGCCAAACATTGCTGGAGGGCTGCCCTAAATTTAGTGATTATGTCTACAAGTAACCTAAAACAACCCTCTACTGAATCCAATTCAATGCCTAAGAATTCCAATGTGGTTGCTGGACCCACCGTCTTCCCCGGCGCCAGCGGGACCCCAAAAGTCTGCATGAGCACGCAAAATTCCTGCAATGCACACGCACACTCCTGAGAGCCCACCGACTCGAGAAAGAGAAAGTCATCCAGGTAATGCATGACATGTTGATGTCCAGTCCTCTGCCTAAAAACCCATTCTAAAAAAGAACTGAATTTCTCAAAGTAGGCGCAGGAAACAGAACAACCGTTGGGCATACACTTATCCATATAGAAATTACCTTGGAATGAGAAACCTAGCAGATACTGATCTAGAGGATGCACCGGCAGTAGCCGGAAAGCGGACTCAATATCCGACTTTGCCAACCAGGGGCCCAGTCCCAAAGTCCTCAACATCTCCTCCGCTTGGTCAAAGGAAGCATACTTAATGCTAAAAATGTCCTCATTGATGGCGTCATTTAGACAGTTTATGAATCAGCCTGAACTCCCCTTCATCCTTCTTTGGGACCACACCAAGAGGTGAGTAAACAAAATTGTGGACAGGTATGTGATCAAAAGGACCCGCTATCCTGCCTAGGCGCAGTTCCTTTGCTATTTCTGTTGCTACCACCTCTGGGTTGTTCCTCACAGATAATTGGTTCCTACATTCTGCCGATTCAGTGTAGCCCACCGCTGGGATCCTAAAGCCCTGCAAAAACCTTCTTGTAACATCCTAGCAGAGGCATGGTCTGGGTACCTGTTCAACCAAGGAGTCATAGCCAGAATGTCAATGGGTGAATGCGACACCAGCCCTACCCTCTCCCTATTCCTGTTTCTTTCTTCCCCTGTTTCCAGAGGAGTTACCTTTATTGCGGCATGTTGCTTTTGGGTGGGAAGGTTGATTACCAATGGAACATGTGTGTCTGAACTTGCATGTGCCCTGTGCCCTGGTGCATGTTCGCTTATTAAAATCCCAGCACACCCCTTTTCGCCCCCACTGCTCCCTGCCTTAGGGGCCACGCCACCTCCCTGTGCCGTCTGAAAGGGCTGTTGGGGTTTGGGGGAGTAACTTCTGTTCCAACTCTGCCCTCCCCGCCAGGCTGCCCTGCTGTAAACTGTCCATACCAGGAAATGGAATCCACCTGATCCCAGGAAAGTGAGGAATTAAACTCTTTAGATTTCCTAAAATTCATGTCATAGTCTTTCTATCCTCCCCCCATATTTATCATGGAAAGTTGTGATCCTACTCTGGTAACAGGCCATCTTTGCCTGCAAGTTAGGGAATCGCTCGGCTGTAATCGCCATAAACACAGAGAAGGCTCTAATCCAGTTGTTCAATGTCTCTTCCACCCTGAATCTTGCCATCTCCCCCCGCCATTCACTAGGCGACACACCAATCCTTTTGTTTCCTAGCATACTCCATTTCCTTGCTATCCATAAGCAAAGAAAACATATTGACATATTTGCCCACCCAAATTGAATCCTTCACGTCTTGTGTTACATGCTGGGCCAAATGTTCCCTCCTGGAGGGTACTGTACCCTCGCCCAGCACTGGTAATGCCACCTCCTTACCAATTTCCCCTGCACACGTTGGTTCTACCATCTTCTCTCTTCCGGGGTTGCTGGCTGGACACGGTGCTTGTGGGGGAATAGGCGTACTCCCCCCCCCCCCACTATTCGGGGCAGTCATTATCCTTGCCACCATCTTACGTGCCTCTGCCAAAGGATCCTCCCCACCTCCTTCGCGCCTACTGACGATGGTAACATCCCCCTATTCCTAGCCAAGGGAAAACTGCTGCTATCTGTGCCGCTAGCTCTGGTGGGACCTGACAACCCCTGCAAATGCTGTGACCGGGACGGGGGCTGCTGGGCTTGGGACAGGACTCCATGGGACTGGCACGGGGTTAAGCGTGGGTACCCCCAGGAACTACCGCCGGGACCACCAGAGGCACTGAGCTTGGTGTTGGGACAGGTACGGGAGGTGCCAGTGTTACAGGTGTAATTGCTCGGACTACTGCTGGGACCACCAGAGGCAGCGAGCCTGGTGTTGGGACCGGTGCAGCAGATGCAGGTATTAAAGGTATACTTGCCGGGATTTGGGGAGTAGGTATAGGGATAACCGGTGGTGCCAACCCCCCTTTAGGACCCCCCTTCTTGGCTCTGGCCTGCTTGGGTAGTGGATCCAATTCCCCCCTGGGCTGCGGGTGTACTATTGTTCGCTTGGGCCTTCCAGATGGCCCTGCCTGATCATCCAACCTCTGTCTGAGCTCCGCCACGCTCTTCCCATTCTTATCCACTTGCCCCCATCGCCTGTTTATTGAAGCCCTACTAGGCATAATACCCTGCAGCATATGTTCCATGCATGAACATTTGGCGCCACGTCTACTGGCCATCTTCTCACACCTCGCAACTGCTTAACCACTGATACCTGTGCTAACCCAAGAACACAATGTATCCCTGAAACCACCAGAACCTAACCTGGCTTTTTCCTGTAGAACGCTGGAGGTACACAGACTGGCCGTTAGCACCATGCAACTGGGTCCGCGCCACACTAGCTAGCCTGGGTGTTGGGCGAGCACACTCTAGCCCGGCGGCCCACCAGAAGCAGTGAAGTGTAGGCCTGCCTGTGTCCCTGAATTGCGCCATCCACCGCTTCACTCCCCGCGGCCTCAGTCAGCAGTGCCCCCCTTAATGAGGTCCTACGATGAAACAAGATTAGCACAGAGCACTGCCACACAAAAACGCCAAAAATGATTCCACTTTATAGCTGTATCCAAGCCCTTTTACATGAGCATTAGTTAAACAATACAAGCGTTAAGAAGCACAAGAATATTTAAAAAACTGTGCTTATTAAAACATTGCCATGAACAGTTCAGTGAAACACCCTCAATTCCACTAAAAAACTGTGCCTATTCAAAATTTTGCCTTATTAAAATATTTCACCCCGATAATCCTCTGTTCGCCTCGATTAAAAGTGTCCCCTGGCAGAGAAAAAACATTTTAAAAAATGTTCTCTCTCTGGCCTGTGTAGCTGTGTGGTTCAATAAATGCCGAAAGCACCTTGTATTTGCAAGCGGTCTCCCGTCCAAGTACTAACCAGGCCCGACCCTGCTTTGCCTCCCACATTGGGCGCTACTGCTGCAGGCTGCTCCAACAATTAGCTTGCTGATCAATGGCCCCTGAATGCCCCGCTCAGCCTAGGCCCCCGTGTGCCTAGCACCCGCTGCCTTACGGCTCTGCAAAGCGATCCTTCGCTCCGGTTTATGCGGCGCCCAAACTCATCACCTACTATCCTCAAAGCACACTGAAAACTCGGGCTGTGCTGTGCGAGGCGGAGCTGCCGGCCGATTCTCCCTCCCCCACCACACTCCCGACGTCCTCTGAAAGCCTGCCACCACACGAACTCCTCGGAATGCAGCGCACGCTCTCCAGCTTTCCCACGCGCTCCTGGTCCCTAAAATACAAAGACGAAGAAAAAAGGTCACAGCCTCGAGAGGCTGGGTGGCAAAGGACAGGCCGGGAAGCGCGGGAACAAGAGAACATCTCCCACGCTCCCTGGCCCTTTAAACCCTTCACGGCAGACCAGTTCCTACTGGTCTGCCCCTTGGCTCCCCCCTTTGACCCGGAAGCGATTCTATCGCTTCCAGGTCACCTGGGGGAGCCGCGCACCAATCGGTGGTGAGGCTCGTCGGCCACGTCATCGGACACAGCGGGGGCGCACCCCACCACAGTTGTTTCAGCAAGGGGAAGGGGAGGGCCGGCGCCCCGCCATACGTGCGGGGGGGCCAATGCAGCCTTCCCCTTTCCTTTCTGGACAAGGAAATTGAACTGGCCACTCTGCAACTGTCTCGATCTCCTATTCCCCCTCC
Source organism: Lissotriton vulgaris (assembly GCF_964263255.1). Taxonomy (NCBI): domain Eukaryota; kingdom Metazoa; phylum Chordata; class Amphibia; order Caudata; family Salamandridae; genus Lissotriton; species Lissotriton vulgaris. Next base: position 700,837,549 of record NC_141697.1, on the reverse strand, counting down.
TCACAGAGTTCTTTTGCTCCCTTACGATTAGGGTCACCAGCACCAGCACAAGTTCTTTGTGCCTGTCAGACAGACGTGGCACAAGATCTGGCCGGTGTTGCTCGCCTGTCTACACCAATCCCCCCACACGGATAGTGTTCAGTCATCAGTGCTTTGGAAAGCATGTATAGTCCCTGGTGTGGGCCCTGGTGTGGAGCAGGGGTAGCAAAAAGGAAGTGCTCCTCGATCGGGGGCCTTGCAAAGCACCGGAAGAGCATTGGTCCATATCCTAATTTATCATTGCAGAGCCCAGCACGGACTTGACACTTTTGCTTGATACGTTCAAGGTAGCTTTGCTATCAGTGTTGGATTCCAAACTAGACCTGATTTTACTTCTCTTATCTGTGATTTAAAATAACTTGACCAAACAGACTACTTCACTGCAAAACGACCATACAACACCGCCCACATGTCCTCCAACTCCAAGGGTCATGACTAATAGTTCCTGTGGAAATGGTTTGGAACCTGGTTCCAGGCTTTCTCCTCAGACTGTGCTGGTGGTAGTCACACAGCGATTGAGTCATCTTGTGTCTAAAGCCTGCTCTGCTACAGTGTAGTATCGGGTTCCCAAGGCCTACATGCTCCGTAGATAACCCACTTACACTGAAAGAACTGTTGGCACGGAAACTGAAAAGTACAAAGAACAAGTTTATTAAGACCCCATGGGGTGGTGGTACATTCCTACAGCACCCTTCGGCAATGCAAGAAGTATCACACCGAACGTTGGTGTGAGTCCCTCTTTTATACAGTTTACAAGCAATAAAAAGATAGGCGGCACAAGGTTACAGAGATTATGTACATATATGGTCATTTTTGGAAAACAGCCAACTCATGGGAGGGGTTACAACCCCACTGGTCAGTTTGGCGGCACATTCCTAAGAGGTGACTGGTCAGTTGGAACTGCGCATGAGCGGGCTTGACCGTGGCTAAAAATAGCCTGTTGCTGGGCAGAGTCGAGTGGTCACTTGCACGGACAACGGACTAAAGGGCATGCTGACCACGAGGCCGCTCATTCTCTAAGATGGCCGCCACAATTTACAAAATGGCGTTTCTAAGTATAGTCAAGTTAAGGGGAAAAACGTGTAGCACAGCTAAGCGCTAACTCGGCCATTGTCAAATTACGACAGACGACCCTTTTAGCGTTTAGCTGAAGCTACCTCATAGTGGACATAATCGGGATGTTCATCTTCAATATCAATTAGCATTATTTGAGCTACTTCTTTATGAAGCATCATTTTGTTGTGAGCAAGAGCTCGTCTTGATGGTATACAAGCCGATAAACACATGGAACATAAAGCTGGGCCACATTGTATACATAAACATACAAGGAACAGTATCCCAACAATGATACATAAAATCGTTAGCAGTTTCCAACCCCAGGTGGTAAGCATTGACCAGAACCACCCTGAAAGAGTCCAAGTTCCATTGTCCGGGTGTATTTCAGCTGCTATTTTATGCAATTTAGGAATGGCATAATAAACGGATGGCGAATTATCAGGTACGTATACACAGCAGCTACTTCCGATGATTCTACATGCCCCCCCCCGATCAGCTAGAACCACATCTAGAACCATTCTGTTCTGAAGTGTAACGATCCCAGAGATCTGAAGTTCTTCGGTAATATTTCCTAATGCAATAGCAGTATCATTGGCTACAGCCTCAACAACACGGGTCAATCGTCGTATTTCCCTACTATTCAAAGCAGCCCCCACAAAGGAGAACAGTCCCAAATTAAAGTCCACATATTGCTGCAGTGCAGTATCCGTCTGATCGATATCGTCCAGAACAACAGTACGTTTAACACGGTTTAACACGAAATCGTGGTAAAGTACATAGTCATTATGATACCTTGGTGGGGCAATGAATACAGGGGGCAATACAAAGGATACATAGCAAGTGCCTAACCATCCCAACGGAAGCTGATGATAGCCCTTAGATCCACAAATAAAATAAGTATTACGAGATGCCACAAACGATATGCCATTCGGGCTGTCGAACGTAAGTGTAGAGTTGCATTCACTTTTTCCAACAGGGATTGTACCTTTATTACGTATGCACAAATCAGCTTTAGTTGCAATAACATTAATAACATGCAAACTGGATACATTAATGTTCCTTTGGTTGCTGTAAATACGGGGTGCAGATGCATTGTCGGGGCGGTATTCTTCCCATTCAAATCGAGTACCCTCAGCTCGTGGGTACCCATCCCGGTCATGGTAGCAGATCTTATTCAAACGGAAAAGCACTCCTCCTTTCGTTGGCCATCGCAAAGTGAATAGAAGAGTGTACCAGGCATTGCAGGACCCATTATGTGAAAACGGGAGTGGAATGAGTGGACTGCCCCCTTCTTCTGATGACCAGGCAACATCCCACACACCCAACAATTGGAAGTATTTGTCATGTTATGTGTATGATGCAGGATCTGAATAAAGCTATTGTTCAAATAGGTCTGCCGGTGCCGTTCTTCATGGTAGGGCAAGGTGAAGTGAAAATGTTCAGATGGAGCCGGGGTAGTCGGCAGCAAATGTTCACGTGCAGGCACCACGAGTTCAACTACCCAAGCTATCACTGCTATTACCACAATGGTCAAGACAAAAAGGATGGCACCAAGTATTCTTTTGTCTCGTGATGCAGAAGACGCCATAGTTCAAAGAGTTCTCACTGTCTCAAATAGTTCAAAAAGTTCACAAAGTCTCAAATGTACATATGTGTATATTTACACCTAAAAAAGAAAAATACGGTGCTGAGCTCCGAGGTAGCCGTTGTTTTCTTCTCCGGGGTCAAGACGGGTGTCGCTACTCTTGGCAGAACTGATCCCCCCCCTTGAGATTCCCGGTTTCCGTTTCACAAACCCCAGAGCGGTAACCAACCAGTCTCGAAAACCAAAAAAATTCTTCTCCTTATCGTGGCCGCAGATCGTACCGCTGTCGTCCAGAAGCAGTATGGTCCGGGAAGGCTCCCTCGACTTCGGCCGATGTCACAGCTGGGCTCTTTTCTTTTTCCAGAATCTCCTTGTAGTCAGTCAGCACAGCAGGATTCACCAGGTCCGGAGAGACACGCCGGCAGTGAGTTGAGTGTATCCACCGCTTTCTGTTAGTCACTCGTACAGCTGTTCGAGTTGCCAAGAGGACCTGCTCGGGGCCACGCCACCTCGGTTCCAAGCTGTTTGCCCTCTCGAACGACCTGACCATAACGAAATCCCCAGGACGGAGATTATGAGCCTCTCCAGTAGAATTGTCAGGGAGCGCTTCTCGAACCTGTTGATGAATAGAAAGCAAATCATTTGTTAATCGTGCCAAATAGTCATTCATCAGTATACAAGGCACATCATGTATCAATCGCGGCTTAGGCACTCCCCATATATTCATAGGCCTTCCAAACACCACTTCATATGGTGTGAGGCCAGTTCGAGAGTGGGGCACTGACCTGAGAGAGAGCAATGCTAACGGTAAAGCATCCGGCCACTTCAATGACGTAGATGCTACAATCTTAGCCAGTTTTAGTTTCAACGTAGCATTGTACCGTTCGACAAGACCTGCTGACTGAGGGTGGAACACAGCATGAAACTTCTGCTGGATCCCCAACCCCTTCAGCACATACTCCACAATTTTCCCAACAAAATGAGGCCCATTATCGCTCCACAAAAATTTGCAAACTCCAAAGCGAGGAAAGTACTCCTTGAGCAACACCTTAGCTGTTGTTAAAGCTGTATTATCTTTCGTGGGGAAGGCCTCAACCCATTTACTAAAAGCGCACACCACCACTAGGACATACTTAAGGTTATTGCAGCGCTCAAGCTGGATGTAATCCATTTGGAGTACCTCAAATGGAGCAGATGGTGGAACGAACCCTCCTTTCGGAGTATGGGTCCCTTTCGCAGGATTGTGTTGTAAACATATCAGACAGGTCTGCACTACTCTCTTGGCTGTATTGGCGATCTCGGGATGCTCCCAAACTCGTGATAACAATCGAGTGATCGCAAGAGCTCCCACATGTGCTAATCCGTGTGTCATCTGAACCATCGCTTGCAAGTAAGCTGCAGGCAATTTCCATTTCTCCATGTCTTTGCTTCTCCAACAGCCCTCATCATCTAGTACCCCATCTACTGCCCATGCCGCAAGTTCTGCTTCAGTTGCTGATTTTTGGATATCTAGTATCTCCGCTCTAGCATCGTACCATCGCTCAGCTTGTGATTTTGTTACATACATGGGGGAGTCAGTTCGGGACATAGCTGTTTGTCTTGCTATGCTGTCTGCAAAAGCATTCCCTTGACCCACTTTATCAGTGATCTTTTTATGGGCACTGCATTTAATGATCGCTACTTTCTTCGGACAAAGCAACGCGTTTAGGAGATCACGCACCAATTCTCCGTGCATAATGTGTACTCCATGGGAAGTTAAAAACCCACGTTCTCTCCAGAGTATCCCGAAGTCATGTGCTACTCCGAAGGCGTACCGGCTGTCTGTGTATATGTTCACACATAGGCCAGCACTCAATTCGCAAGCTCTCGTCAAAGCTATCAGCTCTGCTGCCTGAGCCGATTTTTGTGGTATTCGTGCTGTTTCTACCACTGTCTTAAGGGTCGTGATCGCATATGCTGCGGAAGTCGTGCCATCTGGCAGCCTCAAACACGATCCATCAACCCACAGCTCCCCATCCACATCTGGAAGTGGCATATCCTGTAAGTCGACACAACCCTTTGTCTGTTCCTCAGTCAGGAAAACACAGTCATGATGTTTTTCTTCCTGACCCTCCTCAACCGGATAGGGCAATAAAGTGGCAGGGTTCAGGGTAGCGCATCTTTTCAGTGTGATATGTGGCGCAAGAAGTGTAAGCTCATATCCTGTCAAACGTGCACTCGTGAGATACTGGGTTTTCGTCTGATTCAACAGAGCATCAACTGCATGGGGAACTAACACCAACAATTTGTGCGATAAAACTATTCCCTCACTCTGTCGTATAGCTACCGCTGTTGCTGCAACTGCTCGAAAACACCCAGGTAACCCACGTGCTACAGGGTCAAGGACCGCCGAAAAGTATGCACATGGCCTTTGCTTGTCCCCGTGTGCTTGCACTAACACTGATAACGCGCACCCATCTTTCTCGTGTTCGTACAATGTGAAAATCTTTGAATAGTCTGGTGTACCTAACACAGGTGCAGAGCAAAGGGCCTGTCTCAATTGCTCGAAAGCATTTTGACATTCATCTGTCCATTCAAGGGGCATAGGTGTAGTTTTGGACAGCAACGCCAACAATGGTTTGATAATGTGTGAAAACCCCATGATCCACTGTCTACAAAAGGACGTTAATCCTATGAAGGCACGTACATCTCTCTGTGTGTGGGGGACTGGTGTATCTAAAATTGCCTGAATTCGATCTGATGTTAATGCACGCCCCTCCTTAGACAAAAGATGACCAAGGTAGGTCACCTTGGGTCTACAATATTGAAGCTTTTTCTTCGAAACTTTATGATTATTTTGAGCCAAAAACGAAAGTAAAGCAAGCGTACTCTCCTCGCATTGAACATAAGTGTCAGCAGCCAACAAAAGATCATCGACATACTGAATAAGGGCAACTCCAGATTGCAATTGAAAGGAATCAAGCTGTCTTTTTAAAGCCTGACTATAGATACTCGGACTCTCAGTGTAACCTTGAGGAACACGACAAAATCTATACGATTTATTGTTTAACGTAAAACCAAATAAGTATCTGCTATCAGGATGGATGGGAATAGAGAAGAACGCATTTTTCAGGTCGATGACACTAAAGGTCGTCGCCGTTGGGGGGACCAATGTAAGCAATGTCGTGATATCAGACACCACCGGGTATTGGGGGATGACAATTTTGTTAATTTCTCTCAGATCAATAATAAATCGATAGACTTTGTCGTCAGTATCTTTCTTAAGGATCGGGAGAATAGGACTATTGCAAACATTATAGGGGACTTCCTCCACTACCCCTGCAATGATCAAATCTTGAACAATGTGTGTCAGGGCAATTTCACCTTCCCTGGAGATCTTATACTGTGGGACACGTGGCAAAAGTACTCCCTCCTGTACAGTAATGCGAATAGGTGGAATAAGCATCTGTCCCACATCCGTATCTGAGGTCGCCCACAACGTGTGAGGGAGAGAGGCTAATGCTTCACAGTCTTGTATAGTAAAAAATCTGTCTGAATCTGGATAGTTATCATTCAAAATAACTCGCACTCCCTCCGGAGCGCAACGTATCGTCGCTCGAAAATATTTAAGCAAATCAATGCCCAGAATATTATCTGGGGTATAAGGTGACAACAAAAATTGACCAAAACCCGAAAATTTATCGAGACAAAGTGCAAGAGGCTTCGATAATGGGCTGGGAGTGGGTGTGCCATCAAACCCAATACATGTAATCATATCGCCAGACAGGGGAGCCCTCGGAACCAAGTTTTTAGACAGAGCGCTACGAGTAGCCCCTGTGTCAACTAGAAACTGATCAGTAGAACCCAAGATACCCGCTGATACATATGGACCACTCTGATCTACTGGCACTTCAACTGATTCCGTACCCCATCCTACGCAGTCCTATGCATGCACATAATCCTGATGCTCCACATTCTCACCCTCCGATATCTGATACTGGTTCCGCCTATCAAATGTATTACGGTCATCCTGGCCCCGGCCCCTCTCTTCAAACCTACCACGATCACCTCCGCCACCTCTCGCCCCCGAATAACTGTTCCTTGACCTTCCACCTCCTCGACCACGCTGACTACGTTGCTCACGAAGTACCGGACAATCATCAGCCCAATGCCCAAACTCCTTACAATAAGCACATTGATCCTCCGCTATATCCGTACGTCCGTACGATGCATTACCCCCTCCTCGTCTGCCTCTATCAGTCCCTCTAGATTGCGTTCCACGAACCTGTGCCAACATCACCTTCGTTTTCAATTCCTTCGCCTTCTTATCAACACTTTCTTTAGCCTCCAATTCCTGCCGCTCATAATACTGAGCCATAGTTAACAAAGACGCAGGGGTCGCCGTGGTCCAGGAACTTTCGCTCGTTTTCAATCGCTTCGCAATCTCCGGTAGGAGATTAGCCACATACTTATCGACAAACAGATGCCTACCCGTATCGTCTGTTAATGATTGCCCACTATAATCATGAAAAGCTTCTTCAAAGCGTGTAAAGAAATCAGATACCGATTCGTCTGGCTTCTGTTTGCATGAAGCCAACATGGTCCAATCAATCTTTTTAGGAGGCACCAGAGTTTTTAATTTAGTCAAAATAGCCGTCGGGAGATCTAGGATCAAAGTACACGGTTTACATGCAGGTTCCCTTTGTAAGTCAGCCTGCTCTAAATCCTTCCAAACAGCCCCAAAAATCGTTTGGTCATTAGTTTTACGAATCAACCTCCACATATCAGGGGGAAGAATTAACCCAAAGAAGAGATCTATATCAACAAGGGTCATTACACAAGAAGAAATGGCCCCCTCAACCCCTTCATAGAACGCAGCTGGATTTTTACGAAGATCGGGCAGGGAGTTCTTTAGCGCCATAACATCTGCTCTATTCCAAGGCGTATATACCCAATTATATATAAAGTACCCCTTCGCATCCTTCGACATTTTATCGTCATCTGTACCCTCTCCCTTTGGAGGAACATACAAAGGCACGGCTTCACGCATAGGCATAACATGCATTTTGGTAGTCTTATCTGAACCCCGAAGGGGACACTCTTTGGATTCCTCCGTTGACCCCAGCACGGACCCTGTAGCATTTTTCCTTTCATCCCGCAGTCTGGTCGCCTCATCCCGCAGATGAAGTAGTCGTTTGAAAAGGTCATCAGTATCTGAAAGAGCAAATAAACCTTTATCCAAATTCTCACAATAAACTGACACAGCTTTGGGTTCTAAAGTCTCCGAATATTTACGGAAGCGAGCAACAACTTCACGCGCTAAAGTATGTATGAAACACATTAATTCTCGTTCTGACCACAAATTCTTTTCAGCTAAAATCATTGCTACAGTTACATGATCCAAATTTAATTTCCTAGCAAGACCACGCAAGTCCGCGGCTCTTTCCGCAGATAACCTGACACTCGATTTGTCCTTTCCTTCCGACTTAACCTTCATCACCGGAATCCTCGGACGGAGCCGTGGGATGGACATACGGAGGCGGAGAGCGATCTAGTAACGAAAAATCATCAATTTCATTATTAAGGACAGGATAAAGCGGACGACGAATAGGGAATTGACCGGCCGTTTGCAAGTTACGTTCCCGTTCCTCCCTCTCTTTCTTCTCCTGCGCTTCCTTTTCCTCAAGCTGTAAAGCCTTATCTCGAGCAGCCTTGCACTGCTCTTTGTCCGCAAAGGCAATTTCACGTTTCATACGTTCACGCACCGCTTTCTCCCACATTCGTACACAATCAAACATATTCTGTCTAGACCTACGTTGAAACAAACACTGCTCCACAAATTGAACCTTTCGCAAATCGAACGACCCATGTAGTGGCCATTGCAATTCAGGATCGGTTTTTGTATATTTATGCCATAATTTGCTATACATTATAGGGGGAAGGCCAAATTTTATATACATTTCACGATTCGGAGTTCCTTCTGGGGGAGCCGGCTGATTCCGCTAACCTAATTGTGGTACCATTTCCAAGACAGCACATCCCTCGGAGTGTGCTTAAACAGGCATGTTCAAAAAGTATCACGAAAGCGTGATACCGTATAAACTGGCACTTACAGTACTTCACACAAATGTGCCGCTCAGAGGAAAAAAAACAAAATTAGAGAAACATCTCTACATGCCTGCCTATGTGAAGTGCACTACACATATAATTCAAAGATCACAAAGGTCACAAATTCACAAATGTTAGCTAACTCAAATCATAGACACAGGTCATAGAACTTCGGCAAGCGTCCGAGGACTACCTTACCGATCACAAATCATAGAACTTCAGTAAGCGTCCGCAGACTACCTTACCGATCACAAATCATACCCAAATCTCAAAGGTCCAGATTCCAACTGCCAAGGTCTTTAATCGAATCAGCCAAACGGCACTTATCCAGCAACCCAGACGATCGAGAACTCAGTCGGAGACCGGCGCCACCTGGAAGGTCAGATCGGAAGGAAGGGAAGAAACACCGTGGGTGCCAAGACTCGGGTCACTCGGTGGCAGCGTACGCGTCCATGGCGAGTTTCCAAACCTTCGTCACGACCTCTCCTTCGGGCATCCGAGTCGCCGATGAGTCCCTTCGTGGTCGCCAATTTGTAGTATCGGGTTACAAGGCCTACATGCTCCGTAGATAACCCCCTTACACTGAAAGAACTGTTGGCACGGAAACTGAAAAGTACAAAGAACAAGTTTATTAAGACCCCATGGGGTGGTGGTACATTCCTACAGCACCCTTCGGCAATGCAAGAAGTATCACACCGAACGTTGGTGTGAGTCCCTCTTTTATACAGTTTACAAGCAATAAAAAGATAGGCGGCACAAGGTTACAGAGATTATGTACATATATGGTCATTTTTGGAGCACAGCCAACTCATGGGAGGGGTTACAACCCCACTGGTCAGTTTGGCGGCACATTCCTAAGAGGTGACTGGTCAGTTGGAACTGCGCATGAGCGGGCTTGACCGTGGCTAAAAATAGCCTGTTGCTGGGCAGAGTCGAGTGGTCAGTTGCACGGACAACGGACTAAAGGGCATGCTGACCACGAGGCCGCTCATTCTCTAAGATGGCCGCCACAATTTACAAAATGGCGTTTCTAAGTATAGTCAAGTTAAGGGGAAAAACGTGTAGCACAGCTAAGCGCTAACTCGGCCATTGTCGAATTACGACAACAGCAGTTCCATCTTTGAACAGTATAGAACCATCGACTTGGACATGAAACTGCATGGTGGGGGGCTTTTCGAATTTAGAGCATCATCAGACTCAAGGCCCGAAGGTGGTGGGTCAAATAGCTTTCCTGATGAGAGACGGGAGGGATGCTTCCAGGGGAACCCAGCAACCATACCCAGAGTTTGTGTGCCATTCACCTGCCACCAGAGTCGACCCCCCTTGTAGTGGTTTAGCTAATGTTCTCCAACTTGACCCGGGTACCAAGGTAGACTTTGTTAATTTGAAGAAAGAGGTTGTGCACTGTTTACATTTGAACATTGCCCCAAGGCAGAGGGTGGAAAATTGCATCTTCATTATGGTAAATAGTATTTTATGTTCAGTTGCGCAATTTAATTACAGGTGTTGAAACTCGGCCATTGTGGCACTTCCGTTGGGCTACTTTTATAGGCCCTTGACCACCCACTGACTTCATTTGGAAACTTACAGGGGCGGCTTCAACTTGCTAGTTATGTGAATCATATTTAACAACAAGGGGTGGTGATGGACAGAGTTTCTGAATTAAGCGGAATACTCTCACCCAGTCAAGAGATCAGGGCTAGATCCAACACCGATTTTTAGCTCACTGCACCATCCCAGCTCAGAACCTGGCTATATGCAAATTAGTCTGTTCCTGTCCCAGTGCATGATGGGAACAGGGCAAACCAAACTACCAAGCCAATTCTTACACTGGGAAGGAAACAAGCTTCCGGGGACCGGTTTCTGGCATTTCAGCCATCGTCGGCCCGGCTTGCTTGAATCCTGATGGTGCAATGAGCAAGGGACTCACATCTGAGTATACCCTTCCACGCTTAGGGTGGACAAAATATTTAACAACAAGGGGTGGTGATGGACAGAGTTTCTGAATTAAGCAAAATACTCTCACCCAGTCAAGAGATCAGGGCTAGATCCAACACCGTTTTTTAGCTCACTGCACCATCCCAGCTCAGAACCTGGCTATATGCAAATTACTCTGTTCCTGTCCCAGTGCATGATGGGAACAGGGCAAACCAAACTACCAAGCCAATTCTTACACTGGGAAGGAAACAAGCTTCCGGGGACCGGTTTCTGGCATTTCAGCCGTCGTCGGCCCGGCTTGCTTGAATCCTGATGGTGCAATGAGCAAGGGACTCACAGCTGAGTATACCCTTCCACGCTTAGGGTCGACAAAATATTTAACAACAAGGGGTGGTGATAGACAGAGTTTCTGAATTAAGCAGAATACTCTCACCCAGTCAAGAGATCAGGGCTAGATCCAACACCATTTTTTAGCTCACTGCACCATCCCAGCTCAGAACCTGGCTACATGCAAATTAGTCTGTCCCTGGCCCAGTGCATCATGGGAACAGGACAGACTAGACTACCAAGCCAATTCTTCACTGGAAAGGAGACAAGCTTCCGGGGACCGGTTTCTGACATTTCAACCGTCGTCGGCCCGGCTTGCTTGAATCCTGATGGTGCAGTGAGCAAGGGACTCATGTCTGAGTATACCCTGCCACACCTATAGTGGCCAAAAACGATTCAGAAAAGGGGGTGGTGATGAACAGAGTGTCTGAATTAAGCAGACGACTCTTACCCAGTCCAAAGATCAGGGCTTGATCCATCACCGTTTTTTAGCTCACTGCACCATCCCAGCTCAGAACCTGGCTACATGCAAATGAGTCTGTCCCTGGCCCAGTGCATCATGGGAACAGGGCAGACCAGACTACCAAGCCAATTCTTCACTGGAAAGGAGACAAGCTTCCGGGGACCGGTTTCTGGCATTTCAGCCGTCGTCAGCCCGGCTTGCTTGAATCCTGATGGTGCAGTGAGCAAGGGACTCATGTCTGAGTATAAACTGCCACACCTATAGTGGCCAAAAACGATTCAGAAAAGGGGGTGGTGATGAACAGAGTGTCTGAATTAAGCAGACCACTCTTACCCAGTCCAAAGATCAGGGCTTGATCTATCACCGTTTTTTTTAGCTCCCTACACCATCCCAGCTCAGAACCTGGCTACATGCAAATTAGTCTGTCCCTGGCCCTAAGCGTGGAAGGGTATACTCAGATGTGAGTCCCTTGCTCATTGCACCATCAGGATTCAAGCAAGCCGGGCCGACGACGGCTGAAATGCCAGAAACCGGTCCCCGGAAGCTTGTTTCCTTCCCAGTGTAAGAATTAGCTTGGTAGTTTGGTTTGCCCTGTTCCCATCATGCACTGGGACAGGAACAGACTAATTTGCATATAGCCAGGTTCTGAGCTGGGATGGTGCAGTGAGCTAAAAACGGTGTTGGATCTAGCCCTGATCTCTTGACTGGGTGAGAGTATTCTGTGTAATTCAGAAACTCTGTCCATCACCACCCCTTGTTGTTAAATATTTTGTCCACCCTAAGCGGGGAAGGGTATACTCAGATGTGAGTCCCTTGCTCATTGCACCATCAGGATTCAAGCAAGCCGGGCTGACGACGGCTGAAATGCCAGAAACCGGTCCCCGGAAGCTTGTTTCCTTCCCAGTGTAAGAATTGGCTTGGTAGTTTGGTTTGCCCTGTTCCCATCATGCACTGGGACAGGAACAGACTAATTTGCATATAGCCAGGTTCTGAGCTGGGATGGTGCAGTGAGCTAAAAAACGGTGATGGATCAAGCCCTGACGGCTGAAATGCCAGAAACCGGTCCCCTGAAGCTTGTCTCCTTTCCAGTGAAGAATTGGCTTGGTAGTCTGGTCTGCCCTGTTCCCATGATACACTGGGCCAGGGACAGACTAATTTGCATGTAGCCAGGTCCTGAGCTGGGATGGTGCAGTGAGCTAAAAAACGGTGATGGATCAAGCCCTGATCTTTGGACTGGGTAAGAGTGGTCTGCTTAATTCAGACACTCTGTTCATCACCACCCCCTTTTCTGAATCAGTTATGTGAATCAGCATGAGGCGACAATATGTGTAAGCTTTTCAAATAGGTTTACGCCCCTGAGCTCATTTGAATCTTGTGATTGACCCACAGGATCTAGTGGTCCTCCCAACACAGGGGGTGGCACAGCCATTGGGCTCGGGTTCCCAAGATTGCAAGGGGTGCAAGTTTATTTCTTGGAACATTGCAGGGCTTGTGAGTAAGATTGATGACCCTGACTGGCTGCTATTTCTTAAAGGCTTTGATGTGATATGCCCCCAGAAAAGCCTGGGCTGTTAAGAACAGATTTCAATTGGAAGGCTAAAAAAATCATTTTTGTGCCAGCTAATGTAAGGAAGAACTAAGGGGGGCATGGTAAGTTTTGTCTCAATAGCAGTTCGAGGCAGCCCTGTTACATTGCCCCACACCTCCTCCACTTTACATGCACGTTATTATCTAGAGGGACAAATAAGCTCCAGCTTTTAAACTTTTATAATGCAGGAGTTGCCCAAATGAAAGCATGTAATATTACACGGTTGGGTTCCTTATTGAGAAATATCACTTTGAGTGGGCAGAATTATTTCAATGTATTTATAGCAGGGGACTTTAATATTCACATGTGCGGCGCCAAGCCGGTTTGCACATGGAACATACCCCTCAGGGCTCCACATTTAATGCTATTTTGCATGAATATTGCCTGACTTCTGCCATGAGTAAGATGCCTCTGGAGAAAACCGACTTTGTTCCCACTTTTACCGGCGAGGGTGTGAGAATTTTTTTGAATTCATCTTTGTCTCCACACCATTTCTTTTTATATTATGGACTTTTCCATCAAGGCGAGCACACACAGTGATCATAATCCTGTGTGTAATGACACTCCCCAGCACATGTCGAGGGTGTGTAAGAATTATTTCACAGTGCACAATCTCAGCACAATTTGTACAAAATAATAAAGATTCTTTCTCTTCTTTTTTCCTTTTATTCTATTGATCTTGAGACAGCCAACACATGTTTCGTCTCCAACGGGGGAAATTGCCCTGTGACTTTTTCAAGGTTCGTTTGTGGGGATAATTCTAACCCACAAAGGGTTTCTGTATATGGCGGCATCCTTAAAAACAAATTGTATATGTCCAGGGATCCTGATATGTCCCGATATCACAAGCGTAAAACAAATTTCTTGCCACAGGACGCCGACATTCCAGTGTGACTGAGTAGGGAGCACAACCCTGTGTGTGCCTCGACAGGATGGCCTTGGGTAATGAAGCAAATTAAGGAGGATCACGGGGTTCCCCTAAAGCCATGGAAGTGGAGAAGACACTGAAGTGGGGTCAAATTTTTCCGGATCAGCTCCATGATTCCCTTTTAACCCAGTGTAACCGGGAATTTGCTATCTGTTTAGATAGTGAGGCCAATCCATTGGATATTATAAAGGCTTTTGAAGGTATGCTTGGTGCTATAGTGAATCTATTGCAGGCTTCGGGTAGGTGCTTATCTCATTTAGGACTGAGATGGTTTGATTTCGAGTGCTCCTGTGCCTGTAGGAAATTGAAAGAGGCCTTGGGAGTTACACCTCATGACCCTTTGATTATTAAGAGCCCCTTCGAAGAGCCTATAAGGCTGCCCTGGCAAAGCCTTAGTCTGCCCTAAAAGAGGAGGCATGGTCAGAACTGGTAGACGCCAGTACTGTTGCAAGGATTTCTGCTCATACACAGAACTGTGCACAGAGACCTAGGTCATTAGTGAATTGCAGTGTACCAGAAACTCACCTCTGTACCTAGAAACCCCAACCAGCTAGCAATCAGTGTCACATTAGCTCTTCGTTCTATAACAAAGTAACAAATGATTAGACAACCTAGAACATGCGACTTAGGACCATCTCAGGAATGGTGGGAAGTGAGAACATTCTTTTGTTATACTTTCATACCAGTCCACAACAGGAGTAAAAAAATATCATAGGTAGTTGTTAGATTTTCCCAAAAAACCCTTTTATGGTACGTTCTGTCACCTTCAACTATTAGGACAATGTCATAAAGTCGGTCAGGGGGAGCCACTCTAGTGTCAGCTGTCTCAATTACAAAGAAGGTGTCAGTCGCTGTCACCTTCAGTAGTGGAGGCAACGGCTCATGAACAATGGTAATCTCCGCCACGCTGTCCAGCAGCGTCAGCGCCCATGTCAGATTCCGAAGCTGTGTTCTCACTATCTGTGGCATATCTCGCTGTTACTGCAGCAACTTTCTTCTTCTGAAACTGGGGCCTGCTACCCGGTATCTCGTCCTGCTTGCCTTTTCCATCAGCCTTGCGCAGCTGCTCACCGCTCTGTTGGGCACCTTGACCTCCGCCCGCCGCCTCCTCCACCGGTGGGTGTTACCGATGTTTCCTGCAAAGAGTGAGGAGAACGTTGTTCAGGAACCTGAAACCTATCAGCTGACTTAATATTACTGCGGTCGCGCAACTCATATGTACACTCAGCAGGGGCAGGTGTAGGTGAAGCGGGACTGGACCCCTGGTTGCTGTTTCCCCTGTTTTTTGTTCTTATTCCAATTTTGTTTCTGAACTTTAGGGCGGTCATCTTTATCAGATGACGCTTGTAAAGTTTGCTGCTGTTTCGTTTCTCTTTCTTAGCAAAGGCTTAATATCCAAACTATTACGGCCCATGGTCTTATAAGCCTCCGTAATAATTTTCGGTAATTGACGGGATTTTGTCTGCATCGGGGACATCGGGCAAAGCATTAGAGATCTGGAAATGTACTGCATCCTCCTTGACATTAGCAAGGACGAGATCGCGTACCATGTCAAACGCTCCCACGAGTCGCATTCCCAACTTCACAGCCGCCTCCGGTCCGTGTTCATTTTGAACACGCTTGATCACAGAGGGCAGGACAGTCATTGATGGGGTGCCGAAGCACCTAGTATAGACTGCCACAAAAATCACACCCCAAGTAGTACATTCATTTACGTTGGGCACTAAGTCTTTCTGCAAACTAATCGTGAGGATCCTGTGTTTCTCCACAGGACTAGTATTCAGGAATACTGCTTCCAGTTGGTCCAATTTCTCGGCAAGCCAAAAAGGCATCTCATCCTTAACCTGGGGACGCTTGCCCATGACCGCATTAACCATGATGGGACTAAGCTTCAGCCCCCCCGCCAACTGGATGCGCCGCACCACCCAGGACACCACCCGGGAGGTTGCGGGTTATATAATGAACTCACACCCCTAATAACTGATACTGCAGAGGCATATAGGGGTCTTAGTTGCGGAGCTGTTAACGCACCCACCTGAGGCTGTGGGGTGTAAGCAGCTAAAACAGGCCACGTAGCGCCTGGGATCGACAACGGCCCTGGTCTGATCGCAGTTATAACGGTCAGGAGGGCGCCAATAAACCAAACGGCATGCTGCCAAGCAGAAATTGGAATTTCCACTGTCAGATATCAAGCGTACGCAGCAGGAGCATCAGCAGGGGTGTAAGAGTGAAATACAGCAGTAACAGCATCTACCGCGGGTAATGTAACCCGTGAGTAAAATAACTCAAACGGGTACACTGCGTTAGCTGAGACTACAAAAAACACTGCCTGTCCCTCTAAAGAAACTAGGTATTCCTGCAAGTGATTTCACACAGCCACACAACTGTATGCTGGGATATCAACCGCAGCCATATCGATACAGTAATAGAGAAGTACAGTGCAATACAAAAAGGCACAACTGGGTAGTAATTCAAATAGAAAACCATTTTAAAATATCAAGCTTGAAGAAACTATAGATATGTTTTATCCGTCACTACTGTCAACCGGAAACAATAGTGAGGGGGTAGTAGACTGATATAAGCACTACTCAAGTGTCTCACAATAAGACCACATTCGTTGGCGGCGCCATGTTCCAAGGGTTTCTGCTCATACAAAGAACTGTGCACAGAGACCTAGGACATTGGTGTGGTTTCCCAAAACTCACCTCAGTACCTAGAAACCCCAACCAGCCAGCAATCAGTGTCACATTAGCTCTTCGTCCTATAGCAAAGTAACCAATGATTAGACAACCTAGTACATGCGACTTAGGACCATCTCAGGAATGGTGGGAAGTGAGAACACTCTTTTGTTATACTCTCATACCTGTCCACAACAGGAGTAAAAAAGAGACACAGTAAGGTTAAAATATTTATTTTAACGATGTGATCTCATGCGCAGTATTTTAGTCAACATAAGCATACATATGATTAAGAATAATATGGTCAACATGGTTACAATTCCATGAAATACAAAAGGAGGAATCATCTTACAATGATAGTGCAAACAGGTAATATAGCACCTAGTTTTAACACCCTCCCTATATAGAAACTATGTATTATAAACTAAAGAAGGTCTCTTGGGCTTGTTTTGGGGGACCCCATTACCTTTCCGCTCAGTAAGTGTAAATTACATCTGGATCAGCAAGGCTCTCTGCATCCCTGGAATTTTCCAAGTGTGTGAAATTATGGCAAGTGTGCTATGATAAAGACGCCATAATCTTGCTTTTCTCGCAGCTGCCAAAATGTTGTGTCTAGAATGTGTTACACGTACATGCCGGTAAACAGGCTCACATGTTATGATAACCTTGACAGCTCAGCACTCACTATGCAGACTAGGGGCTCGATGTATGTCTAGAGATGTTGAAAAACAAACCTTTTCTCATGTGTAGACCTTCGTGAAGGCTAACTTACAAAAACAGCTATGCAGTGCTGTGTGCAAAAGAAGCAAAAGGTAAAATGGCGTTTAAACTTCGAATAAGTCATGCAAACATAACATGCACGCAAAAGGAGGCCCTAAACCATACTACACCTTCCCTTGTTCGGGGAATGCACAATAACCGGGGCAAGCTTCATAGAACGCAGAGTTCAAGTTCGAATGAGACAGAACCAAGTTCAGGAATTTTGCCAAACTTGAGAATTGGGAGTATACAATCTGAATCAAAGTAACCAAGTCAGTGAAACCGATCACGGGCGGCCATGGTGTGAAAAAAGACCTCAAACATTAAGGAAAAATATAGGCATTAAAAGAAAAAATATTCACAAGTTCAGTACGTGTTTATGAAGCAGAAAAAAATCTGTACTTCTATCCAACAGTGTGTAAGCACCATACGTTGCAACTGCCTCCAATAGGAAGTCGTTGTTATCATTCATGAACATTTCAGCCATCCAATTAAGTAAACGGAAAGAACATACATGTTACTCGATTGTCAGAGCCTCTAGTACCATCAGAGGACAACTCGGGCTTACTTCAAGATAATTGCGCACCAGAAAGTCATTGGCCGCAGTCCAAATATACCAATTGCCTAGAACTCCATGAGCCACTGCGCAGGCCATAATCCCGGCACTAGAACAATCTAGTTCATGAGCAACTAAGGGACTCATTAGTAGATTAAAATCCAGACAGGAGACGCCGTGTTGCAGAGACACAAATCCAGGGCCCATTCAAATCCACAATCGAGGCAATGGAAAACAGGCTGCACGCAAGTGAAGAATGAGAGTATGGGCGAATTTTGCAGATCTGCGGTCCGCGAATTAGCGCAAAATCGCAAAAAAGTCCATGAATTCCCGGATTTTCTCGCGAAATCGCGGATTTTTTGCAATTTCCATCTACTCAACTGGAGTACTTTCTACTGACTAATCAGTAAGTGCTACTCCGTTGGGTAAATGTATAGTGCTTTTCCCACACTTAGCTGCGTAAAGGGCCAGAAGATTTGTCTCCACCGACCATGTGTGCCTGTAACTTTGTCACCGCGCCAAAAGGCGCCGAGGTCCCTTGAGTGAGCTGTCCATCATAGTTGGGAAAGGGCGGGGAGACGTTTGATACCGCTAGTGTGTGGTGTGGGGCTTCTATGCGTGTCAACATGCCTCTTATGTATAAAGGGTCAGAGAGCGAGCAGGGCAGCAGGTGAGGACAAAGCAGCCTCCTGGTCACAGGAACTACACGGGACTGCGCTTGAGAAACTCATGGATTCAAAGACCTCCCTCGCGTATTACAGCTAATTTTCGATGGCAGATATGGGGTTAAAGCACACTTGCTCAGCCTCGACCGTGCTCACTAATGTTTTGGGCTGATTAAAACATTACTGAATTTGAGCTGCTTTATTTATATCTGTAAGTGCTTCCTGTTGAGGTTTAATATTTGTGACAGGAGCCTCGTGCCAGAATGAATCCTGCCCTGCATAGTTATCCACGAAGATGCCACCGTTTTGTGCAATACCTCTACTCAACTGGAGTACTTTCTACTGGCTAATCCAGTAAGTGCTACCTCGTTGGGTAAATGATAGTGCTTTTCCTACAATGCAGCTGCGTAGGGCCAGAAGATTTGTCTCCAATGACCATGTGTGCCTGTAACTTTGCCACAGCGCTAAAAGGCGCTGAGGTCCCTTGAGTGAGCTGTCCATCATAGTTGGGTAAGGGCGGGAAGACGTTTGATACCGCTAGTGTGTGGTGCGGAGCTTCTATGTGTGTTCACATGCCTCTTGTGTATAAAGGGTCAGAGAGCAAGCAGGGCAGCAGGTGAGGAGAAAGCAGCCTCCTTGTCACAGGAACGGGGATTGCGCTCGAGAAACTCAGGGATGGAAAGACCTCCCACGGGTATTACAGCTAATTTTCAATGGCAGATATGGGGTTAAAGCACACTTGCCCAGCCTCGTCCGTGCTCACTAATGTTTTGGGCTGATTAAAACGTTACTGAATTCAAGCTTCAACTCGGGCACCTGCTTTATTTATATCTGTAAGTGCTTCCTGTTGAGGTTTAATTTTTGTGACAGAAGCATCGTGCCAGAATTAATCCTGCCCCGCATAGTTATCCACGAAGATGCCACCGTTTTGTGCAATACCTCTACTCAAGTGGAGTACTTTCTACTGGCTAATCCAGTAAGTGCTACCTCGTTGGGTAAATGATAGTACTTTTCCTACACTGCAGCTGCGTAAGGCCAGAAGATTTGTCTCCACTGACCATGTGTGCCTGTAACTTTGCTGCAGCTCTAAAAGGTGCCGAGGTCCCTTTAGTGAGCTGTCCATTATAGTTGGTAAAGGGTGGGAAGACGTTTGATTTTCTGCAATTTCGCAAGATTCGCGGATCGCGAAATTGCCGAAAATTCGCAAATTTCACGAGCGGAGCGGATTTTGCGCCCATATCTAATGAGAACTGGAAAGATAAACCATACGCCACGGTCAGAGTCGCCAGAGGCAGCGATCCATAGTATTCGAGCATCCGGTTACGAAGGTGGAGCAGCCGGGACAGATCGTCGTAGGGCACAGACTGTGCATCCATTTTGTAATAAACAAATTAACAGCAGTATGCCCACGCCTAAATCCAGGAGCAACAGGAAACCACCAAAGACACTTCAAAAAATCAAATGAAAAAATGCAGGGTTCACACCAAATATAGTTTGAAATGAGGTCACAAGGCCAGAACATAGTACTTTAAAAAAATGTGCCAGGCCAGTGGTCGACGAGGCATTTAAGATCATGTGAATCAAAGCACCGAAATGCAGGGGAAGGTCTGTGTTTAATAAGGCATTTACCTCAGTACGTGTATTTGCGACGTGAAGGACGAATGTCTCACACGCAGATGTAAGAGGGAATTCCTTGTAGGACAAAAGAGCTCTTATTCAACTCATCTTGTTAAACTCTGCTTTCAAGGTCGGGATAGAAGGCCAGATGGAAACATCCAACCTCCCATGTGGAGGAGGAAACAAGATATTCTTACAGCAAACTACACGCTGGGAAACTGTAATGATATAAGGAGTACCAGCATGCATACCACAACAATCTTCATTATTTAATAACAAATAACTACCGTTTGCAAGCAATGCTAATGTCGGTGTAATGGCCGGGACTGGAGTGCCTTTTAAAACACAGGCACGGTTCGGTGCAAGGACATTACAAGAACTGTGCAATTGCAGATTTCTGCACACTAATGAGTGATCTGGTGTGATGGTGCAATTTTTGCCATTCAAATAAACTTCCTTTCCTTCCCTCAAACACTTGTATGTGAACTGGAGATTTCAGACTTCAAGAAGAAAAGCACCACCCAGGGGCTCAAATCTACCTATTGCATAGTGTTTCATGCAGGACTCAAATTTGAAAAGGGGAAAAGGTAGAGTTATTAATCCTTGGATGAGCCAAACTGCAGAATTGGACTTTGTCACCGAAAAAGGTAAAGGTTCTAACTTTTCAATATGCAACAGTGAAAATGTGGCATCCTTCATTGACATAAATTGTTATTTAACAGTCAAATTGAAAGGCTGAAATAATAAACTTGTGTAAATGTAATCCTATGGAACTCAGCCATTTTTCAACGTTTGTAGAGTCCATGCAAACTGCATAACAGAACGCAATTGATTTTGCCCATGACACAGTACGGCAACATCCTGTAGAATATCAACCACAGATAATACAATATTATCTAATGTGGTAATTCTGCAAGAAAGGGTGTTAATGCTATTATCTACAACGGCAAGCACTTTTTCTAAATGGGCCTAATCAATAGCTCTAAGGCTAAAAGCAGCTTCAATTTGGGACAGTTTCCAAACCTCGTTGTAAGCAGCATATATCCATCTCTTCGATCTGCCTGCTGCAGGACCTTTAACAAAATCATTTAAGTCAATGGTGTCAGTGAGTTTGGATAAATGTAGCTTTACAGACGCTAAGGATGAATGTCTGAGCCAACTCTGGCACAATATGCCTACAGAATAGGTGGTGACTGAATGTTGAGTCTGAAAGCTGGATCAACTCCAACCTCTGTATAGCCAGGGGTGAGACCCAGAAAACTTTGCTGGCAGGAATCTGCACTCTTTTGCCATAGCAACCAGCCTTCGGTATTAATGCTGGAAACATTAAAATTGGAATTTCTTATCAGGGCTTGTAAGTCACTAAGGGAAGTACTGGTGTAATTATTCCAATCGGGAAATTCACCCAAATCAGGTAATGAAGGAGCATTTAATTTTTTAGAAGTAGCCAATCCAAAGCAGGTGGTTTGTGAAATAGTGGCATTCAGAAACAACATATGGTTTGGGATGAGACATGCACGATGCAAAGCCTCAGTGCCTTGCACTTGCCAACTTTTAGACCCCCAAACAGATTTAAGATCAATAGTATCTTTCCACAGTTCATAGCTCCCAACAGCCAACTGGTCAATAGAGGACTTCGAATAAAGTAATTTAGTATGGGTAATTCTAACCTTGGAAGAGGACTTCTCAGTCATCTTGAAATAAAATGCATTAGGGTTTGTTTGATCAAAATCAGTAAAATAGAAAAACTTTTGCAAAAGTGTTTTTGAGCTGCCTTCCACAGGTGCAGGACAGTGCTCCCACTGTCTGTAGTTAACCACATTTCTAAATGAATTTGTCTTATGCAGAAAGTGATTTCCAAAATGCTGGTAACAGTAAAAATCACCATAATTCGCAGATTCCAAATATAAATCTTCAGCATCGAAAGCAGCATAGTATTTCAAATCAGAAAATAAAGCCTCTACGGCTTTAACCTCCCAATCATCAGAGCGAATATTTTGTTTAACCACATCCCCCATTGAAACACGGAGTACATGGGAACATTAATAACCTCTGTGGGGCCATGTATCTAGAACTTTACAGCATCCCATACAATCCCATCTAAAACGGGCCAAGTAGTTATATTCACAAATGCCTGGTCCATCTTCATGATGTGCGAAGAGGAGTGGGGAGCCAAAGTTCCATCAATCATTCTCATTGAAGTTCTTTCTTGAACGTAGTGTCCATTGGTAAAACGGAAAAAAAACACAAATCCTATGAACATGAACAAAAAAATTGCAATAAGCACCAACCAAATGTAAGTCCAAGGAGGAATCAAAAAATATTTTTTAAACCAGGTAGCAAAAATCAAAACTTTTGAAGGGGGCTTGGATGTGGAAGAGCCAGTGTCAAATGAAAAACGTGATTGATTAACCACACGGGTCTCCAAATCAGGCATCCACAAGTCAGTGGGGTAAATATATTCAATGCATTTAAGAGGATCATCAGCAGGTAGATTCAATAAAGGATTCGTAAGTGGACTCATTTCAACGACAACATCAGGCCCAATGGCAGGAAACAGGGCCAAAACAGAGTGTCGCACCATTGCTGGACACGAAACCGCAGGCGTCATACTATAGAGAATCGGCCACCCTGTGTGGTTTGACATTGTCAATGGAAATCTACCTGTGACCCTTTCGCCCAGGAAGAGAAGGTAGAATTACTGTTCTTGTACCCTGCACACCAAGCACGGCAACTGGAGCTCAAGAGGAAGGACCAAATTCTTTCTTGTTGTCGATCTTCTCTCGGACCAGTTCTCCAACTTGGGGTAGCCAGCCCACTACCGGAATCTGCAACGCAGCTTCAGACGTGGAGGGCAAGTGTCTCTGGTCTTTTGTAGGTTCTGTAAAACATTAGAATGTTCATCTATGACGCAGGATGCGGCTCCCGCCACCATGTCTATTTCATCAAGGTCCAGAACAAACATATTGATGCCAAAGAGCATTTCGTATGGGGTCCGCCCACCCAGAGACCTTCTAGGGAGATTATTTAGTGCACGTTGAAAGTTATTGAGATGGGTTAGCCATTCTCTGCCAGCACCTAAAACTTTTGCTGTCAAGGATTGCTTTAAGTCACGATTCATTCGCTCCACAACAATATTACCCTCAGGCCGGTATGGAGACGAACATTTGACCTGGACCCCCAATGAAGCTATGCATCCTTGTACGCCTTAGAGGCGAACGCTGGACCCTGGTCCGAATGGAAGGTACCACACGCAAAAGTTCCCACAAAGACATGCAAATCCCTTACGACAGTTCTAGAATCAGTGCTCCTTTGATGCCACACCCAGACAAAGCGCGTGCAAGAGTCAACAGCTCCTAAGATGTACTTATACGCAGTATCAGAGTAGAAAGGACTGCAGTGATCCAAATAAACACACACTAGTGGTTTATTAGATATGTACAACTGAGTTTGGGGCGGGCGTGCAGCAGAGGAAGGTCTAATTTGCTGACAAATGCCACATTGAAGGACAAAGTCACATGTCTGTTTGTACAAACCTCGCCACCAATATCGTTGATGTAGAAGAGATACAGTAGGTGACACGCCGGCATGCGCCGAAGCCATCCCGGCGTGGCCTGCTGTGATCAAAACCTGTCTGCGGTCCGCATTGGGAATCAACCTGTCACCAATGTCGTTAATTCTCACATAAGGAACTTTATCAGGACTTAAATGATAAGAGTATTTAGAAGGTAAACCCTTAGTGTAATTAACTCCCTTCTCTGTTGCGGCAATGGCTGCCAAGATATCATCATCAATCTTACTTTTAGAACGTGTAACGGCTGCTACTGCATATGTTGCAACTGCTGTCTTCGCAGCCTCGTCTGCGAGACAGTTGCCAACAGCGTAAACTCCAACACGCTGATGACCCAGAGTATGAATTACAAATACGGGTGGGAGCCATTCTTTAAGCTCAGCCACTCGAACCCAGATCATTTTATGTTTTATTGTGCGACCCTTGGAGTCACAATCATCATTTTGAGTCCAAAAGGGTAGATTGTCATTGTAAGACTGAACACAGTAGTAAGAGTCACTCACAATAAGAGTAGTCACACCGGGATCAGCGTACTCCAATGCAAGCATCAGAGCACGAAGTTCTGCCTAATCGGCGGTACAGTCCCCTAATGTCTGTGTATGCACGACATCGGACTTGAATTCACCATCCACCATAGTACCAACCACAATTGCGCAGGACGAAGAATATGCGTGCCTTGAACCCGTAGCCACTTTCGTCATAGCCTCCAAGGCAGGATACGGAGTAACAACCAAAATGCATTTTCCCTGCGACAGTGCATGTTCCTTAAGAATCGTCATTTGCACTGCTGTAAAAACTTTTTCCATAGTGGAAAACCGCAACTCAGACGAAGTGTACAAGTGTGACTTGTAAGCGATAGGGACTTTGTTTCCCTCATTAAAAGTGTGGTGCGTGAAACCCACCTCCCCTGGCACAACTCTTATCACCAGGTCGGTGTGGTTATCACGAGTCGACAAGAATTTAGATTCAAGAAGGTCAGCCTGCAGAGATTGCTAAGTGGTGGAATGTTCTGGCAACCAGCACGATTTGGAAAAAGTAGGTTGTATAAACGCATAAAGCGGCTTGATACGCTGGGCATTTTCCGGAATGTAGGTATGAACGAATTTCAAAAAGCCCAGCAAAGATTGTAGCTTTTTCAGTGTTGTCGGAGCTCACAAAAGTGCGCATTTCTCCAAGAAGTGAGGAGCTAGACCTGGCCCTTCATTGTTGAGCTCGTAGCTCAAAAACAACCCTGTGTAGTGTACTCTGCAATGTGTGATTTAGCAAAGTTAAATTTATAGTCAAAGTCCGCGAAACTGCAAATTACGCGGTCAACACAGCACATATGCAGCCATAATTAGTTGTCTGTGAGATAAATTTCATCCACATACGAACATGCATCTGTGTCGAGCCTCTCCAGGAGAGAGACAATGCGGGCGGCAAAAACGCCTGGACTATTCTTGTAGCCCATAGCCAAACGGAGGAATTGGCGCTGTTTGCCACCACTTGCAAAAGCTGTCCATTGACTACTAAGAGAGGACAGATTGTGGGCAAAAAAAACATTGGATATGTCAAGTGTGGTTTTGAACCTTTTACGCACAAGACTATCCACAAGAGCAGAGCTGTGAGTATTCTGCACCGCGCACGTACGACAATGTGAATTTAAGTGGCGGTAACCCAATACTAAACGGTACGAGCCATCTGGCTTGGTCACAGTAAAAAGTGGGTTATTCATCGGAGACACAGACTTTTCAATTACACCTTGATATTCCAATTGTTCAAGGATTTCTGCAACGGAGGCTTTTGCTTCACGTGGCATGGGGTAATGGGGTTGAGGCTGTGGCTTCGACCGCAATGGAATCTCATGTCTAGGGGAAAATTTGTCCCATCCACAGTGATTACGGTACAACGCCGGCGCAAGCGCCTTAGCCCAATCTTCTGCAAACTGCAGAGCTTTCTCCTTCGGCACTGTGTGCGCGGAAGCAGGGAGGTTCACCTCCTCCCCTTGCGGAGCAGCTAAGACTACGGGTGGGGGCCAATCCACCAACAAAATATCATAGGTAGTGTTAGATTTTCCCAAAAAAAACCTTTTTAGGTACGTTCTATGTCATCTTCAACTATTAGGACAATGTCATAAAGTCTGTCAGGGGAGCCACTCTAGTGTCAGCTGTCTCAACTACAACGAAGGTGTCAGTCTCTGTCACCTTCAGTAGTGGACGCAACGCCTCTCGAACAATGGTAATCTCCGCCGCGCTGTCCAGCAGCATCAGCGCCCAGTTCAGATTCCGACGCTGCGTTCTTACTATTTGTGGCATATCTTGCTGTTACCGCAGCATCTTTCTTCTTCTGAAACTGGGGCCTTCGACCCGGTGTCTCGTCCTGCTTGCCTTTACCGTCAGCCTTGCGCGGCTGCTCACGGCTCTGTTGGACACCTTGATCTCTGCCGGTGGTTGTTACCGATGTTTCCTGCAAAGAGCGAGGAGAACGTTGTTCAGGAACCTGAAACCTATCAGGTGAATTAATAGTACTGCGGTCGTGCAACTCATATGTACGCTCAGCAGGGGCAGGTGCAGGTGAAGCGGGACAGAACCCCTGTTTCTGTTGCTGTTTCCCCTGTTTTTTGTTCTTACTTCAATTTTGTTTCTGAACTTTAGGGTGTTCATCTTTATCAGATGACACTTGTAGAGTTTGCTGCTGTTTCTCTTTCTTAGCAAAAGGCCTAATACCCAAATCGTTACGGCCTACGGTCTTATAAGCCTCCGTAATAATTTGCGGTAATTGACGGGGTTTGACTACGTCGAGGACATCGCGCAAAGCATTAGAGACCTGGAAACTTACTGCATCCCCCTTGACATTAGCAAGGACAAGATCTTGTACCATGTCAAACGCTCCCACGAGTCGCATTCCCAACTCCACAGCCGCCTCCGGTCCGTGTTCATCTTGAACACGCTTGATCACAGAGGGCAGGACTGTCATTGACGGGGTGCCAAAGCACCTAGTATAGACTGCCGCAAAAATCACACCCAAGTTCTACATTCATTTACGTCAGGCACTAAGTCTTTCTGCAAACTAATCGTGAGGATCCTTTTTTTCTCCACAGGACTTGTATTCGGAAATACTGCTTCCAGTTGGTCTAATTTCTCGGCAAGCCAAAAAGGCATCTCATCCTTATCCTGGGGACGCTTGCCCATGACCGTATTAACCATGACGGGACTAAGCTTCAGGCCGCCCTCGCCAACTGGATTCGCCACACCACCCTGGGCCCCACCCGGGAGGTTGCGGGTAATATAATGAACTCAGACCCCTAATAACTGATACTGCAGAGGCATATAGGGGTCTTAGTTGCGGAGCTGTTAACGCAACCACCTGAGGATGTGGGGTGTAAGCAGCTAAAACAGGCCAAGTAGCACCTGGGATCGACAACGGCCCTTGTCTGACTGCAGTTATAATGTGTGGGAGGACGCCAATAAACCACACGGCATGCTGCCAAGCAGAAATCGGAATTTCCACTGTCCGATATGGAGCGTTCGCAGCAGAAGCATCAGCAGGGGTGTAAGAGTGAAATACACCAGTAACAGCATCTACCGCAGGAAATGTAACCCATGAGTAAAACAACTCAAACGGGTACACCGCATCAGCTGAGACTACAAAAACCACTGCCTGTCCCTCTAAAGAAAGGAGGTATTCCTGCAAGTGATTTCGCACAGCCACCCGACCGTGTGCTGGGATATCAACTGCAGCCATATCGATACAGTAATAGAGAAGTACAATGCAATACAAAGAGGCACAACTGGGTAGTAATTCAAATAAAAAACATTTTAAAATATCAAGCTTGAAGAAACCTATGTAACTATAGGTAGGTTTTATCCATCACTACTGTCAACCGGAAACAATAGTGAGGGGGTTGTAGACTGATATAAGCACTACTCAAGTGGCTCACAATAAGACCACACTCGTTGGCGGCGCCATGTTGCAAGTATTTCTGCTCATACACAGAACTGTGCACAGAGACCAAGGACATTAGTGAATTGTGGTGTACCAGAAACTCACCTCAGTACCTAGAAACCCCAACCAGTTAGCAATCAGTGTCACATTAGCTCTTCATCCTATAGCATAGTAACCAATGATTAGACAACTTGGAACATGCGACTTAGTACCATCTCAGGAATGGTGGGAAATGAGAACACTCTTTTGTTATAGTCTCATACCAGTTCACAAAGGGAGTAAAAAAGAGACATGGTAAGGTTAAAATATTTATTTTAACGATGTGATCTCATGCGCAGTATTTTAGTCAACATAAGCAGACATATGATTAAGAATATTATGGTCAGCATGGTTGCAATTCCATAAAATACAAAAGGAGGAATCATATTACAATGATAGTGCAAGCAGGTAATATAGCGCCTAGTTTTAACACCCTCCCTATATAGGAACTATGGGCCAGATGTAGGTCGACATTTACCGACCGGTAACGGCTGATTCGGCCGTTACCGACCGGTAAATGGCTATTCTAGATGTAGGTGTCCCATTTTACCGATTCGGTAAATTTACTGAATCGGTAAAATACAGAATCGGTATTTTTACCAATTCGGTAATTTTGAAATGTAGGTGGGACTCTTCTGAGTCCCACAGGCCTTACCGAATCGGTATTTTACCACCCAACCCAAAATACCGATTCCAGGTGTGCATGCACATGTGTGCATGCACACCTATGGCATGTGACAGATTGACATGCCCTTAGGGCATGTCTGTGTGCCACATGTCACACATGCCTTAAATCGGGGTGCTAGAGGGTGTCAAAGTGACACCCCCTGCACCCTTGCAAAATTCGGTACTTACCGAATCGGTAAATACCGATTCGGTACTGCCCATTGATTCCTACGGGCTTCAATGCCCATAGGAATCAATGGGCATTACCGAATCGGTATTTACCGATTCGGTAAATACTGATTCTTACAGAATCGGTAATTCAATTACCGATTCTTTCTACATCTCCCCCCTTCTATTTTACCGATTCAGTAAAATCGGTATTTATGAATCGGTAAAATATATTTACCTACATCTGGCCCTATGTATTATAAACTAAAGAAGGTCTCTTGGGCTTGTTTTGGGGGACCCCATTACCTTTCCGCTCAGTAAGTGTAAATTACATCTGGATCAGCAAGGCTCTTTGCATCCCTGGAATCTTCCAAGTGTGTGAAATTATGGCAAGTGTGCTATGATAAAAGCGCCAGAATCTTGCTTGTCTCGCAGCTGCCAAAATGTTGTGTCTAAAATGTGTTACACGGACATGCCGATAAACAAGCTCACATGTTATGATAACCTTAATGGCTCAGCACTCACTGTGCAGACTAGGGGCACGATGTATGCCTAGAGATGTAAAAAAACAAACCTTTTCGCATGTGTAGACCTTCGTGAAGGCTAACGTACAAAAACAGCTATGCAGTGTTGTGTGCAAAAGCAGCAAAAGGTAAAATGGCGTTTACACTTCTAATGAGCCATGCTAACATAACATGCACACATAAGGAGGCCCTAAACCATACTACAGTACCTTGGGCAACAGTTCTAATTTCTGGAGCATCAGACACTGCAACTTAATGGGTGTCTACATCTTAGAGGATGATTGGGTAAGCCAGTTTGAGGGCATGTTCCAGTCTGACCTACCTTGAGAAAGGGGCGGGAAAGTGTGGAAGGTAAATCCGAGGTCATATTTACAGTGCAAGAGGTAAGAGCCGGCATCATGGGACTGTCCAAAAACAAGGCCCCAGGCCCTGATGGGATTCAACCAGACCTTTATATTGCGAATGTGGAAACTTGGGTGCCTGTACTTACAGCCATTATAAATGCGTCGGTTGAGGTGGGCCGCCGGACTCATTGGCCCTATTGATTATTGTCCCTATTTTTAAAAAGGGTGATCGGGATAGGACTCATTGCTATAGACCCATCTCCCTCTTGGGATCTGTGGAGAAGGTTGTGGGTCGTTTGGTTTTAGACAGACTTGTAACCTGGGAGGATGAAAACAACTTCCTAGCTGAGGTACAATATGATTTCCGCACAGGTCGTTCGGCAGTGGACCAATGTTCAAACCTAAATTTGGTTTTGAACAAGTACACTGGGGATCGTACCGACTCCATCCACCTAGCATTCATGGATCTGTCCTCAGCATTTGATCGTGTGAATAGAAAAAAAACTTTGCCAGATGATGCTGTCTATTGATATTGACAGGGAACATTCGCAGTGACTCAAAAGCGGTTGTCCATTATTCAACAGATCTTAAGTGACCTGCAATTTGCTATTAGTAGAGGGGTGCACCAGGGGCCTACAACTTTTGAAGATCTACAGAGCTAAATGTATTGCAAAGGTCACTTATGAGAGCAAGTTATGGGGTCACACTGGGCAGAAGACACTACAAATCGTTGAAAATACCTTCTTGAGACAGGTACTCTCTTTACCACAGAGCACTCCGTCATATGTTGTGCACAAAGAGTTTGGGATGGCCTTTCTTTCTGATGAGCTGGCTTTACCCCCCCCTAGCTTTGTGGATGAGGATTTGGACCAAGAAAGAAAATGTCATTACCTCTTGGCCCAACCAAGTGGAATTCATAGGGGGAGGTGTCTCATACCCTGTGGTTTTGATGGACAGTCTCCTCAGGATATGATGCATTTTTTACTGTTTTGTAGTTTTTACGAGGTTACCAGAAAGTCCTTTATTATTCCAATTCTTAAAATGGCTTGTTTTAAGAGGGTCAGATTTGCTTTAAATTTTTTACAACTTCTTTCAAGTGATTTTGTACTGTATACACTTAGGTTTTTAAGGGCCGCCATCAGGCTTAGGTAGAGTTGTGAATAAACTCTATAGTGGGACCTATATTTTAATACTATAATCAGGGTCTAATACAGTCTTTTCGCATTGTCTTTTATTGATATGCTGGTGTTTTTATTGATTTTTGTATTACTTTTATGGTTTTAACTGAAAAATGTGTGATGAAATTCAAATTGAACCTGGTGACTAAAAAAGCACAGCATTTGAAGGGGAATAGTATTTACAGATTAACCAATTGTGGTGACCGCTATAGGACTACGCAGGTTGGGGGATATCATGCTTACCCAAATAGAGGTCAACCGTGGATTTCTTTATGTATCATGGAGAGATTTCTAGAGGGGGACCAGACTTAGATGGAGCATCTTGACATCCTCACAGATCCGACAATAACGGTCTTCCTTGTGGTGGGCTGAATTGCCTGAAAGAAATAAGGAAGGGCTAAAGATTGCCATCAGGAATGGCGTTATTATAATTAGGGTATAGGAAGTTGGGCTATTGTCGTGTTTAGACAACATGCACTGTAGGATTGGTGTCCAAACTGATTCTAGACACCCCCTAATGGGTGTCTTAGCCTGTTGTACCAGATAGCTCACACTGCCACTAGAAACCCCTCTTACCAAGGAGAGAATAGTTCTTGGCAACTATCGAGCTTGACAACCCTGATCACTCAGGATTGTGGAAATAGTGCGACACTTTTCGCTCAATTACTCGTGCTCACTTTGTCTCAGAGAGATACACAGAATTAATGGTGGGAACGTTTTTCAATAAGCATTTATTGAACCAGCGTCATTCTAGTGTAAAATCGGTGTGCTGAAACAACCATTAGACAGTAACAGACATACATGATTATAAGCACTAGCAGAGTAAAAGGATGGTAGATTTCTACCAATGTGCAAAAACAATTAATACAGGCAAGTATATAAAATAAATGACCGTAGAATATGTACTCCTACGATGCGTCCCTAACAAAATGTACCTAAGTTTACCTAGCATGTATGTAGGTGTAAAAGCCAAGAATTGCTCTGGGATAAAGTTAACCCCATTACCTGAAATGACAGAATGTGGACCCCGTCTTGGTCTCGAGAAGGACACCCTGCAAGGGATGTCAGACCACTGTGAGCTGGAGTGTTTGCAGGCAGGAACCTCAGCGTCTCGCTTCAATGTGTTGGCATGGAATTCCTTTTCTCCTCTGACTACCTCAGCAAGATATGGTGTTTATCTACCCAAAGTGGTACCCTCAGAGGTTCTACCTTGCTGTGTCATGTCGGACCTAGGATGACAGAAGGAATGATCCTTGTACATAGTTATTATGCAGGCGATGGTAGTCCTGCTTCAATTCCATGAATCCTCATGCATAATGGATGAGGCTAGTTTTGAGGGAAAACCCTATGTCCTGTAAGCAGTACCGTAACTGGGTAAAATGTCAGTCCCAAGAACCGTTATGTAGAGTATTGGTAGGGTAGAATCTAGGTGAAAGGTTAAGTGACTAACTGAGTCTATATTGGGGTACCTATAAGAACATAACACCCACTCCTCATCAGACTGGACGACATACTAAAAACTATAACATATAGCTAGGTGTCTACGTGAATAACTAATGTAGCCCATAAAAATTGTACTTTGAAATGTAAAGTCCTAAAAAAATGCTAGAAAAAACACGTATTGTAAGCGATACGAGTCTGAGCTAAATATGTCCATATATATAGTTCGAACAATGAGTGACTGAGAGCCATGCAGTTTAAAAAAGTGCCATATTGTTTAAAATTCCAAATTTGGTTGTTTTTTAAAAAACACATTTTCAGAGCAAGCGATTAGCTAAATCTTTATATGTCCTGGCTGGGGGATGCAACATCACTGTTGCCTGCAATCGCTGATGACGGTCCCTGCACCTCACAGATCAGGTCAATTGAGCACAGATGTTCCTCCACATTCTCTACAGCCACTGCTGGGGATGCCTGTGTGACAACCAAGGCCTGTGTACTTGTTGAGGATCCGGTATCCTTTCCGACAGGAGCTGAAGCATCCTGTGGTGACTCTCAGAATGCAGACATCAACATTGGAATACACAGAGGACACTGCAGAACAGGGGCTGTTATCAGGTCTAGTAAATGGAAAAATCTTACTGCGAGTAAGAAAAAACTGGTAGTACTCTTGAGCATAGAATGTGCACAATGTATTCCCAATGTATTTCAAAAGGAAGGTAAATATTTATTCCAGGATGCTTGTCGAAATTTCAACAATTTATTTGTTTAGATATCATATTGACTTCATATGATTGAACAGTCACGACGTAATTTGTAGGCATCAATCATACATATACATCATGTATAAGATCCACATAGGTTTTAGATTCCCCAATGCATTTCGCACAACAGTCATCTCGAGTCTTGAGCTTGACCCTCTCTTTAGCACACTCTGTGGTGTTTTTAGGATATCCACGCTGGTGGAATTTTTCCAGTATTTTAGAGCTGTTAGTACTGAATGCTTCCTCTGTAGATGCAATTCGTTTGGCTCTCAATAACTGGGAGTACGGTAAGTGCCGTTTTAGGCTAGGTTGATGGAAACTCTTGTGGTGAAGATAATTGTTGCGATCCGTGGCTTTAGTGTAAACAGAGGTTCTGAATTTAGTATTCACTTTATTTATCTCATTTACCACACTGTTTTGCACATTTAATATTCTACGTCACATCAGGGTGAAAAGCATGCTCTTTAGAAGCTACATCTCTCTTTATCTTGTATTCCGTGCCCCTCGTGTTCTACCATTACTTAGTAGTCCTATTTCTTTTCACTTTACAGACCCCCTGAGGAAGCGCACTGTTGTGCGAAATGCATTGGGGAATCTAAAACCTATGTGGATCTTATACATGATGTATATGTATGATTGATGCCTAAAAATTACGTCGTGACTGTTCAATCATATGAAGTCAATATGATATCTAAACAAATAAATTGTTGAAATTTCGACAAGCATCCTGGAATAAATATTTACCTTCCTTTTGAAATACATTGGGAATACATTGTGCACATTCTATGCTCAAGAGTACTACCAGTTTTTTCTTACTCGCAGTAAGATTTTTCCATTTTTCAATTGTCAAGCACCTCGGGACCCAGGAGGTGAACACTTGTAGTACCTATAAAAATTATAAAGTGATTACAACTTTTGGAACTTTTCTACAAGGGAGTGCAGCGGTTTTCTTCATATTTTCATCAGGTCTAGTAAAGCATCAATGTCTAGGGGTGCAACTGAAGGAAGTGTTAGACAGAGGTTCAACACGCATTCTTGTCCACAGAACAGGCATTGAAGGACAGGCAGAATGTAAGAGCATTTTGTCCATCTCTTCAGTGACTGGGGCGTCCATTGCATAGCAGAAAAATTACAATCAGGAAACCTGCTATTAGAAACAGGATCAAAAATGCTTTTGAATACAGAGTATATGTAGTTGGGAATAACTCAGAGGATTTTCTGAAAGTTGCTTAATAATCCTGAACCTATGGTCTTAAATAGGTATACTATGCCCATCGTATCAGACATGTTATAGATATATTGTACCATTTCTGTGAAATGGAAAGGGCAGTTTTTCCGTACTAGTGCCTGTATCTCAGCCGAAGACCTTGTAGCCTGCCGATCATAAGTTTCTCAGGCGGAGGTTAAGGGCACGGTTTGCTGTAAAAGCATGGCTTTCATTCAGCTCAGAGTATCAAACCGTTTAAAAATACATTCAGTGAAGGCCATAACAGCGCCTCCCTGACTGTATGAGTTGGTGGAAACAATACTTGCATATAGCAGGTAACCCTGGAGTTTACAGTGACAAGATGTGCTATGCCCGGAAGCACCCCACAAAACCTTGATCATTCAACATCAAGTAACTCCCATTTGAAAGCAACTTGAACACCGGAGTAATCACGGTAGGTGGGGACCCTTTCAAGTGACAGGATAAGTTAGCAACTGAACCATTACAGGCCCCTGAAGCATGATATCCTGGCAAATGAGAGATCCACTTAGAGAATTCTCTCAGTAGGTACCGCTAAGGAACACTTCCATGTCCCCATTGCTGCATCAAAATCTGTATGGTAATTCCCAAGATTCCTTGATGAATTCCCTACCCATCACTTCATATCTGCCCACCTGTTGTTGTTGTAGGCAATACTGAAACTGGAAAGTTGTGCACAGTAATGTTATATGGCCATGGATTAACCATTCTGTGGACGGTGACTCTGCCACATTAAAAGGTAATTTGCCCAGTTTTTCAATATGCAGCATTGCATATGTTGCTCCCCTTTGTGCCATTGTTATCTGCTTCTCAGTTAGATTGTATGCAGAAAATAGGGACGTGCTGTTGATAAATATCCAAAGCACATAACCAGTGCTCAATGATTGCAGCGTCCAGCTTAATAGCATACTAGAATATAACTGGGATTTTCCGTGCTGTAGTATGGACACGTCTTCTTTTAGTATATCTATGGTAGAAGATACACTGTTGCCCAGTGTATAAATCGTGGCTGTTAATGTATTCATACCGTTGTCGACTGCCGCTAACGCCTTTTGTAGGTTAATTTGATCTTTTTCACGAAGTCTCTCGGCAGCTTCTTGTTGAGAGAATTTCCAGATTTCATTATAGACAGCGTAAAAGAAACGTTTCAGACGTGGCTTTCAGGACCTAATTAAAAAAAGCCTTAGATCCACTTCATCTGAGAGTAAGGATAAGTGCTGTTTCACCTGGGACAGTGATGAGGTTTTTATCCAATTGAGGCACAACTTCCCAACACTGTATGATGTCACTACCCCGGATGTTTTCTTTGCACATAGCATTGGTCTGGCCTATGGATACTAAACCCTTCAGTGGTACCCTTGAATCTTAACTGACATCTGTTGGTGTCTGTGGGCCAAACTAACCATCCCTTCCAATTGGAGTTTGAACTATTGTACTGCATGATGTCATCTATTGTATCCCCTCCACGTGATGTAAAATTGATGTGTGAAGTTGTGGGAATCCGAGGTGTGTTCAAATCCTTGTTCTTGGCTATTCCAAGACAGGAAGTCTGTTGCACAGTTTAATTCAGGAATATTATTTGCTCTTGAATGAGGCACACTCTAAATAGTGCTTATGTTTCCTGAACTTGCCATTCCTTAGAACTCCAGACTGATTTTGTGTCTATATTGTTCTTCCATAAGTCGAAACCCTGATAAGACATCTGGGAAATAAAGAATGCAGAATAAATCTGTTTTGTGTTAGTCAACATATTTTTCTGTGCCGGCGTAGGTGCAACCTTCTAGTAATATGAGGTTGGGTCAGAAGTATTAAATCCTGAAACATATGAAAGTTTCTGTGCACATGTCTTCAAACTACTTTTTAGTGGTGTTGGGCAATGTTCCCATTGGTGGTATGTGAAAATATTTCATGGGATAATGGATTTGTGTAAAAAGTGATGGCCATAATGATGGTAACAGTACATAGAGTTATAGTCTGATGTGTCTTCTAACATTTCAATGCTTGAAAATACAGTGGATTGTTCCAAACCAGACAACATATTATTTACAGTTTCAAAATTCCAATCATCAGAAAATGTACTGGAGGTAATGATATCATTTAGAGAAATTTTAAATAAATGTGGTATTTTCAAAAGTCCAGTGGGGCCAAATACATCACAATCAACTTCATCCCAAACTATAGCATCAGGAATTGGAACAGCTGTAATGTTCACTGAAAACAGGTCTCTTTGTTCAAGATGAGATGATGTATAAGGTTTCAAAACCAAGAGATAGGCGGGGAGGGAGGGGATAAAGCTGAAGTGTGAGCCGATCCTGCAGCTGTAACGTTTATTTCATGGATTGGTGAAGATGTATGCCCCTCTGTATGCCCCTCTGCAGACCCCATGTCTGAATGCAGATGGGTGTCAGCACACGGATCTTGTGTCTCCCCCACAGGGCCATTGGGGAGTTCCTGCAACAGATCTAGCTCCAGATGTAGCTCCTGGCTTTGCGCTATCGACGCCATATTGTTGTTCACAAGCTGTGGTTGTGTGGAACAAAATTCTCCCGGTGCACACTCTTGACCGATCTCCAATACTTGCGGAATCACCTTGAAGTATGAACGTAAAGAGGGGGTAATTTTAGAGGAAGAAGCAGTAGGGGGTTTGGTCGCTTTGTTACACTTTCTCCCCCTCTTGGGCTTTACTTCAAATGAAAGGTATGAAGAGGCTTTTCCTGGATTCAAGCTAGAGGGTGGACAAGTAAAAACCTGGGAGACCCCCCCAGAATCAGTGACCAACACCTCTAGAGAGTCTAGTGCTTTTACTGTGCTGCTTACTGTACCAATTGCCACTTTCTCCGGTGAAAGTGCCTCTGCTCTTTTGCCTTTTTTCTTGCGAGGACACTTTGCCCTCCCCGGACCTTTAGTTAAATCTTTATCCTTGTTTCGGGTTAACTTCTCCTTGAAAGTACTGATTGCTTTCATTGATTTTGAAGAGACCTCGGAAGAAATTACTTTACACCCTCCCTTTTTTTCTCCATGTTTCCCTTTTGCCTCATATCCATATTTCTCTTCCCCCAGCTGATCGCTTTCTGATGCGTAGCAAACGCCAATATTGGAGGCAAGATCCCTCTCACCAAATGTGCTGGTGCTGGTGCTGGTAATGGAGCCCTGTTGGAGACTCCGTACATGCCTGGCCCTGCGGAGCTCCAGGGCGGCCTGACCCCAGTGTAGCAGCACGGGCTCCCGCTGCTCTCGTGCTCTATCTGGGCGTTTCCAAATCTCGGCGTCCTCCGCCTCCGTCTCTGCTCCTTCCTTGCTGGGGCCGTGGCACATCGAGGCGAAACCGTAACCCGAATCCGTGGTCGGAGAACTAGACAATCCCTGACAAGAGCAGACCGTGACCCAGTCCAAAAAGGTCCGAAAGTGAAAAAACGGCAACCGGAGCGGGAGCCGCCGTGAAAGCGAGGCGCCTGTCCTCTCGCAGGTGGAACAGAACAAGGTAAGCGCTTCGGCACTCACATGAGGCTGGAGCGGAGCACTACGGCAGTTAGCCTACTGCCGCCATGTTTCCACCTCCCTACCCGTGAGCCTCCAACAAAATGTTAACTCTTGTCTTTTCCACCAAAAGGCTTCTCAAAGTGAAACTTGGGGTGAAGATTACATAACCAAAACAACGGAAACGGAGAGTATCAGTAGGAAGAGCAAAGAGTCATCAGAGTCAGCAGATGGATCTCTACCATCGAGGTCTTTTTTACCCCCGTTTCAACTGAGGGCAAAATGTTTCCTATTCACGAGGAGAGCGAGGCCTTAGACTCCAGATTTATTCCCATCTCCGCAGCTTCGATACAGCTGATGTTTGCAGCACTATCAGCTGAGATTAAGCGAGGTTTTTAGGAGTCCGCTTCCAATCAAAGAGAAATAAGAGCCTTCTGCGAGTCCTTCAATGAAAAGATAGTTGGCCTCTCAGTAAGAACTCAATCTCTAGAGGAAATGGTGGGGAAGATATCTATGTGTGCTGAGAGTGTTCAGGATGACATATTGAAATTGAGAAGAGAGGATACTGCTTTATCAGAAAGATTGGAGACTGTGGAAAACAATGCTAGGCGTTGTAATATTCGAATCTTAAATGTACCGGAGGGAAGTGAAGGAACAGATATTAAAAACTACACTATCTCGTTGCTAAAAGAATCTCTTAACCTTCAAGTTTCAAATGAAGATCTTGCAACGGATATTCAGCGAATCCACAGGGATCCATTTAGGCGCAACCCACAAAGAACCAAGCCAAGGAAAATCCTGGTGAATTTCCACACTTACACCCTGAAAGAACAAATCTTGAACCTAGCATTAAAACAGAAATCAATACCAGGCAAAGGGTTCAACTATCAGATACGTTCTGATCTGTCCAGATTTACCCTCGACAAACAATGGGAGTTGGGCAAAAGGATGGATGCTTTCCGTGGTCTGGGCGCTACAGTGCAGATGGGCTTCCCTGCTTCCCTCAAAATAATGCATGACAACAGAATGTATAATATTCGATCAATACAGGCTGCAGATGAGTTGCTATTGTCTTTGGGAGGCATAAAGTAGAAAAAACAGAGTTTACAGGGCTAGTAAGGACCCATAGGTCCTATAAGTTCACTTACAAGTTCACTAGAAGTTTACTTAAAAGATTTTCCCCAATAATGTTCTGGTAAAATATCAACCTTCTTAGGATGAAACGGAGTTAACACACAAAAAAAAAAAAAAATTATATATAACAACAAAGGGGAAGAAAAAAGATTTAAAAAATAAAAATAAAAAATAACATAGGAAATAACACATGAGATATAAAAAAAGTGAGGAAAAATAAATAAATAAATAAATAAAATATATATAGGCAAAAAAGATAATAAAATAATACAGGAAAAAAAAGGAATGAAAAGGAACACAAAAATCTTTATTTGAGGCACTCACAGGTGGGGCTCGGGAGGAGTCGGGGCACTTACTTCCGGTAACTCCGGATAGTGAGTACAAGGGTTTCCCATGGGAGGAAGGGAGGTTTGGGAGGGCACAGGGGGGTGGAGGGGTGGGGTAAAAAAACAATAAAATATTTATCTTTAATAGTGCTCCAAACATTAATATTATTTTTTAGGGATTCTAATTCCAAGCAGCAGATAATTAGCAGTTTGTATAATTGGGCGGTATTTCCTATCATTGCCTATTCCCAGAGCTATGACGAAGCTTAACATTTTTTCCTGGAATGTTAATGGTCTCCGAACCAAACCCCGTGCAAATAAAACTCTCCAGTATTTGCGGGATGTTGAGGCGGACATTATCATATTGCAGGAGACGCATCTTGTCGAGAGAGAAATGCTCAAGCTTGTCAAGAAAAATTGATGGTTGGATACTTCTGTTTCTACCTCCCAATCGCTGAACATAAGGGGCGTCACTTTCCTCTTCAAAAAATCCATGTCTATAAGAATTATCCAGCAAAAGGTCGACTCTGGCGGCAGGTGGGTTATTGTGGCGGTCGTGATAGGAGGTGCAGCACTAACACTAGTTGGATACTACGGGCCGAATAGGGACGTTCCTTCCGCGTTAGAATCCTTATTTTTCCATCTGCTGCAATTTCCCGAGCCTGTCGTAATTACCGGTGACTTTAATATTGTACTGAATCCCATGTTGGATAAGTCTCCGACAAGTAGACAACAACCCCTTTCTAAGTCTAGAAACTGTTTACTAGGCTGTATGAACCAATATGGTTATATAGATATCTGGAGACTAAGAGAGGGGCAGAGACAGGGATTTTCCTTCAGGAATCTTAAATACCGGCATAGGTCAAGAATAGATTTCATCTTAATTAGCCGCGAGCTGGCTAACTCAGTCAAAAATGTAGATTACTTTCCGTCGCATCTCTCTGATCATTCAGCCATGAAGATGGAACTCGAGTGGGGAGATAAATCCCCTAGAAGGACGTGGTCTTTTGATCGGTCCCTCCTTACCTCACTGGAAGATATAGAGCAAATACAATCAGAAGCAAAGGCTTTCTTTGAAATAAACGCTTGTTCAGCAGCTCTGGGAGTTATTTGGGATGCCTTCAAGTGCACGTTAAGAGGAATCATAAAGAATAAGATCGTATACTGAAGAAAGTTGTATCTGGAAGAGGTGTCTACCATTGAAGAGAATATTAAAGTTACTCAGGCGGATAGCGAAAATAGTAGTAATGACAGTAATCATGATCTATCGCTGAAACACGCTAAAATGACAGAATTGAAGAATGCATTAACATCAGTTTTAGATAAACAAATCATGCAGAGATGGGAGGCGAGCAAACTAGCTCATTTCCAATATGGGGAGGGGGCTGGAAGGCTACTGGCCTGGAAAGTTAAATAGGACCGAGTGCGAATTCATATTGTTTCAGTGACAACTGATTGCGGCACATTCACAAATGATGCTGACATTAGAGAAGCTTTTAAATATTTCTTCCAAACAATATATCAGGAAGACCTGAATGTCACCTCTGAAGATGCTGCCAATTCGTTAAAAGATCTATCTTTACCATCTTTGTCTGATGAACAGAGTAAATTCTTAGATAGGGATATAACGAAGGAAGAGGTAGAACAGGCCATCCAGGGAGCCAAGGGAGGCAAGGCTGCAGGAACTGACGGTTTACCATCAGAAATCTATAAAAACCTGCTATTGGTGGTGTCCCCGGTTATGGTGGAACTGTTTAATAAGATCTTGAGGGAGGGAGAGGCTCCCCCAGCATCCTGGGATAGCGCCTTGATAACACTAATCCAGAAGCCTGGTAAGCCCTTATCTGACTGCGGTACGTATCGGCCTATTTCAATTCTAAATGCCGATTATAAAATCCTGGCGGCAATATTGGCTAAATGGCTCGGTCAGGTAGCTCCAGATATACTAAACCCTAATCAAAAAGGTTTCGTAAAGGGGAGGCAGTTGTTCGAGCTTACATATGACCTGGTGGGAGCTATAGATCTGGCGATTAGGGAGACTATGCCCCTCTCGGTTCTCACCTTGGACGCCAGCAAGGCCTTCGACAGGGTAAATTGGCAATACCTGTCGGAGGCCAGATTGGGTTCAACGTGGGAATTAAATTTTGTAGAGCATTAAAACTGTTGTATGGAAACCCCTCGGCTTCTATTTTGATTAATGGAGGTTTGTCCGAATCATTCAGGGTAACGAGGGGAACGAGACAGGGTTGCCCCCTGTCTTCTCTATTATTCGACTTATACATAGAGCTGTTCGCACAAAACTGAGAGAGAACCAACAAATTACACCATTTGTTTTTTGCGATTGGACCAAAAAAGTGGCTCTTTATGCAGATGACATCATGATTTTCACACCAGATATAAATACAGCGTTCCCGGTGATTATAGATCTCGCCTTGGAGTTTGGAAAGGTGTCAGGATACGAGGTGAATGCCTCGAAAACAGAGTCAATGTCTTGGAATGTTGACCTAAACACACATAGCGCGACATCAAGAGCTAACCTGAGATATCTGGGGGTAGTCATAGATAATAATATAAACACAATAGCAGCCCTAAATTTAGCAAAAGTAGCAGCACGGTGCCGAAAATTGATGAGAGCATGGGCTCATCTCCCTCTCACTATCTTGGGGAAGGTAAATTTATTTAAGATGTCCATACTGCCAAAGATCACATTTTTATTTAATTCAATACCATTGTATTTTGATCCTAAATTAATTGCAAAACTGCAGAGTGAGATATCCTCCTTTATCTGGAACAATAAGAATCCAAGAATTGCGTGGAAAACGATAAGGCGTCGGAGGGAGAAGGGCGGGCTGGCAGGCCCAGACCTTCAGGCTTACGCATGGGCATTCCAGCTAATGCATGCACGCATGCTTTTCAAAACACCAGCTGATTCAGGCCTGGGCCTTATGTTTTCTACTTTGCTGAGTTGTGAGGGAGTTGGGCAAGCCAGTTTCCTTTTTAAGTTTGGAGATCCCAAATTCTTTAAAAAGATAAAGCTGAAGATACTACGGGGGATGGCCAATACATGGTACAGAGTGAGATACTCGATAAATCTAGGATACTTTTCAAGCAGAGCTCCAATATGAGACCTACCTGCACCCCCTCCTGGGCAGAAGATGTTTTAGCACTACCACTCAAAGATGCAGGTATCACATCTTGGGGAACTTATTTTCTGATGGATCTTTGCTTCCATGGAACTACTTCACCAACAAAGTCGGTCCGAGATTTTCTAGATTTAAATATCTACAGATTTCAAGTTGGGCCCAGGCGCAGAATACACTGCCCTCATGCAGCAGCAAATTCCCTTTAGGGGGAGTGAGCGAACTAGAAGCATGCCTGCTTGATAGACCACCTATAAAAAAAGAGATCTCTCTCTGGAACAAAATGATCATAGAGGAATCAGACGGCAAATTCTGCCTTCCATCGCAACTGTGGGCGGAGTCTATGCCAGGAGTAGATGTGGAAGAACTTTGGCTAACCTCATGCAGAGTATTGTGGGATCTGGTTAAGCCTGCTTGGCTCCGAAGGAACCAAATATTTACAATACATAGAGCTTATTTCTCCCCGCAGAGACTGTCAATATTTTCACATATAGGGCCTGTTTCCTGCCCAAGATGCGGACTGGTGGCGGCATCTGACATCCATATGTTTTTTGAATGCCCACAAATCACTCCGTTCTGGGATTCTATAAGCAGTGAATTGTCTTTGATTTTGGATTGTCAGGTCACCATTGATTTGGGCTTAGTCATCTTTGGCCTAAGTGGAAACACTCGTAACGCTGCTTCCAACATAGTGTTCTATTCCATTCTGGCGGCCCGCAGGGAAATTTGTAGACACTGGAAAGACGCTTTGCCACCTACCTTATATGAATGGCGTTCTTCAATTCTGCAGATCTCGAAACTTGATTTGGCAAGGGGAGGACACCAGGCGAAAAGAGCCTTCTGGAAGTTGTTGGAGAGGCCATGTTGATACCTGTTTTTTTTTTTTTCCCCAGGTCCGATGATTAATGCTGACATGGCTCACCTTCTGGCTCCGCCACAGTTGTGTCGTTGCTTAAAAGGGCCTCGATGTTTCGGGCATTATTGTCTAACAGAGTTGCCCGCATGTTAGAATCTCACGGCCTGCCAGCTGATATTGAAGGGGTTTTGTTCATCATCCCTCCTACGCTATCCCCGCCAGCTGAAGCCTAGTCAGTACAGAGGCACGGCCTGACTTTCTGCTTTGCAGTAGTCTTCGGTCTTGACAGTTTGGAGCCAATGAAAGCAAATGAGGATAAAAAAAAAAAAACAAGGTTTCAAAACCAAGTTCACATTTTATACTGCAGAGCGTTCTGGGAGATATTTTCCATTTATGAGTAAGCAAAAGACAGTCACTAGGCCAATCCAGAACAGAAATAACAATATTCCAGTAATGACCCAGAGCTGGAGTCAAGGTGAAACTACGTAAGTCTTTTTCAGAAAGTGTAGAATTCTCAAATTTGTTGCATACATCGGTGTTTGGCCAAATTAAAATTTGTCTTTTATTTGTGTTTTGAAGTTCTCTATCAAGAGGAACGAGTTCCATTTCATTGTTGGAAATTCCATCATTTTGTATTGGCGACCCTTTGAATGTTATGAGGCCTACTATTCAATATCGTCCACATAGTGTGGTTTGATCAGATCAATGGAGATGAATCTCTTTTCTTTTTTGACGGCAAGAGGCAGAAGAAGTACTGTACTTGTTCCTTCAACAGC
Source organism: Lissotriton vulgaris (assembly GCF_964263255.1). Lineage (NCBI taxonomy): Eukaryota > Metazoa > Chordata > Amphibia > Caudata > Salamandridae > Lissotriton > Lissotriton vulgaris. The sequence continues at coordinate 700,793,690 of NC_141697.1, read as the reverse complement.
CAGGACAGGTACAGGCTTTCTGTATGATGGCCCAAATTATTTTTTATCATTGACCTTTTCTCTGACCAGATCCCCGACTTTTGGGATACAGACAGGTCGTGCTGTGACTGATTTGACTTCCCCAGTGGCGGTGCTTTTTACTTGCATGTTGCTTAGTAGTGCCCGGGATTCATTCGGATCCTGTAAAACAGCCTAACGTTTATTGATATCAAATGGTTTTTCATCTGCCACTGTGCTTTTATAATCGAGCTCAGGCACCCACATTCTCATCCCAAATAGGACCTTGTAAGGAGTGACACCCACTAGAGAACTTCTTGGCATCTTGTTGAGGGCTCGTTGTACCCCATATAAGTGATTGACTCAACTACCACCCGAACCTAATACTCTTGCTGTTAAAGATTACTTTAAGTCTCTGTTTTTCCTCTCCAAGACCAAATTTTCCTCCGGATGGTACTGTGAGGAGAACCACATTGCTACACCAAAACCTTCCATCGCTTTCTTGTACACCCTAGAGCTAAACACGGGGCCACTGTCAGAATGTAGTGTGCCAACTGCGTATGTCCCTATAAAAACTCACAAAACTTTTATAACAGTTTGAGTGTCAGACGAGCACTGAGGCCATACCCATAGGAATCTAGAGCATGAATCCACCGCCACCAAGATATACTGGTAGGCCCCATCCGATTGTAGGGGGGCGAAGTTGTCCAAATAGATACAAGTGAGGGGTCTGCCTGATATTAGTAGTGGTGTCTGAGCTGGCCGCGCGACGGTGGAACCCTTCATCTGCTGGCAGATGTCGGATTTTAAGACAAAATTCTTCATCTGTTTTGTTAAACCAGGCAACCAGTAGCATTGTTTCAGTAAAGAATCTTGCTGTAATCCCTGTGTGAGCAGAACCTAGACCGTCGGGTGCAGCTAATATTAAGCCTAATCTGCAATCTATGTTTCAGTATTACTCTATCCACCACTCCCGGAATCTGAGCATACAGAATGTTGTTTGCATCTAACTTGTAGGAGTATTTAAGATGAAAACCTTTTGGTAAGGCTGTGCTGTTTTTGCGTGAAACAATGACAGCTACCATTATCCGGCTGTCTATTCTTGTTTTTTAACGAGTGATTCAGCTATGGCAGAAGTACCTACTGCCCCCTTTGTGGCTTCATTGGCCAATGAATTCCTTTCAACATGAACGCCATCACATTGATGACTCAGCGTGCGAATCACTTGAGCTCTTGGTAGTTCGTTTTTCAACTCAGCTACCTGTTCCCAATGCATTTTATGCTTAATTTTGCCACCCTTTGAGTCTTTAAACCTATTTTGACCCCAGTAATGAAGATATTTGTTGTATGGCTGGACACAACAAAAAGAATTGCACACAAATAGTGTGGGAAAATCCTGCTCCATATTTATTAGTGCCAGTAACAGGGCTTTTAGTTCTGCCCGCTGAGCCGTGCAGTCTCCTAGAGAATGCGTCTTCGTAACGCTGGGATTGAACTTGCCATCCTGCATACGACCCTTTATAATAGCACAAGCTGCGCTGTATGCTGTTTACTTCGTACGGCCGGGTGAGCAGATCCGTCAGTGTAAGTAATGTATTCATTCTGATCTAGAGGCATTATTTCATTTGGGAAAAGATATTCTTGTTCATTTTACAGAAACGCTATTGTTTTTACACTTGGGTAATATCTGTATTCTACATCCCTTGCAGTGAGAGAATTAGCACATTGTATCCATCTTGGATGTAAGGCTTTAGCATTAGGAACGCTTGCCTTTGAAGCAGCCTCCAAGGCTGGTACCAGAGTAAAAACAATTATTTGTTTCTCCTGAGCCAATGCTCTTTCTCTTAGGATTTTTTCTGTAGAAGCAAAGCATTTTTCAGCGTTTGGGTACAGGTGTGGTTTATATGATATTGGTACTGTTTCTCCTTCATTGAAGGTTAGATCAGTGTACTCAGATTGACCCGCTATAACACGGATCACCAAGTTGCAGACATTTACGCTTGTCTGCAAGTGTTTTTAGGTTATCATCTCAGCTTGTTTCTGTATCCAATGCCAAATTCAAAAATCAGGTCTGATTAAGTCATAGAAAAAGGTTTTACTCTTTCTGCGCAATCCAAAATGTATGTTCTGCCAAAATTTTAAAATCCCAATATGGATTCTCAGTTCTTCAAAGATTTAGGAGTTTGGAGCAGCACACACTTTTCTAAAAAGTTAGCTGCCAGGCTTTTTCTTTCACTTGAGAGCTCGTATCCCAAAAATAGGACATTGAGTTGGGCTATTTTAGATTGTTTGAAGTTGAATTTGTAGCCGTCAGAAGCGAATCCCAAAATTATGTTGCTCGTCCTGGCCAAGTGATCCTTTAAATCATCATCCTTCAGATAAATATCATCTACATAGGACAATGCTTCTTCATCCAAATTCTGAAGTAATTCTGTTACCCTAGCGGAACACAACCCAGGGCTATTCTTATACTCTTGGGGGAGTCAACACAATTGACGCTGGGAACCCAGGGCTGAGAATGTGGTTAAATACCTGCTTTCAGGCACTATATTTTGGCAGTGAAATCCATTTGAGATATCTAATGTGGTTTTGTATTTTTCCCGCACAATATTATTCATTAATGCGGCAGAGTATGCATTCTATACTGCAAAGGTTTGAGTGCATGTATTTAGATGTCGGTAGTCTAAAACTAGCTTGAGTTTCATTATGGGAAACAAAGGATTATTCATTGAGGAAGTGCAAGTTTCTATTGCACCCTGGTATTCAATTTGATCTAAGATCTCCCTGACCTGTTTTTTCACTTCTTGTTTTATTGGGTACTGTCTCTGTGGAGTTGGAGTAGTTTTTGCTGGTATTACATGGTGTGGAGACTCAGCATCCCACCCAACATGGTTGCAATATAATGCTGGAGCAAGGGCCATCACCCACTCCTGAACGTATGTATTTTGTAAGTAAACTGGAACGAGTTTGGAAAAGGATGGCAAGATTACCATTTCTCCCTTTGGGTAATCCATAATAGTTTCAGGCGGTCAATCTTTTTCAGCTAAAAGGATGTCTTAGCCAAAAGTCAAGATCTCCCAAAAGAGAACTTTAATTTTTCTGGGGTTGTCCCCCTCCATTTGTAGTATTATCTCATGTAACCTATGTGGGACACTCACCCTTGTATCAGGTGTTTCCACCGGTGTACAGACAAAATATCGACTCCAAAATATCGACTGGACATAATATCGAGTTTTTAATATAGACTGGACAAAATATCGACTGGACATAATATCGACTACAAAAATATCGTTTTTCAGGTAAGTGAAGTAATATCGACTGTATAAAATATAGATAGCAAAAATATCGAATTTGTAATAATATATAATATTTTATAGTGTATTTTTATGTAATAATATGTGTGAAAAGTGTGTCTTAATGTTATAAAATATTTTATTAAATGAATTTTGTTTTTATAATAATTGCGTAATGTAATTCTGTAGCGGGTTGTGGGTTTATAGGGGAATAGGGTGGGAAGTAATTTAATAATAATTAATTAATTAATATATGTTTGTTAATATTTTTAATTAATAATTAATTAATATTAATTAGTCAATTAATTAATATAATTTTGAACATATTTTGTATTAGTAATTAATTGGTAATTAATTAATTGTAATTAGTTAATTACATTAATTAGAGTACATTTTTAATATATATAATTTTGTGTTATTTTTAAGTAATTAATTGGGAAAAAATAATATTAATTATTAAAATAATTACAGCTAATGTGCTAATATATTTACTTTATTGTTATTGTTAATTAATAATTAATTGGTAATTAAATAATATTGATAAATTTTGGGTAAAGGAGCATTTTTAGGGTTCAGGGTCAGTTTTCAGTTTTAGGGTAAAGGGGTATTTTTGGGGTTCAGGGTCAGTTTTCAGTTTTTGGGTAAAGGGGCATTTTTAGGGTTCAGGGTCAGTTTTCAGTTTTAGGGTAAAGGGGTATTTTTAGGGTTCTGGGTCAGTTTTCTGTTCATGGGTAAAGGGGTATTTTTAGGGTTCAGGGTCAGTTTCAGTTCATGGGTAAAGGGCTATTTTTAGGGTTCAGGGTCAGTTTTCAGTTCTTGGGTAAAGGGGTATTTTTAGGGTTCAGGGTCAGTTTTCAGTTTTTGGGTAAAGGGGCATTTTTAGGGTTCAGGGTCAGTTTTCAGTTTTTGGGTAAAGGGGTATTTTTAGGGTTCAGGGTCAGTTTTGGGTTTTTGGGTAAAGGGGTATTTTTAGGGTTCAGGGTCAGTTTTGGGTTTTTGGGTAAAGGGGTATTTTTAGGGTTCAGGGTCAACAAATAAGATTGTAAAAAATGATTTTTATTATTTTCATTTATTATTTAATTATAATTTAATTTAAGTATTTTTAAGTATATTTTAGTAATTAAAATTTAATATTAATTTAATTTAACACTGTTTTTAATAAAGTCGATATTTTTTACATCTATATTATTGTTAACGATATTTTGTACTCGATATTTTTGTACTTACCTGTTTGTAGATACAAACTCGATATTTTGACTGTCGATATTTTGTCCACGATATTTTGGAAAGTCGATATTTTGTCCCTCGATATTATTTCAGTGATCCGTTTCCACCGTGATATGCTCATTCAACTGCGCTGTCACCAGAAATTCCTTCAGGTTCTGGTGAGCTATTGCTACTTCTGCTGCGCTGTCTAACATCGTCAAAGCCGATTCCCCATTCAGAAGTTGAGTCCTCAGAATTCTAGGCATGTCTAACTTTGAGACCTTCTACTTTCTTATTATTAAATTGAGATTTTGATTTTGGCTTCTCTTCTTTCTTGGAAGTATAATCTGAAGTGAGTTGCGTGTCTCTGGACTTTGTTCACTCTTCTTGTCTGTGTTCTGACCGTCCTTCCCTTTCGGAATTTCTTGGTGAACCCTGAAAGAAACGGGAGGAACGTGTATCAGTATCCTAACACCTGTCAGGTTTTTAATGTTATCTCTGGTCCTACGGTTGTACCTCCTATCTGAGGGCTCCTGATGAGGAGACCGACTTTTGGACTGAGATCTATTCTTTTATTGTTGTTCCATTTCTTTGTGTAAAAATCGGATGCTTGCTTGGTGTTATCCTTTTCAGGACTACCCAAGAGTTGAGGTTTTATTGCTCTAGCTCCCAAACTATCTCTTCCCAATTCAGCATAGGTATAGTCAATAATTTTAGGTAATTGATGTTCCTGTTGTAAAGGAGTGAAATCCCTCAGGCGTTGGCGTATTGCCACAGCTGCTGCCTCCCCTTTTATATTTGCTAATATTATAGCTGATTCCTGGGCAAAATTACCTAATAATTTCATCTCTAAGTTCAGAGCAGGTACTCAGTTTGTATTTGTCTTAATAAATCTGGTATTACTACTAATGAAGGGATACCATGAGTTCTGGTATATATGACAGCAAAAAGTGTACCCCAAGTGGGACAATCCTCCATTCGGAGAGCTATCCCCATTGGCAAGCAGATTGTTAGCATTCTGTGTTTTTCTTAAGGGTTTGTGTGTGGAAAGACTGTCTCAAGCTCTGTTATTTTTTGAGCTCTCCAGAATTGCATTTGCACACGTTTAGTGGGCATTTTACCCATACCTGCATGGAGCGTTTGTGGTGTAATTGTAGTTGTAGATCCCTGAATTTGTCCTGTTGGTGTAGCCCTTGTTGGCTGAACAGTGTCAGTTTTCTGTAAATATTTATCATTTCTTTATGAAGTGGACGTAAGGTTTCTACTGGCATTGAGTCAAGTCAAGTCAAAATAAGCTTTATTCGATTTAAATAAGTAAATTATAAAAGCACAGTAAATAAAATAGGCATTATGTCTTTAACAACTGTTAACATGCCCAATCTAAAAATGCAATCATATTATGTGAATAAAACATTAAAAGTTTAAGTAAAATAAAAAAATAAAATTACATTGATTTCCTACTTCTGATTACGCTCGATTCTGATTACGATTTCGTATGTTTAGTCAAATGGCTGGTGAATACTTCATATTCTAAAAGTTGTAATTTACAAAAAGCAGGGCAACATTGTCTCAAGTCTAGCTTCTTTAAAATAGGTAAAAGAATAGAATGTGTATAGTGGACTGGGTCAATGTTTCATCGCATGGACAGGGACACAAAACTTGGGACCAGTCGTTCGTGATTGGAAACAATGTCAATCTATAAAGTTGCCAAGACGAAAATGGGTCAACAACATCTTATCAAAGCCACCCTTTACGAATGCTATATAAGGTTGCACCCGTAGCTGTATTAATAACAGTTGGTTCTCTCTAATCAATCAATCAATCAAAGACATTTATGGAGCGCACTACTTACCCGGAGGGTCTCAAGGCGCTTGGGGGGGGGGGGGGGGGGGGGTGCTGCTACTGCTCGAACAGCCAGGTCTTGAGCTTCTTCCTGAAGGAGAGGTGGTCTTGGGTCAGGCGAGGTCGGACGCGAGGGAGTTCCAGGTCTTGGCGGCCAGGTAGGAGAAGGACCTTCCTCCTGTTGTCGTTCTTCGGATGCGGGGGACGGCGGCGAGGGCGTGACTGGCTGATCGTAGATGGCGTTTGGGAGCGTAGAAGTTGATGCGGTTGTTGAGGTAGCTCGGGCCTTGATCGTGTAGGGCTTTGTGTGCGTGGGCGAGGAGACGGAAGGTGATTCTTTTGTTGACGGGGAGCCAATGCAAGTCTCTCAGATGTCCGGAGATGTGGCTGTGTCGTGGGATGTCGAGGATGAGTCTGGCTGAGGTGTTCTGGATCCGCTGGAGTCTCTTCTGGAGCTTGGCGGTGGTTCCGGCGTAGAGGGCGTTGCCGTAGTCCAGTCGGCTGGTGACGAGGGCCTGGGTGACCGTCTTCCTGGTCTCGGTGGGGATCCACCGAAAGATCTTCCGTAGCATGCGCAGGATGTTGAAGCATGACGAGGAGACGGCGTTGACTTGTCTGGTCATGGAGAGGGAGGAGTCCAGGATGAAGCCCAGGTTGCGTGCGTGGTCTGTCGGTTTGGGTGCGGAGCCCAGGGCGGGGGGCCACCAGGAGTCGTCCCAGGCGGAGGGCGAGGCGCCCAGGATGAGGACTTCTGTCTTGTCTGAGTTCAGTTTTAGGCGGCTGGTCGTCATCCACTCGGCTACGTCTTTCATCCCTTCGTGAAGGTTGGCTCTGGCGGCGGCGGGGTCGTTGGTCAGGGAAAGGATCAGCTGGGTGTCGTCAGCGTAGGAGATGATGTTGAGGTTGTGTTGGCGTGCGATGGCCGCGAGGGGGCTCATGTAGACGTTGAAGAGGGTGGGGCTCAGCGAGGATCCTTGAGGGACGCCGTAGATGACTTCGGTGGCCTCTGACTTGTACGGTGGTAGACAGACTCTCTGTGTTCTTCCGTCGAGGAAGGAGATGATCCATTCCAGTGCCTTCTCCTGGATTCCGACGTTGCTGAGGCGCTGCACTAGGGTGCGGTGGCAGACAGTGTTGAATGCCGCGGAGAGGTCTAGAAGGATGAGGGCCGCTGTTTCTCCGTTGTCCATCAGGGCTCGGATGTCATCGGTGGCAGCGATGAGGGCGGTCTCGGTGCTGTGGTTGGCTCAGAAGCCAGACTGTGAAGGGTCGAGGGATCCATTCGTCTCGAGGAAGGCGGCCAGCTGTTTGTTGACGGTCTTCTCGATGACTTTGGCTGGAAACGGGAGGAGCGAGATGGGGGCGGTAATTCTTGAGTTCGGTGGGGTCCGCTGTTGGTTTCTTTAGTAGGGCGCTGAGTTCGGCGTGCTTCCAGCTCTCCGGGAAGGTGGCGGTGTCGAACAGATGGTTTAGTTATATCAGTAGAGAGTCTAATAGTCTCCAATAAATCCATACAAGCAATCTTTAGGGATTTTCTGGGCAACCCAGGTCAGCCAATAAGTTTTTAACATATTTGGGCCATGGGATGCAAACCACCCATTCCAGCTTAAGGCAATCATTTAATACATCATTATTAAAACTGGTGAATGCACTAGACCATATTTTTTGCCATAGTAGGACTGGCTGTATTCTGATTTGGTCTGATGTATGCAGCAATCCAAGCTCAGCATGGCAAATATATGTAGCTGTACTATTGTGGACCGCTAGTAGATATCTCAAGAAAATATTCTTGACTAGCTGTATTGATTGTACATCAGCAAAGCCCCAAATTCCGACTCCATATATGGCTGTTGAGACACATGTGGCTTTATACACTTTTTATCAAATCAAGGATCATTTCCCCAACTTTTTTGCAAAATTCACCTGTGCCGCTATAGCTTTTGCAAACAACAAGTTTTTTGATCTTACGCCATTTGCCCAATAGCCTCTTTTTTCAAAGATGATTCCCAAATATGAAAAACAGTGGGCAAATTCGACCTTTTTGTTGTTAATAAAAATACCTCAGCATTTTACACTGTTGTTTCCACATTTCATGTCGTATGTTTTTGAGATGTCCACGTGAAGATCAAATTCGACATGAAGGTTACAAAACTAGAAACAACACGCTGCAATCCAATTTGTGTACGAGATAATAGCAGAGTGTCATCCGCATATAATAATGCTGGAATTGGTCGGTTGCCAATAAATGGGAAGTCCTAACAATCCTAGTCAATGCTGTGCCTAAACCATTTATGTACAAGGTAAAAAGAAAGGGGGCGAGCAAGCACCCCAGCCTTACCTCCTTCCTGACAGGAAATTTGTGACTGCACTCTCCTAAGCTACCATATGATACACTTGCCAGGGCGTTTTGCTATCATTGCTCTAAAAAGTTTATAAGTTGGGTTTCCACACCCTAAGCCTCTGAGATGTTCCAGAGTTTAAGATGGTTAACACAATCAAATGCCGAACTCAGGTCGACAAATGCCAGAAAAAGGTTACCACATCTGGCTTGCGTATATTTGCACCAGATTAGATTTAGGTTTAATCCTTGTTCAATTGTACCTAGTCCTTGACAGAAACCATATTGCAGTTCCTTTATAACATCTGATTCCTCAGCCCATGTCTGCTATCTGTTTAATATGATTAGCCCAGCCACTTTCACAAATTAATCTAAAAGGGGAATTGGTCTGTAGCATACAGGATCGTTATGATCTCCCTTTTTAAAAATGGGGACCAGAATTGACTCTGACCATGATGGGATAAAGCCCTGCTTACAGCAGGTTTTTAAAACAGATGTTAATAGCGGGCCCCAGAGCTGAGGATTAGACTTATAGAAGTCCACAAGCACACCATCGGTGCCCAGGGTTTTACCTTATGAACTAAATGTAATTGCAAGTATAACTTCCTCCACTTTGAAGTCGATTTTAATTGGGAGAAGATTCGCCGGGTGAGTCCCCAGATCGTGACAAGGAGTTGCAGGTGATGACATATCAACACTGTCATCATATAATTTGGAGAAGTGGGTCACCCATTGATCCTCGACGATACTTATCTCGATGGTGGGTATATATTCGGAAGCTAAAAAAGGGGCATTCACAGTTTTCCAAAAGCCTATATCTTTTAATTTGGAGGCTTCTTGAAGAGCCCCACATGCTTCTGATCTAATAGCCTCCTTACGAAGTGTAAGTGCATTTCTCTATGCCTTTCTGACCATCTGATCTCAAACTGAATTTTCGTTGGTTTGTGTAAAGCATTTTTCAATGCTGCATGGGATTTGGAGCAGTTAGTGTCAAACCAGACCAGTTTATTGGTGTGAGTTTTTTTGTATCTTACTAATAGATTCCTCTTTATCACTGATGATATATTTAAAAAGTAATTGAAAATATCGGAATCAGCAGCAGTCTCATCAAGGCAAACTGAAAATTCAGATGCACAATGGGCTAAGAGAGTCTTGGTAAATGCTAATGGATCTGTTCCAGACCACCTGATAGTGTATCCATTGCGTTTATTAAGAACAATGTCCTGTACTAAGTGTTCGGACTGGCCTTTTACATTAACCACATTAGACGGAAAATATATTGTGACACTAATAGGAAAGTGGTCATGTTAGACCTGTCTGCCTTTGGGTAGTCCCTCCAATTTATTATTTATTTTTGTCCCCTTCTGCCCCTCATACCTCTTAATTTTTATGTCCACTGGATACTTTTGTGGTGTTGACCAGGGGGAAAGATGCTCTTTCTGCCCTCATAGTTTTTACCAAAGGCCCAGGAGCCTTTTCTGACAAAAATTCACCCAGACCTACAAAATGGTGGACAACAACTGCCATAACTGCCACTCCTGAGGCTTGACCCATAGGGAAGACTAGGAACTCTCTAGAACCTTCTGGTCTCTTCTGGACCTCCTAGGGTCAGCCTATATAAGGCCAGAACCAGGGCAGCCATTTTAGAGCTGGTCAGAGAAAGGGTGAAGTGGGTCTGGTCAGGAGTAAGGCGGCTAGTGAAGAGGAGCACGCACTGAGAGGGGAGAGATTGACCTATAGGCGGACTTCCCTTCCAGGCTGAGGTGCCCCCTTACCTGTCTACCAAGCCCTGTGCCCATGGTAAACGCGCTTGTCCCCAAGTCATAACCCTGTCTGCCTCGGAGTACCCAACACGGAGTGAGAAGTGAGCTCAGAGTGACTTTGGCGTGTCACCGCCTCGGTGAGAGAATCGGATCCCCCTGCCAAGTGGGGAAGAACTTCCTGACTGTGTCGCAAGTTCAGGCCCCCACCCCTGCTGAGGCGCTGCGTTAAGTCGTGACTGCTGGCGCTGAGAGGAAAAAGCTTACTGTACAGCTGCCCGGCTCCGCAACCAAATCGCCCTTCAGGAAGGCTCCAGTGGCGAGTGAGGGGACGTTGTGGCGCCGGAAAAGGACTGCCGCAGGAAGATCCCGATGACGGATGAGGAGAGGTGAGCACCCCGGAAGAGGTCGGCTGGAGGCGGAGCACGGCGTGAGAGGTCGGCGGAGACCTGTGGGAGGAGTCGCTGTGGAGGAGTCGCTGAGGAGGAGTCGCTGAGGAGGGCGCCGAGGTTATCCAGGCGCCAAAGTGAGACGCGTTGCTATGGAGCACCGTTCTTCAGCCAGTGAAGTGCCAGGGGCTGCCAAGTGTGCCCCGGAGGAACGCCCACTCTTTTGACTGGGGAGAGGGCGAGGACCCCCCCGTTCACGGCGGAAGAGGCGCTTATAAGTGGAAGGGTCAGACGGAGTCCGTCCTCGGTAACGGCACGGCCAAGTAAGCCGGGAAGGTGGGGGGAGCGGCGGGACTAGCCCGAGAAAGCTGACTAAACGAAAGGATTGGGCAGCACTACACTTGACAATCTGAGTAACAACTCACTCGTACAGCTCAGCCTGGTGCCAGGGATTTTCCTGCAGTAAGGTTTACCGTGCAAGGGAGCCCTAATACCCCAGCTGAAGCCCTGTAGCTCTTGAAGGTAGAGAGGGAGAGCTCCAAGTGGGCAATCCTCAGGGCAAAGCTGCACATGTTTAAGGCATAGACTCTTGCTATTGTGGAGGGGATTTGAGTTAACATACGCCAATGTGATTTAACTTGCCTATTCTATTCCAGCGTCAGTTATGAGTAAGCTTCTTCTTTCATACCCAGGGGAAGGGCTCTCTGCCTGGTGGGGTTAGCTGGTAAAATTGTTAACCTTGAATCTTCTGGGGTACAGTTCCTGCCAGCCTGCTGTACTTGAAAGGAAATACATGGTGTTATGGTTTAATTGTGTGACAAGAGAATAATTTCAGGAGGAGGTATAAAAAAGTGTTATTGGAGAACTTTACTGTTGCTTATTACCTATTGAAAGATGTAAATGTTTACCTGCTCTATGTAGAAAATCAATGAGGTTGTGAAAACTTAATTACATTTGATTGTGGAAATTTGGAAAACAAAGAATCTAAGAGAACTTTTATAAAACAGCTCATATTTTTCCAAACTTGGTGTAGTGTCCTTATTTTTGAGTGGATGGATGTTCTGTTACTGATGGGTATGACGCAAGCTTAGCACATGATCCTTGGAGTTAGGCCTTTCCCCTTAGTGCCAAGCTACCTTATGTGACTTGGGAGTCCCTATGTCCAACATAATTGGTGTCCAGCGGTGGGATACATACTATGTTTGCGTCTACTCTGAAGTAACAAAGCATACCCCACAGGCCTATACCTGGAGTTTTCTCCTGGCGGACTTCCTAATTACTACTTTTGCTTTTTCTAAATTCATTCCTGGTGGTGGGTGGAGGTAGCTTCAAATCGCCCCTTGGGAATCTATTCTTTTTGTGTGCTTGTCCCTAAATTGCTCTTTAGCAAACTGGAATTTGCTTTGGAAGAACTGGACACTTATTCTGTAGCCCAGCTTAAGGACTTTTGTCAAACGATGGGAGTGTTCTTTAAGCGTGGTGCCAAGAAGGGGGAACTCCAGACCAGTTTGAGGGCTTGGGTGGCAGCACATGGAGAAGGGAAGGAGGAGGAAGAGGGGATGGACCGGGACACAGTCATAGGAGTAGAGGGATTGTTCCATCCTGAGATGGGAAACCTACTTCCAGGACCAATAACCTACTCAAGGAGGGGCAGTAGTGTCTCCGGAGGAAGCTTGACTGAAGCTGAACTAACAGACAGGAGGGAGAAAGGGCAACTGAAGTGGGAGTTAGCCAGGTTAGAACAGGAAAGGGAGGAACAGAGGATGGCTCATGAGTTAAAACTAAAAGTGCTAGAACTCCAGGCCCTACAATTAGGACCCTCCACTTCTCCAAATGGTGGCAGCGAAACTAAAGAACCAACCAGGGAGACCCGGCCCTACCTACCTAAAGACATAGTTGCCAGCTACAGTCAGGGGGTTGATATTGCCAAGTGGTTGGCTGCCTATGAGGTTTCTTTAAGAGCCCATGGGATCCAGGAGAAACACTGGGGGGGTGGGTTATATAAGTATATGCCTCCCACTGGTCGGGACACGTTATTGGCCCTAGAACAGGAGGAACAGACCCATTACCCAACCATGAAGGTAGCGTTAATCAAAAAGTTTGGGCTAACCCCGGAAAAGTATCGCCAAAAGTTCAGGGGGAGCCACAAGTTAAGCACCCAAAACTGGGTGGATTTCCTGGACTATGCGAGAAAGGCATTGGACGGCTGGGTACAGGGCAGCGAGGTGAAGGACTATGAGGGGTTATATGACCTTTTTCTTAAGAGCATCTACTCGAGAAATGTTTTCCCGAGCTGCGCCAACACCTTGTGGACAGCAAGCTGACCAACCCCCGGAAGCTTGCAGAGGAGGCGGGCATCTGGGCAAGTACCCGGGTGTCCTCAAAGGGGACTGGAGGGGATTCCCAAAGGGCCGGACAGTGCGCCCCTCAGAAGAAGGAGGGGGGAGATAAAAAGCGGGAGTTCTCTAAAGGTCCCCAAAACAGTTTCCAGGGAAAGGGAACAGGTTTCACCCCTAAGGCTAACCCGCCCAGAAACCCTCATTCTGGCCAAAGCCAGCAGCCAAGGGTTGTCCACTGCTTTGAGTGTGGTGGTGTTGGAAATTACAAGGGAGATGTCAAACGCCCAAAGAGACCACCCCCTCCCACCGGAGGAAAAGCCCCGGGAGTAGCTAGTGTAGCGCTCGGGGAGGAGTTGCCCTTAGATAAGGGGGGTGAGTGGGCGGGTGTCACCTTAGTGTCCCTGGGGGATCGGGAGATGGTTCCTAATATCCAGGTGCCCCCAAATACTACCAAGTATGGGCAATGGATCACCATCAATGGCCAGAGAGGGGAGGCTCTGAGAGACACAGGAGCCAGAATGACTATGGTGAGGAGTCAACTGGTGTCTCCAGAGCAGGTGATTCCCAATGTACTCAACCCCGCCGCGATGGCTGATGGCAGAATGGGCCACTACCCTGTGGCCGAGGTTCCCTTTGAGTGGGAAGGGGTTGCAGGTTCACTTCGAGATGCCGTAAGCCCTGCCGTGCCAGTCGATTGTCTGTTGGGGAATGACATGGAGCACAATGCTTGGAGAGAGGTGGAATACCTGACGCATTCAGAGATGCTGGGTACACCTGGCTGGGCCTGTGTAAGCACAAGGTCTGCGACTGCCCGGAGAGGGAGTTCGCCCGGGTTGGAGCCTGGAACAATGGCCCAGCCGGCTGCCAAAAAGGGACAGACCCGAAGACAGGAGAAGCCTGCTTCGGCTTCCACGCCCCATGTGACCGATAAGCCACCTGCGGTGGTGAGCCAGGAGTCCGTGGAGGGGGAAGTAGTCTCCTTGGAGGACCTACCCATCCCTTCTGAGTGGCATGTGGAGGGAGGGCCTACCAGGGAGGAGTTCTGTAAGGGCCAGAAGGAGTGCCCTACCCATGAGGGGCTGAGGCGACAGGCCAAAGCCCAGGCAGCAGGGAACGTTGCAGGACACTACCACATTTACTGGGAGGACGGACTCCTCTACAGTGAACCTAAGGTACCTTTACCCGGTTCATCAAGGGCCTTGGTAGTCCCGCAACGATACCGAGCCTTTCTGTTGGAACTGGCTCATGAGATTCCCTTGGCAGGACACTTAGGTCAGGACAAGACCTTTGCTCGGCTTGTCCCCCACTTTTACTGGCCTCAGATGAAAGTGGCGTCTGACACCTACTGTCGGACATGTGTATCCTGTCAAGCCAGTGGGAAAACAGGGGTGAAGCTGAAAGCTCCCCTGGAACCACTACCTGTCGTTAGCACCCCCTTTGAAAGGGTGGGCATCGACATTGTGGGGCCATTGGATCCACCAAAAACAGCTGGTCATAGGTTTATCCTGGTTCTGGTGGATCACGCCACACGGTACCCAGAGGCAATTCCTCTGAGGACTGTCACTGCACCTGTACTGGCTAGGGCCCTGATGGGGATCTTCACCCGAGTGGGTTTCCCCAAAGAAGTTGTGTCCGACAGGGGGACCAACTTCATGTCAGCATACATGCGGGCAATGTGGAAGGAGTGTGGAGTGACCTACCGGTTCACCACTCCCTATCACCCCCAGTCAAATGGGCTGGTAGAAATGTTCAACAAGACCTTGAAGGGCATGATCAGAAGTCTGCCTGAAAGCCTGCGGAGGAAATGGGACGTCCTCCTACCCTGTTTGCTATTTTCCTACAGAGAAGTGCCACAGAAGGGAGTGGGCTTCAGCCCCTTTGAGCTTCTGTATGGGCACCCTGTACGCGGTCTTCTCAGCCTGGTGTAGGATGGATGGGAAAAGTCTCCCAGGAAGCCTCCCCAGGATGTGGTGAGCTACTTGCTGGCCTTCAGGAGCCAAATGGCGAAGTTGTGGAAGCAAGCTTCTGACAACTTGGAGGCCAGCCAGGCAGTAATGAAGGAGTGGTATGACCACAACTCTCACCCAGTGGAGTTGGAGCCTGGCCAGAAAGTGTGGGTGATGGAGCCTGGAGAGCTAAGTGCCCTCCAGGATCGCTGGACAGGCCCCTTTGAGGTGTTAGAGAAGAAGGGTAAGGCCACATATCTGGTGGACCTTAAGACCCCTCGACAGCCCCTACGGGTGCTACATGCTAATCGCCTCAAACCCCACCATGAGAGGCCTGAGGTCATCTTAATGATGGTGACTGATGGAGGAGAGGAAGCGGAAAGCGAACCTCTCCCGGACTTGTTTTCGTCTCAGGAAAAGGATGGGTCGGTGGAGGGAGTGATTCTCTCCCCGTCCCTAACTCCTGAACAGCGGGAGGACTGCCGCCAGATACTGGAGCAGTACTCTACGTTGTTCTCCCTTGTACCGGGAAGGACCCACCTGTGTATCCATGATGTAGACACAGGAGACAGCCCACCAGTGAAGTCAAAGACCTACCCGCTGTCAGACAAGGTGAAGACTAGCATCCACGGTGAGGTTACCAAGATGCTGGAGCTAGGAGTTATTGAACCTTCCAGTAGCCCCTGGTCCAGTCCAGTGGTTCTAGTGCCAAAAGCAGCTCCACCAGGCACCATTCCAGAACTGAGGTTCTGTGTGGATTACCGGGGACTGAACTCAGTTACCAAGACTGATGCTCATCCGATCCCTAGGGCGGATGAATTGATTGACCGGCTTGGAGCTGCCCAATACTTGAGTACCTTTGACCTCACTTCAGGGTACTGGCAGATCTCCCTGACAGATGGAGCAAAGGAAAGGTCAGCCTTCTCCATGCCTGAGGGACACTTCCAATTCTGTGTGATGCCCTTTGGGCTCAAGAATGCCGATGCCACTTTCCAGCGGCTGGTGAATCAGGTCCTCTCCGGAATGGAGGGTTTCTCCACTGCTTACCTGGATGACATTGCTGTCTTCAGCAGCAGTTGGGAGGACCATTTGCAACATTTGCAAGCAGTTCTCCAGGCCCTGAAACAAGCTGGCTTGACAATTAAGGCCAGCAAATGCCAGATTGGGCAGGGGTCGGTTGTGTACCTAGGCCACTTGGTGGGTAGGTGAACAGTGCAGCCCCTCCAGGCAAAGATTGAGGCAATCATGGCCTGGGAACCCCCCAAGACCCAGACTGAGGTCCGAGCTTTCCTGTGCCTCACAGGTTACTACAGTCGCTTTGTTAAGGGATATGGCACTATTGTAGCACCCCTCACAGAGCTCACATCCAAGAAACAACCTCAACGGGTAGTTTGAACAGAAGCTTGTCAGCAATCCTTTGAAAAATTGAAGCAGGCAATGTGTGCAGCACCGGTCCTGAGGGCCCCAGACTTCTCCAAGGAGTTCATTGTCCAGACAGACGCATCAGAACATGGCATTGGGGCAGTGTTATCGCAACTCAATGAAGAGGGTCTGGATCAGCCGGTAGTCTTCCTGTCCAGGAGACTGCTTCCCCGGGAACAGAAGTGGAGTGCAATTGAGAGGGAAGCTTTTGCGGTGGTGTGGGCTCTGAAGAAGTTACGGCCATACCTGTTTGGCTCGCACTTTCTGGTTCAGACTGACCACCGACCCCTTCGTTGGCTGATGCAAATGAAGGGGGAAAATCCCAAGTTGTTGAGATGGTCCATCTCCCTACAGGGAATAGACTTCCGGGTGGAACATCAGCCTGGAGTGGACCACGCCAATGCAGATGGTCTCTCTAGGTATTTTCGCCTTAGTGATGAGGACTCCCAAGGGGTTGGGTAGCTCTCCCCACTTTCAGCTGGGGGGGGACGCGTGTTAGACCTGTCTGCCTTTGGGTAGTCCCTCCAATTTATTATTTATTTTTGGCCCCTTTCTGCCCCTCATACCTCTTAATTTTTATGTCCACTGGATACTTTTGTGGTGTTGACCAGGGGGATAGATGCTCTTTCTGCCCTCATAGTTTTTACCAAAGGCCCAGGAGCCTTTTCTGACTAAAATTCACCCAGACCTACAAAATGGTGGACAACAACTGCCATAACTGCCACTCCTGAGGCTTGACTCATAGGGAAGACTAGGAACCCTCTAGAACCTTCTGGTCTCTTCTGGACCTCCTAGGGTCAGCCTAAATAAGGCCAGAACCAGGGCGGCCATTTTAGAGCTGGTCAGAGAAAAGGTGAAGTGGGTCTGGTCAGGAGTAAGGCGGCTAGTGAGGAGGAGCACGCACTGAGAGGGGAGAGATTGACCTATAGGCGGACTTCCCTTCCAGGCTGACGTGCCCCCTTACCTGTCTACCAAGCCCTGTGCCCATGGTAAACGCGCTTGTCCCCAAGTCATAACCCTGTCTGCCTCGGAGTACCCAACACGGAGTGAGAAGTGAGCTGAGAGTGACTTTGGCGTGTCACCGCCTCGGTGAGAGAATCGGATCCCCCTGCCAAGTGCGGAAGAACTTCCTGACTGTGTTGCAAGTTCAGGCCCCCACCCCTGCTGAGGTGCTGCGTTAAGTCGTGACTGCTGGCGCTGAGAGGAAAAAGCTTACTGTACAGCTGCCCGGCTCCGCGACCAAATCGCCCTTCAGGAAGGCTCCAGTGGCGAGTGAGGGGACGTTGTGGCGCCGGAAAAGGACTGCCGCAGGAAGATCCCGATGCCGGATGAGGAGAGGTGAGAACCCCAGAAGAGGTTGGCTGGAGGCGGAGCACGGCGTGAGAGGTCGGCGGAGGGCGGAGACCTGTGGGAGGAGTCGCTGCGGAGGAGTCGCTGTGGAGGAGTCGCTGAGGAGGGCGCGGAGGTTATCCAGGCGCCAAAGTGAGACGCGTTGCTACGGAGCACTGTTCCTCAGCCAGTGAAGTGCCAGGGGCTGCCGAGTGTGCCCCGGAGGAACGCCCACTCTTTTGACTGGGGAGAGGGCGAGGACCCCCCCGTTCACGGCAGAAGAGGCGCTTATAAGTGGAAGGGTCGGACGGAGTCCGTCCTCAGTAACGGCACGGCCAAGTAAGCCGGGAAGGTGGGGGGAGCAGCGGGACTAGCCCGAGAAAGCTGACTAAACTAAAGGATTGGGCAGCACTAGACTTGACAATCTGAGTAACAACTCACTCGTACAGCTCAGCCTGGTGCCAGGGATTTTCCTGCAGTAAGGTTTACCGTGCAAGGGAGCCCTAATAACCCAGCTGAAGCCCTGTAGCTCTTGAAGGTAGAGAGGGAGAGCTCCAAGTGGGAAATCTTCAGGGGAAAGGCTGCACATGTTTAAGGCATAGACTCTTGCTATTGTGGAGGGGACTTGAGTTAACATAAGCCAATGTGATTTAACTTGCCTATTCTATTCCAGCGTCAGTTATGTGTAACCTTCTTCTTTCATAACCAGGGGAAGGGCTCTCTGCCTGGTGGGGTTAGCTGGTAAAATTGTTAACCTCGAATCTTCTGGGGTACAGTTCCTGCCAGCCTGCGGTACTTGAAAGGAAATACATGGTGTTATGGTTTAATTGTGTGACAAGAGAATAATTTCAGGAGGAGGTATAAAAAAGTGTTATTGGAGAACTTTACTGTTGCTTATTACCTATTGAAAGATGTAAATGTTTACCTGCTCTATGTAGAAAAGCAATGAGGTTGTGAAAACTTAATTACATTTGATTGTGGAAATTTGGAAAACAAAGAATCTAAGAGAACTTTTATAAAACAGCTCATATTTTTCCAAACTTGGTGTAGTGTCTTTATTTTTATGTGGATGGATGTTCTATTACTGATGGGTATGACGCAAGCTTTGCACATGATCCTTGGAGTTAGGCCTTTCCCCTTAGTGCCAAGCTACCTTATGTGAGTTGGGAGTCTCTAGGTCCAACAGGTCACTATAAACAACAGTGTGAGTTTTCTACTTGAATATCTTTTGGATGCTAGTACATAATCAATAATAGAACGCATCTGTCGCCCATCAAAAGTGCTGCTAAACAATATTGGGGGCAAACTCAGTTTGTTGGCAAAACTCATATCAGCGGAGTACTTGATGGTATATAGTAGGTCCCCAAGAGGATTATGCATGAAATGGCTAGCATCAGTCCCATTCTCAGACGTCAAACCACATATACCTTGGTCAGCGTGTGGGCACAGAGCGGAGATTAAGTCCACTCCACAGATTACACACAAATCTTTGTTTGACTCCATTTGCAGGGTGCGCAATTCCTTTTGTAAGTGCTTCAAAACCATCTCTGCCTGGTTTTTTGAATAGTTATCATAAAAATTCAGAAGAACAGAGCGATATATATTATCAATACCTTATAATAAGTGTTTGAAGCTGTCAATTCTATTTTTCTAAAGTTCACCCTATGGGAAACATAAATATATAAACCCCCATTTTGCCTCCCGTTACTAGATGGTACCGCTGGGGTGTGAAATGCTTTATATCCATTATTATGCAACTTGTCAACTATCTAAGTTTCCTGAAAGCATAAACAATCAAATGCTTCTACAAAATCTAACCATGCAGGGTTGGTAAGTTTTGCTTGCAGGCCTGCCACATTTCAGAGTAGAACTTTACTTGAAGATGTCCTTCCCAGCCCTTGAATACCAGTCACAGTGCTTAGTTTATCTGTAACAGTACTGGTATGAGGTTCTGCAAGTACCCTTGCGTAATGGTAAAAATCAGGAGTATTTGGATCATTAGATGCATTTGTATCTATGGAGGGGATTCCCCGTGGTCATGGAGGGTCGATTTGAGAATTGTATTAAACAACACCTCTGCCTTATTTAATTCTTTAAAGGTACGTAGGATTTCATGTCAATCGATGTCCTCTAATGTGGGCAATATGCCAAATCTATTCTGCGTGGGAATGCTGAATGTGTATAGAGGGGGGCTATAAGGGCCTCTCGGACGGGGGTGCATTATCATACAGCTCAGGGCGGATAGAAGTAACCCAAGGGCAGTACATTAATGTATGAGGTTGTAATGCAATCGTTACCAAGTCTAGAAAGGATCTCATAAGTCAGCTGCGGCGTTCTAAAGGTCGGTATTATACAGTCACCAGAGAATGTTTTGTCCCTTCTCCCTACCCATCCAACTCTTCTTGGCATCTTAAATTCACCAAACAGGGCCTCTGTTAGCCCGGTTTTTGTTCCAAGCCAAAAGAGAGCCTGGTTGCTCAATGCATCCCAAGTTTCAGTCACCTGCGATGACAAATGGGGGGCAGTGGCCAGAACTATGTTATAGGGGGTAGCCACGGGTGGTAAATCCAGCCTAAAACCCTCATAAACAGGTTTGATTAAGCAGGAGGAACAAGTACTGCGGATTAGACCCAGTATCTAAAGAGGTTTTTACCCCTGTGTGTAGGTGCCTGTGGCCATTCTTATTGCTTGCATGTGTATTCGAAGAGTTTCAACCAGGTGCTATTTGGTTGTTATTATGAAACTCAGATATTCCTTTCTTTACATTCAGCTCAATATGATAGACCCCTTTTGAGATATAATCAGTCTGATAGGGTAGTACATCATTATCTATTCCTGCTGCCAACTTTTGTGTATTAGTCGTTGGGTTATTGGAAAGATCTCCTAAGCATCTCTTCAAAATGTCTTCCAAAGCCATCACCCTTGTCGTTAAATTAGTTAGGCATCAGTGAATTTTTTTTTAAACCGTCTATTTTGAGGCAAATTTTATCCTGATCCTCAGCCTGGCGAATTTTACCTGTAGTGTGAGTTAATGACCCTTTCCCCCTATTGTCAAGTTTAGGCGTGTTATCAGTTTTCTCCTTTGCTTTTTTTGCTGGAGCATTGGGCTTAATTGTGGAAGGTATTTTGACCAGGGTCTCTAGTGTGACCTCTGGGTTCCTAGGGTGCCTTAATGGTGGCTGTGTCGCTCGTTCCTGATCAGATACATAGATGTGATCGGACACGTCCTGCACACACAGGTTCGTATGAATTAAAGAATCTACATAAATAGTAGTATCTGGATGTGAAGAACGTGAAACTAATTATTCTGCGTTTGAGGTTCCCATAAGTCCCTCTCCCACCTTGATACCTTGGTTTAGCGTTTCTTCTACTGAATCTATTTGTTTTTACATGGTCCCTATGGCTCCCAATAGATATTTCATCATAGAGTTCTAGGATCCCCCTGCCGCCTTTAACGTGTTTTCAGCTTTCTTCTTACCTATAATTCGCACTCATGCAATTTAGGCTTAACCTTCTACAAATTGTAACACGTAAATATGAACCCCCCAACATTGTTTCTGGCAATCGAGTACTATCGAACTCTGGGATAACCATACAAATGATTAGCAGCCCGTAACAGAGGGCAACAATACCTAAATTGACAGACCTGAGGTCAAATAAATGTAAAGGAGTTAACAAAGTGTCTACCAGCACTCTTTATAGTCTGCTTGAGTCTCAGAATATTGCACAGATAGTTTCAGTTTGTATTACAGGCTGGACAGTGTCCCGCAATAAACTGCGAAAGATATGGGTAACTCACCCTCAATACTTGTTTGCCCCGTGAGAAATATCAGGGCAATGGCCCAGTCCGGCCTCATCCGGTCTAGGACGGGCCAAAACAGGCCCGTCTTGGCTCAGGCGCGTGCATTGATTGAAACATCGCTTATGAGTCCTAGATAGTGGCCCCAACCTCCTGCGAGGGATGACCTATGGGGCTTCGAATCCCCCTGTGAGCCCAATGGAGCAGCAAAACAATGGCAGCAGCAATCCAGAGCATCCTCATATACCCAAAGTGGGACACTCACCCTTGTATCAGGTGTTTCCACCTTGATATGCTCATTCAATTCTGCTGTCACCAGAAATTCCACCAGGTTCTGGCTAGCTATTGTTACTTCTGCTGCGCTGTCTAGCACCATCACAGCCCATTCTCCATTTAGAAGTTGAGTCCTCAGAATTCTGGAAATGTCTAACTTTGAGGCTTGCTACTTTCTTCTTTTTAAATTGAGATTTTGATGTTGGCTTCTCTACTTCCTTGGAAGTATAATCTGAAGTGCGTGGTGTGTCTTTGGACTTTGTACGCTCTTCTTTTCTGTGTGCTGACTGTCCTTCCCTTTCAACATTTCTTGGTGAACCCTGAAAGGAATGAGAGGAACTTGTATCAGTATCCTAATATCTGTCAGGTTTTTTAATGTTATCTCTATTCCTAAGGTTGCACCTCCTTTCAGAGGGCTCCGGTTGAGGAGACTGACTTCTGGACTGAGATGTATTCTTTTGTTTTTTTTTTGTTATCCCATTTCTTCTTGGAAGAATCAGGTGCTTGCTTGGTGTTATCCTTTTCAGGACCACCCATGAGTTGAGGTTTTATTACTCTAGCTTCCAAACTATCTCTACCTAATTCAACATAGGTGTCTTCAATAATTTTAGGTGATTCATGTTTCTGTTGTAAAGGAGTGAAATACCTCAGGCATTGGCATATTGCCACTACTGCTGCCACCCCTTTTATATTTGCTAATATTATAGCTGATACCTGAGCAAAATTACCTAATAATATCATCCCTAAGTTCAAAGCAGGTTCTGCTCCATACTCAGTTTGTATTTGTCTTAATACATCTGGTATTACTGCTAATGAAGGGATACCATGAATTCTGGTGTATATGGCAGCAAAAACTGTACCCCAAGTGGGACAATGCTCCATTTGGAGAGCTATTCCTATTGGCAAGCAGATTGTTAGCATTCTGTGTTTTTCTTGGGAGTTTGTGTGTGGAAAGACTGCCTCTAGCTCAGTTATTTTTGGAGCTATCCTGAATTGCATTTTCTCACGTTTAGTGGGCATTTTACCCATAACTGCGTGTAGCGTTTGTGGTGGAATTTTAGTTGTAGATCCCTGAATTTGTTCTGTTGGTGTAGCCCTTGTTGGCTGAAGTCTGAGTGTTGTCATCACGAACTGTGTCAGGTTTCTGCAAATTTGTATTACTTCTTTATGAAGTGGACGTAAGTCTGCTACTGGCGTTGAGTACATTTCTGGGTGCGGTGTGTAAGCCGGAAGGACTGGCCAAGTGGCTCCATCTCTTCTGAGCGGACCTAGTCTTACTTAGTCTTTTGTGTGGGGGAGGGCTACTTTAACCCAGTTTATGTGCTCCTAATAGGTGAGTGGAACTCCAATGTCCTCATACAGACAGTATTCTTCTGGTGTTTCATCTTCAGTGTAAGAATGAAGGGGCATATTACCAAGCAATAGCGATAATTCTCGCTATTGCTTGGTTAGAGACAAAAATTTACCACTGAGCTGCGGCGATTTTTATTGCAGATAAACCTTGGTATTACCAAGGTTTATCGCTAATGCGATAAAAATCGGCCGCAATGCATGAATATCGCTGAAAAGTCACCGATATTCATGCATTACCGAGCTAATGCTCTTAGCCATGTTATCCACCTCCCATTGGATTACATGGCTAAGAACTTCTCAGGGCAGGTGTTAGCTTTTGGAGATATTCGCGCTTAACGCGAATATCTCCAAAGGTTGGTAATAGGAGGTAGCGATGTTAGCGACTGTTTCCAGTCGCTAACATCTTGGCACGCCCACTTTGCATGTCATTAGTGATAAATATCACTGACATGCAAAGTGGGGCCCGAGATGGTCGCTATCTCCTACTAGCTGTCGCTAACTGGTGTTAGCGACAGCTAGGTAATAGGGAGATAATTTTATCTCCGCTTTCTTGGCTTTTAAAGCAAAAAAAGCGGAGAAAAACCCCCTTGATAATATGCCCTAAGTGTTTTTGATTGTGTATCTGCTGGTGGAAATTCAATCCATGAATAGAATACCTCAATCACGAATGTGACTGTCCCACCCCTAGCTTAGACCCCATAGTCCGCTAGTTTTCATGGAAGGGCAGTTCTAACATTTTCCTGAAATGTTGATTTCCCCTTCTACACCCTCCTCAACCCCTGCACCCACACGTAGTGCTGCGGCAGCGTAGCCTTCTTCAGTCATTGTTGAAAAAGTTTCAAGGGAACTGAGAGAAAGGTTTTATGCACAATAGGAACTGTTTGTCCTTCAAGCTTGATAAGCATACAGCCAATATGGAGGATATGCCTACTCAGCTGTGACGAATAGTTCCCTTCCCACTCCAGACATCTCTGGGGAAATGGGAGAAGGGGTCTCTGAGAACAGTACGAATGAACTACTCAGATTTTACTGTTAAATAAGTACCAAACCAACATTGGCTGTGCCATGTCATGGAGTTCCTATGAACCTATTTAGGATGTGTGCATTTAGACAACATACACTTTTAGGATTGGTGCACAGACCGATTCTAGACAGCCCCACCGGGTATGCTAGCTTGTGATACCAGCTAGCTCACAGTGCCACTAGAAATCCCTATTACCAAGGAGAGAATAGTTCTTGGCAACTATCGAACATGACAACCCGATTCCCCAGGATTGTGGAAACCGTGCAACACTTTTCGCTCAGTCACTTGTGCTCACTTTGTCTCAGAGAAATACACAGAATAAACGGTGGGAATGTTTTTCAATAAGCATTTATTGAACCAGCATCATTCTAGTAAAAAATAGGTGTGCTGAAACAACCATTAGACAGTAACAGATATAAAGGATTATAAGCACTAAAGGATGGTAGAGTTCTACCATTGTGCTAAAACAATGAATACAGGCATGTATATAAAATACGTGACAGCAGAATGTGTACTACTACGATGCGACCCTAACTAGATGTACCTAAGTGTACCTAGAATGTATATAGGTGTAAAAGCCAAGAATCCCTCTAGGATAAAGTCAACCAAATTACCTGAAGTGAGAGAGTGTGGGACCCCGTCTTGGTCTCGAGATAGACAACCCGCAAGAGATGTCAGATCACTGCGAGCTGGAGTGTCTATGTGCAGGATTCTCAGCGTCTCGCATCAGTGTGTCTGCATGGAAGTACTTTTTTCCTCTGACTACCTCATCAAAATATGGTGTTTATATACCCAAAGTGGTAACCTCAGGGGTTCTACCTTCCTGTGTCATATTGGATCTAGGATGACGGAAGGAATGACCCTTGTACATAGTTATTATGTAGGAAATAGTAGTCCTGCTGAGTTTCCAAGAATCCTCATGCATACTGGATGAGGCTAGTTTACAGGGAAAACCCTATGTCCTGTAAGCAGTACCCTAACTGGGTAAAATGTCAATCCCAAGAACCGTTATGTAGTGTAATGGTAGGGGAGAATATAGGTGAAAGGGTAGGTGAGTACCTGAGCCTATATTGGGGTACCTATATGGAACATAACACTATGTATCATAGTTTAGATGCCGACTCCTCAACTCAACGTAATCATCAGCATGATTGGATAGCTCAGATGATGCTGGTGAAGGCACAAGCTCCAGTTCAGGTAATCCCACAACTAGTCGTTTTTTAGACCGGGTTTAACAAAGCTGGGGCAACAGAGGGAATCAATGGAGAACATGGAACCCGTATTCAGGGGACCACCAGACATGTAGACAGTACTACAACTGGGATCCAGCTGGACAGTAGAACACAGAAGAATTCATGACATGATCAACCACTGTATCTCCTAATGATGTCGATATATTGGGAATTAATAATCTCTCTCTTGATAATATCAGCCCTCTACTGTGCATTTTCATCTTTAACCTATCAAACCATGGCTGAACAGTAATCAAATATCTCTTCTGAGCAAAGGGTTATCCTTTGTAATAACTAACCCTGGGCAAAGCACTACGCTCCGCACGCGTAGTTTGCGAAGTTTCCGCTGCTTTGCACTACGCGAATTGCACGTAGCACAGTGCAAACACGCGTAGCGTAGTGCAGCGGTCAATTTTTGCTTGTTCGCGGTCCTCAACGTCAAGTTGGCGACTGCGAGCAAGCAAATTGACTTTTTCCTCGTTCGTGATCAGCAACATCAAGTTGCCGATCGCGAGCGTGGAAAATAAACCTCCCGGCGAGATTCTCAACGCGGGAGGTCAGGTTTCTCATTGCAAGTGGTCGTGTATGCTTGCGACCGCTCACGATGAGAAACTACCTGTCTGCGTTGAGAAAGCTGCAACTCGAGTAAAAATCTACTCGAGCTGCAGAAAACTACAGCTCGCACTGTGCAAGATGCTGTTTTCAATGATTGCACAGTGCCGGATGCTTCTACGCACTGTGCAATCATTGAAAACGGCATCTTGCACAGTGCGAACAAGTTACTACGCAGTTCGTGTAGTGCGAAGTGCACTTCGTGTAGCTACGCATAGCGCTACTTCGCAAACTACGCCCAGGGTTAGTAATAACAGAGAAGGCAGATTTTTTACAAAATACAATCAGAACTCCATAGATTTTTCAAATAATAAGGTTAAGACACTTCTTTTAAGAAAGGTAGTCTTTGCCCAGCTCTTCTGCTTCTAATTTGCAACCAAATCATGTTTTACCCCACCGAATGAGCCATTAGTACAATATATAGTGCAGTTTTGTTTACACAATAAGTCTCTATCTGGGAGATTTTTGTAGATGATACAAAGCATGTCAAGGAAATTGTTACTGATGAGTATGATGAGTATGCAACTGTTATTATCTCAGATTATTAAGTATTCAAGAGAATTGAGATAACCATGTTATTTTTATGTTATTTTCTCCTGAGAGAGTAGTTGCATAGGCGTTGGGGTAACTTGGTACTCATCTTAGGAAAGGAAACTGGGTGGGTCATGCTAGCTCAAACAAAAAAAGAAGAAAAGAGTAAGGTCTTCAGCACTTTCCTAAAGTTAGATGGTAATTATTTAACCTCACCTAAAAAGACCCTTAAATCATTACATGCTACCGCACCCCCACCTCCGCTAAGCCTGGCATGCAATTTCTTTGAAGAATTCTGTACACTCCTAAAAGACTTCTTCTTACATCTGGTCACTTCCTGATAACTGGAGCCTTCAATGTGGCTTGAATACCAATCCATCCCCTCATCCAAAAAATCATAGACAAATACTCACACTTCATCATGAAAATCCTCACTCATTCCCAGGATGTTTCATCAAGTGTCA
Organism: Lissotriton vulgaris; assembly: GCF_964263255.1. Lineage (NCBI taxonomy): Eukaryota > Metazoa > Chordata > Amphibia > Caudata > Salamandridae > Lissotriton > Lissotriton vulgaris. The sequence continues at coordinate 700,766,541 of NC_141697.1, read as the reverse complement.
TGGCGGGGGTGAGAAGTTGGCCTGGCATATGCTGTCCACTATTCTAGTGGACACCTTGCATAGTCCAAACGACACCCTTATTGATGGTAGGTTTAAAGACAACCTGTATAGAAAGCTATCCTAGTGGCAGCTGTGGAGAGACGCATTCAGGCTAAGTCTTGAAGGAATGTAAAGCAGCTTATTTTACCAGTCTGTAATCTCAAGAATGACCAAATGAAAGGAGAGCCACACCAGGTATATATATAAAATATATGTATTTATTCTAAACATATCCCTCTAGTCTCTTTATGAGGCTAGAGGCAAAAGTACTTTCTATAAACTTATTTATCACAGTAAATTAGCACAATATACGTTGAGCCCTAGGGGTGTACCAAACCACGGGCCATATGTAGGTAGCCCAATACCAGTCGGTAACGGCTGAAATTACCGAATTTCGGCCGTTACCGACCGGTATTAGGCATTTGAGATGTAGAGGCCACATTTAAAGATTCGGTAATTTACCAAATCGGTAATTTAAGGAATCTGTAAATTACTGAATCCTTAAAATACCGATTCAGTAAATTACCGAATCCGGTAGTAGGGAGCACTTAAGTGAGTGCATTTCTGAGTTACGGATTCGGTATTTACCACCAATAAAAGTTGGTGGTAAATATCGAAAACCTTAGAAAAAGCAAATTTGTGCTCTTCCAAGAGTGGAATGTGGCAGACATACATGCCCTTAGGGCGTGTATGTGTGCCTCCTGTGCACACATGCACGATTCAGGGGTGCAACAGGGTGTCAATGTGACACTCTGCCACCCTTGAATATGCCCCCCCTATTACCGATTCGGTATTTACCGAATCGGTAATAGTGAATGGCATCCCATTCATTCCTATGGGGCTCTAGGCCCATAGTAATGAATGGGAATTACCGAATCGGTAAATACCGAATCGGAATTTACAGAATTTTACTGATTCTGTAAAATTTACAAATCAATACCTACATACCATTTACCGATTCTGAAATACCGAATTGGTAAAATTCGGTATTTTAGAATTGGTCAATTTAGATTACCTACATATGGCCCAATATATTAAGAAAGTGGTATGAGAACCACGACTGACATAGATACAAGGCGTAGAGCCTTTAGAACCGCTGAGGCCGCCAGGAACCACCCAAGGTGGTGACACAGGGGACCCATGGGGGACGCGTGCAGTGTCTAAGCACAGCCGCGAATCACCATTAACTTTCTTTGGGGAAAGTTGCGGTTGGAATTTTTAAGATAAAGGACACTTAGAAGAGGACTTGGAGCATACCCCTTTAGAACTAGGCAGTTCTAGAGTCAATACCCACGGGAGCACCAGAGTACTCGAGTTACGTCACCCAGGGAAGCCGGGTGCATAGGTGTCTTTTGTTGTCGGGTTTCGTCGTCCATTTCAATGGCGATCTGCTGCAAAGTGCTGCTGGCGACAAAGTCGAAAGTGTCCGGAGGGATCCAAGCCTGGATCAAGGATGATAAGAATCTGAAAGCAGAGGGGACAGAGTATGGGTCACTAGCCAGTGACCAGGAAGGCAATGAGCAGATGCCCACCGATGTCGGGTGATTTCAGGTGAAGAAGGTGAAGCTGGACTCTTCAGCCACGAGGACTAGGAGGTGTCAATGACAACCAGGAGCTGGATTCGAGCTGTCCCACAAAGGATGTCGAGTGCTGTCGTGTTGGTTTCCGGATTGGACCCAACAAGCCTTGGCAACAGTAACCCACACAGAAAGCAATGATTCGCTTCGGTGCAGACCAGCAAGGTCTGTGGGACTCACCACTTGGTGGGGAGTCAGGGCACTTCTGGAGCAACCAGGAAAGCCCATGAAGTTACCTTCGTGGGGACTCACCAGTTGACAGACCAGGGATCGCAAAGGGGCCTCAAGCAGAAATGCTAGAAGCAGGCTCACGGAGTGTAGGCCCAATATCTTCGGCGCAGATGGTGCTCGCGGCTTGGACTACAAGTAGCCCAGCGCACAACTTTGGGAAAGCTCGGGAATTTGATGCACTTGCAAATGTGCATGGTGTCCAGGAGTTCCGGTTCCACGTCACCCATGAGGGCTGCAGGCCTCAGCTTTGCTGGGATCTCAAGTCGTCCTCTGAGAAGTCTGGAAGTCCATGTTCTGAGTCACAAGTACTTCGGGGTCTGGCGGGAGCCTCGGAAATGGTGACCGGCAAGATGCTTCTTTGGTGCCTGTTTGAACAGGGGAGTCACTCCTGGACACCAAGGGAGATTCTTCCGTCTTTTAGCCGTGTAGAATGTCGAAGTTCCATGATATATGTTGCAGAGTTTCGTCCAGGTGTAATCTGAAGTCTCAAGGACTGGGGTCCCATACTCATACTAAGAAAGGGGGTTGGACATACTCTGGGGACCCACCTATGAGAGGGTGAGGAAATAGGGGCAGTTACACCTATTTCCTTTGTCCAGTTTCACGCAAGAGCACGGGCTGAGTGCCCCTGCAACTGATTTGAACTGGGGTATGCACAGGGGCACCAAGTGTGCCCCCAGCACTGTCTGAAAAGCATTCTCTGAATGCACCCACCCAGCCCCAATACACTAAGGCTTGTCTGGAAGGTGGTTACACCTCCCTCTGACAGGAAACCTATTGTCCAGGCCTCCCCTGACGGATTTTCGTCCAGCAGCAGGAGGTCAGACTGGTGCCTACGGCATCCATTTTGTGATGCCAGGGCTCTTTTAAACTATTACCAGTTAGACCAGTGTGTACATGTCTCTCCCTCTAGAGGGTGGAATTCTACCCCCGCCACCTAGACTGGGGGGGGGGGAGGGGTAGGATTCCAAAGTGTTTGACACCAAACACAACATGTTTCCATGTAGCCATTCCAAAGTTAGCATTTACCGCGAGGTTATAATGCACTTAAGAGTATATGGTCTGGCTTCATCACACAACAGCCTCAGAGAATAGATTCAGAAAGCTGCAGATGGGTCTTGCTCATGCATGGGCACCCTCCCACACAAAACCAAGCAGTCTGCCTTCAGGATTGATAAGGCCTGCCATAGGAGTGACTGATAGGTTTATATGTGTTAGTGATTAAAGGTAGATATAGGTAACCTATATCTTAGTAAGGGGTGCATGCACTACCTTACCCAGGCTGCAGTAGTGGTCCTGTGGTGCCATTTTGGAAGGCTTCCCAGGGGTGGCATAATACATGCTTCAGCCCCTGGTAGGCCTCTGGGGTACCTATGCCCTTGGTACCTAAGGAACCATATACTAGGGACTCACAAGGGTAACCCAAGAACCAATCTGGAGTGTACCTAAAGTACATGCAATCATTTTAGAGAAGAAGCAGCTAGGATGGGGTCCGGAATAGCAGGGCTCCAGCCAGACTAAAGTCGAAAAACTGTGAAACACCAGCAAAAAGCGGGGGTAACCATAGTAAGCAGATCCTACTCTCCCTTGTGGGGACACAGTAATTGGACCTGGCCTTTAAATATCCCATCTCGTGATCTCACTGCCATCTGGTCTGACCACCATATGTTTTCTTTCAAGATTAGTCCCCCACCTACAACACAGCAGAGCAATCGCACAATATGCCCCATTTGTACTACTCGATGAAAACAACTTCACTCTAAACCTCCACACCAATACCTGTCCCACTGCATTCTGGAATCCATGTGCACTGCCTGTTTTAAAAGTCTGGACACATGCTCCCCATGCCAAATGGCACTAACTGTGAAAGACATAATCCTTAGCTCTAACAGACTCTTAAACTTCTCAAAGAAGCAATGCCACGCCTAGATTCTGCAAAGCATAGATCCCCCTCACATGCATCTTCTTAGGCACTTAAGCCCACCCATACCTCCTACTACAAAGCAGTCCCCCATTCAATAAAGACTACTACTTGAAGCAAGTGACAGGCTATGCATACACAACAGCAACTCTACTCCCTCCCAATAGTTTTGCAGTTGAACTAGGCTATTTCTTCATCGACGTAGCACTAAAAATCAATTCCAACATTATCTTGAAACTCTCCATCACTTCAGACACTTCTCAGACTGTTGCAGGGATTCTGCTCCTAGAACAGAACTATGCTTGGAACCATGGAACATTAGTATGTAGGGAGTGAGTCACCATACCGCCTTAGTATCTATGAGCCCAAGTCCGACTAGCTATAGTGCCACATGTGCCCTCCTAACCTTAGCAGAGAAACACTGGCACCAAAGAACACAACATTCTTGACCCTCTCAGGGATTGTGGTAACAGGACACAATCTTCCGCTCTCTCACTCATACTTGTCCACAATAAAATAACTTGAGACACAAAGGAAGTTTAGAACATTTATTTAAACTTTCGTGCTCTGAAATGCAGTGTGCGTGCCACAATTTGAACACAAATGCATACTTAAAATACTATTAGCATGGTTAATAATCCATAGACCATAAAACGCCCTGTCATTTTATAGGACAGAGGAACCTAAACCCCCCTCCCTTGCTACTGGAGCTATACAATTATATATCAAAGATCTCTGGGATCACTAGCAGTCCCCGTACCTTAGCTTTCACAGATAGATGTTCTAGATCTCAGCAGACGCAGTGCTCTTATCTCCGAACTCTTGTCCCATGTATGTGTTTTTAGCTCCTGTGCTCATCTATATGATAGACTAGTATGCATATAAAAAACAGCTGCATTCTTCTGATCTGTCTATGTGTTTGTGCCTGGCAAGAAATAATATCAAAGGACATTGTTGTTTGACCTTGTCTATAGTGTTCAGACTAAACACCAGGAAAAGAACAGAATGCGAAAACATATGTGGGTTCCATTTGAAAGTATTATGTGGCACAAAAGCAAGCAAGTTTATATAGTAACACACGCTAAGGAAAATAATGGCTACAATTTGAACAGTTAGGCTATAACAGGAAAAACTACAATGGGCTGCGCAGGAAACACACGACAAGACAACACCATAGAACTGATGCCACAAACCTTTGAACTCTCAAAACAACTCAGGTGAGGCCTGCCCTGCTGACACTTGCAGATTCCCTTGCTCCCACCCTAACTTTATTCATGAAGAGGTGTGTCCAAATAGTGAAAGTTCTCCACCTCTAAAACACTTTATTGTCACTCCTCTCTTCAAAATGTTCACTCTTAACTCAGCTGACCCAACAACTCTCACCCCATTGCCCCTCCCACCGACCTCTGAAAGTATGGAGTAAGTTGTAACTTCCCAGCTCCTGTCCCATCTCATGTCCAACAGCATATAGACAATCAAAATTTTGGTGATGCATGAGATTGTAACACCTCTCCTAAATGTCAAGAAGATCATTGTTGAAAATGCTGATTCGTCTCGACCTGTCTGCTTCTTTTGATGCAATAAAGTTTTTCCAGCACAGCACACTGAGCGATCTTCTTGAGGGTGCTCATAAATCTCTCGACCACACTAATCAGCTGTGGCCAGAGAGGTGTGCTTTTTTTATGCTGACATTTAGATGAGTGAGAAAATCGTTCAATTCTCGATTACTGAAATTCTGGCCATTGTCAGATTTTAAAATTGAAAGAACACCTCATGTTGCAAAAATACTTTCTAATCTCACCATGACTCTGTCATGAGTAGTTCACAACAGATTTTCCACAAGGGAAAAATGAGAATATTCATCAACAATTACTAGTAGCCGATGTTCATTGTTAAGACGTCCCAAAAAAATCAATTGTAATCTTCACCCATGCATGTTTTGGAAGATCAGACATGTTTAAAAAATGCGCGGCTGTCATCGATGACAAGCAGTTGCACAAATGACATGTCTTTAATTTTTTTTCATCTCTTTTATTAAGACAAGGAAACCACACTCATTCCTGTAGAGCTCGTTTAGTAGCAACAACTCTACAATGTCCCTCATTGGCCAGTCCAATAACTTGTTGTCTCAGACTCTCTGGTTTTGCAATTCTCGACTTTCGTAAGAAGATGCCTTCTGAAGTAACTGAAAGTTTTTAATGCACATTTTTGAATTTCTGGTATTCAAGGTCATCATGAAAAGGTCTATTATATTTTCTCTACGATTGATGTGTGATAATGTCTTTAATTTTCAGCAAATCTCTCTCAGTGCTGCTCATAGCAGCAATGATTGTTCCACCGATATGGCAGCCGGGGTACTGGATTTCATGATGAAGTTAACATACGCATTAGCTGCTTTAGAAGTAGTGCCATGACACTGTTTTGGTACACTTGAGAAGTAGTCAGCAGGGTTTTTATCTTTTCCTGGACAATGCACAATCATATAATCATAATCCTGAAGTCTCAACTTCTACCTCTCAATGCAAGGGGGTAATTTTTGCTTTTAGATTGCAAAAATGGTGAGCAGTGCTTGGTAGTCGATGATAACTATGAAATGCTTTCCATACAGGAACACATTGAAATGCTCACAAGCCCACACCACTGTGAGACATTCTTTTTCAGGTTGTAAATAGGCACGTTCCCTCAATGGCAAACTTCGACTAGCATAAGCCACAGTGTGTCTTGGGGGATTAGGATGTCCAGTGTGCTGGGCGTGGATGGCACCCAACCCCACTGGATTTGCATCAACAACACCCATTGTCTATAATTTTGTATCAAAGTATGCCATTTCAGTGGTTATCAAAATTGCATGCTTGATTTTCTTGAAGCTATCTTCACATTCACTAGACCATTGAAATGGGCCATTTCGGTTTCACAGGTCTCTCAATGGGGCACTTACAGTGGCAAAATCACGTATATACCTTGAACAGTAACTGCCCATACCAACCAAAGATTGCATCATAGTTGCATCTTGTGGGAGAGAAGTAAATGACAAGGCTTCTACTTTATATGATTTTGGAGTCATCCCCCCATCAAAAAAGTTATAACCAAAGGACATGAGCTTGGTTTTATGGAACTCACACTTTGCTGCATTTGAAGTGAGACCTGCATCATCAAGTATACAATACACTTGGCTAAGAGCTTTATCGTGTTTGTTTCGTGTAGCCCCAAAAACTAGTATGTCATCACTGTAATTGAAAGCATTTGTGGCTGGATGTATTATGTGATGAATGACATCCTGAAAAAAGTTTTGCAGCTGGGGACACTCTGAAACTTAGCCTTTTATAGCTAAATAAAGAACTTGAGTCGAAAAGGTAGTAATGTAGCTGCAATTCTCTTCCACTTTGAGCCTGGGATACTCTGTTCAAATCAAGGGGGTAAACGATTTAGCACCATTCAGCTGCCGACCTGGGTGAGGGTCTCTTTCAATCACCTTATTTACTTGGGGCATATCAGCGCAGATGCGCACCGCTCCTACACTATCCTTTTTCAGCACTACCACTACGGGTGATACCCATGGCGTCGGACAAGTGGTTCACTCTATGATGTCATGCTTTAATAGTGCATAAAGTTCTTTCTCAACAGCCTCTTGTAAATGAAATCCAATTTAACAATTTAAATGAGCAAAAGGATACATTTCCTCATGTATGTGAAGTTGCACTTTTGTGGTCCTAAGTCTTCTTAGTCCATGAAATAAGAATGGAAACTGATTTGCTATCTCATGATAGGCAATGACAATTTAGTTTACAGAAATCAGCCCCATGTCAGCAGCAATACTGAAACTGAGTAAACATGTACTCGATAAAGTTCCTGGCAAGACATGAATTGGCGCTGGTATTTTCGTCTTTTTATGCTTTATATTTGCTATGAATGAACCTTGACTTTACAGTGGCTTTGAAGCAGCCCACGTATACACTTTAGTTTTTTATGGGGTTAACTATAGCACAGGAGACAATTCATAGTACTTTTATGCTGGCACAATGTTTATTGATGCATCACTGTCTATGATAAAAGCTATGAAGCACCCATTTACTTTCATATTGGTCTTGGGACAGTGTCCAAATGACTTTCACACTTTCATTTGTTGTCCTATCTTCGACCTGCAGTGGGCGTGTGCGTCGGACAGCCAGGGGCCGTCCAATCTGCGCAAGCTTCCGATTTGGCCGCACTCTGGCGGAATATCCGCCACGGCGAAGCGGTTAACGCCGCTTTGTTTTGACGATATGTCACTTCCTCACCTTGTGTTATTTTCTTTATCACTTCTTTTACTCCTTCAATTTGTAAATTATTTAGATAATTAATGATCTTTTTGTTATTTGCTTCTTCCAGTGCATCAATTAAATCACGAAGGTTTCAATCCAAGCAATCCATCTTTCACCAATATTTTGCTTTTTGGTGGTATCGAAGGGAGGCTGTGGTTTTAGGAATACAGCAGCATCATAACCTGTGGAACTTTCTGCTGTTGAGAGCAGAGCTCGCTCTGGCAGTGTCTGCTTCCCACTAGTACCAGCACCTTCATCAAGCACTAGCCGAGTGCTGAAACCTGGGCCAGTGCACCCTCCTTCCGGCCTTGAGACACTGTCTTTATCCTTGGTGGTGAGTGGCAGCTTTATATTTTTTGCACAGGTTCTTCACCCTTCTCACCACTTTGCATTGTACCTGGTGTCTACTACCGTTGGTGTTTGCATCAGAAATATTTAAACTTTTGGCACTTAGTTGCATTTGGCTATCACTGCTTTAAGCGCTTCTCTGTACCTGGTTGTCGCTGCCTTTAGCGTTGTTGTACTGTATTAATGACTGCTCTGTGTTAGGATGTGGTGCAGTATCGCTTGTCTTGACTTTACCAGCAAATTTCAAGCCGATGTCAAACAAGCTTTCTGTAAGACCTTCACTTTCTTCACAGGCCTTGCACTGGTTGGAGTGGTGCTTTAACTCCACGTACGCTAACCGTTGATTTTCAATTCGACTGAGGCGCACGTGACACGAGCAAGCAGTTTGCTGGACCATGCCAATCTCTCGAGGAGAGCACTCTTAGTTATTCGGGTTGCTTGGTTTATGTGATCCTTATCTCGTCGCCAGTTGAGGCGTCTGCTCCAGCCTGGGTACATGCAAATGATCACGCCACAAACAGAGCTTGGTATTACACGTCTTTATTCCTCAGTTTTGCAGCTGGGGACACTCTGAAACTTAGCCTTTTATAGCTAAATAAAGAACTTGAGTCGAAAAGGTAGTAATGTAGCTGCAATTCTCTTCCACTTTGAGCCTGGGATACTCTGTTCAAATCAAGGGGGTAAACGATTTAGCACCATTCAGCTGCCGACCTGGGTGAGGGTCTCTTTCAATCACCTTATTTACTTGGGGCATATCAGCGCAGATGCGCACCGCTCCTACACTATCCTTTTTCAGCACTACCACTATGGGTGATACCCATGGCGTCGGACAAGTGGTTCACTCTATGATGTCATGCTTTAATAGTGCATAAAGTTCTTTCTCAACAGCCTCTTGTAAATGAAATCCAATTTAACAATTTAATTGAGCAAAAGGATACATTTCCTCATGTATGTGAAGTTGCACTTTTGTGGTCCTAAGTCTTCTTAGTCCATGAAATAAGAATGGAAACTGATTTGCTATCTCATGATAGGCAATGACATTGTAGTTTACAGAAATCAGCCCCATGTCAGCAGCAATACTGAAACTGAGTAAACATGTACTCGATAAAGTTCCTGGCAAGACATGAATTGGCGCTCGTATTTTCGTCTTTTTATGCTTTATATTTGCTATGAATGAACCTTGACTTTACAGTGGCTTTGAAGCAGCCCACGTATACACTTTAGTTTTTTATGGGGTTAACTATAGCACAGGAGACAATTCATAGTACTTTTATGCTGGCACAATGTTTATTGATGCATCACTGTCTATGATAAAAGCTATGAAGCACCCATTTACTTTCATATTGGTCTTGGGACAGTGTCCAAATGACTTTCACACTTTCATTTGTTGTCCTATCTTCGACCTGCAGTGGGCGTGTGCGTCGGACAGCCAGGGGCCGTCCAATCTGCGCAAGCTTCCGATTTGGCCGCACTCTGGCGGAATATCCGCCACGGCGAAGCGGTTAACGCCGCTTTGTTTTGACGATATGTCACTTCCTCACCTTGTGTTATTTTCTTTATCACTTCTTTTACTCCTTCAATTTGTAAATTATTTAGATAATTAATGATCTTTTTGTTATTTGCTTCTTCCAGTGCATCAATTAAATCACAAAGGTTTCAATCCAAGCAATCCATCTTTCACCAATATTTTGCTTTTTGGTGGTATCGAAGGGAGGCTGTGGTTTTAGGAATACAGCAGCATCATAACCTGTGGAACTTTCTGCTGTTGAGAGCAGAGCTCGCTCTGGCAGTGTCTGCTTCCCACTAGTACCAGCACCTTCATCAAGCACTAGCCGAGTGCTGAAACCTGGGCCAGTGCACCCTCCTTCCGGCCTTGAGACACTGTCTTTATCCTTGGTGGTGAGTGGCAGCTTTATATTTTTTGCACAGGTTCTTCACCCTTCTCACCACTTTGCATTGTACCTGGTGTCTACTACCGTTGGTGTTTGCATCAGAAATATTTAAACTTTTGGCACTTAGTTGCATTTGGCTATCACTGCTTTAAGCGCTTCTCTGTACCTGGTTGTCGCTGCCTTTAGCGTTGTCGTACTGTATTAATGACTGCTCTGTGTTAGGATGTGGTGCAGTATCGCTTGTCTTGACTTTACCAGCAAATTTCAAGCCGATGTCAAACAAGCTTTCTGTAAGACCTTCACTTTCTTCACAGGCCTTGCACTGGTTGGAGTGGTGCTTTAACTCCACGTACGCTAACCGTTGATTTTCAATTCGACTGAGGCGCACGTGGCACGCGCAAGCAGTTTGCTGGACCATGCCAATCTCTCGAGGAGAGCACTCTTAGTTATTCGGGTTGCTTGGTTTATGTGATCCTTATCTCGTCGCCAGTTGAGGCGTCTGCTCCAGCCTGGGTACATGCAAATGATCACGCCACAAACAGAGCTTGGTATTACACGTCTTTATTCCTCAGTCTTGCAGCTGGGGACACTCTGAAACTTAGCCTTTTATAGCTAAATAAAGAACTTGAGTCGAAAAGGTAGTAATGTAGCTGCAATTCTCTTCCACTTTGAGCCTGGGATACTCTGTTCAAATCAAGGGGGTAAACGATTTAGCACCATTCAGCTGCCGACCTGGGTGAGGGTCTCTTTCAATCACCTTATTTACTTGGGGCATATCAGCGCAGATGCGCACCGCTCCTACACTATCCTTTTTCAGCACTACCACTATGGGTGATACCCATGGCGTCGGACAAGTGGTTCACTCTATGATGTCATGCTTTAATAGTGCATAAAGTTCTTTCTCAACAGCCTCTTGTAAATGAAATCCAATTTAACAATTTAATTGAGCAAAAGGATACATTTCCTCATGTATGTGAAGTTGCACTTTTGTGGTCCTAAGTCTTCTTAGTCCATGAAATAAGAATGGAAACTGATTTGCTATCTCATGATAGGCAATGACATTGTAGTTTACAGAAATCAGCCCCATGTCAGCAGCAATACTGAAACTGAGTAAACATGTACTCAATAAAGTTCCTGGCAAGACATGAATTGGCGCTCGTATTTTCGTCTTTTTATGCTTTATATTTGCTATGAATGAACCTTGACTTTACAGTGGCTTTGAAGCAGCCCACGTATACACTTTAGTTTTTTATGGGGTTAACTATAGCACAGGAGACAATTCATAGTACTTTTATGCTGGCACAATGTTTATTGATGCATCACTGTCTATGATAAAAGCTATGAAGCACCCATTTACTTTCATATTGGTCTTGGGACAGTGTCCAAATGACTTTCACACTTTCATTTGTTGTCCTATCTTCGACCTGCAGTGGGCGTGTGCGTCGGACAGCCAGGGGCCGTCCAATCTGCGTAAGCTTCCGATTTGGCCGCACTCTGGCGGAATATCCGCCACGGCGAAGCGGTTAACGCCGCTTTGTTTTGACGATATGTCACTTCCTCACCTTGTGTTATTTTCTTTATCACTTCTTTTACTCCTTCAATTTGTAAATTATTTAGATAATTAATGATCTTTTTGTTATTTGCTTCTTCCAGTGCATCAATTAAATCACGAAGGTTTCAATCCAAGCAATCCATCTTTCACCAATATTTTGCTTTTTGGTGGTATCGAAGGGAGGCTGTGGTTTTAGGAATACAGCAGCATCATAACCTGTGGAACTTTCTGCTGTTGAGAGCAGAGCTCGCTCTGGCAGTGTCTGCTTCCCACTAGTACCAGCACCTTCATCAAGCACTAGCCGAGTGCTGAAACCTGGGCCAGTGCACCCTCCTTCCGGCCTTTAGACACTGTCTTTATCCTTGGTGGTGAGTGGCAGCTTTATATTTTTTGCACAGGTTCTTCACCCTTCTCACCACTTTGCATTGTACCTGGTGTCTACTACCGTTGGTGTTTGCATCAGAAATATTTAAACTTTTGGCACTTAGTTGCATTTGGCTATCACTGCTTTAAGCGCTTCTCTGTACCTGGTTGTCGCTGCCTTTAGCGTTGTCGTACTGTATTAATGACTGCTCTGTGTTAGGATGTGGTGCAGTATCGCTTGTCTTGACTTTACCAGCAAATTTCAAGCCGATGTCAAACAAGCTTTCTGTAAGACCTTCACTTTCTTCACAGGCCTTGCACTGGTTGGAGTGGTGCTTTAACTCCACGTACGCTAACCGTTGATTTTCAATTCGACTGAGGCGCACGTGGCACGCGCAAGTAGTTTGCTGGACCATGCCAATCTCTCGAGGAGAGCACTCTTAGTTATTCGGGTTGCTTGGTTTATGTGATCCTTATCTCGTCGCCAGTTGAGGCGTCTGCTCCAGCCTGGGTACATGCAAATGATCACGCCACAAACAGAGCTTGGTATTACACGTCTTTATTCCTCAGTTTTGCAGCTGGGGACACTCTGAAACTTAGCCTTTTATAGCTAAATAAAGAACTTGAGTCGAAAAGGTAGTAATGTAGATGCAATTCTCTTCCACTTTGAGCCTGGGATACTCTGTTCAAATCAAGGGGGTAAACGATTTAGCACCATTCAGCTGCCGACCTGGGTGAGGGTCTCTTTCAATCACCTTATTTACTTGGGGCATATCAGCGCAGATGCGCACCGCTCCTACACTATCCTTTTTCAGCACTACCACTATGGGTGATACCCATGGCGTCGGACAAGTGGTTCACTCTATGATGTCATGCTTTAATAGTGCATAAAGTTCTTTCTCAACAGCCTCTTGTAAATGAAATCCAATTTAACAATTTAATTGAGCAAAAGGATACATTTCCTCATGTATGTGAAGTTGCACTTTTGTGGTCCTAAGTCTTCTTAGTCCATGAAATAAGAATGGAAACTGATTTGCTATCTCATGATAGGCAATGACATTGTAGTTTACAGAAATCAGCCCCATGTCAGCAGCAATACTGAAACTGAGTAAACATGTACTCGATAAAGTTCCTGGCAAGACATGAATTGGCGCTCGTATTTTCGTCTTTTTATGCTTTATATTTGCTATGAATGAACCTTGACTTTACAGTGGCTTTGAAGCAGCCCACGTATACACTTTAGTTTTTTATGGGGTTAACTATAGCACAGGAGACAATTCATAGTACTTTTATGCTGGCACAATGTTTATTGATGCATCACTGTCTATGATAAAAGCTATGAAGCACCCGTTTACTTTCATATTGGTCTTGGGACAGTGTCCAAATGACTTTCACACTTTCATTTGTTGTCCTATCTTCGACCTGCAGTGGGCGTGTGCGTCGGACAGCCAGGGGCCGTCCAATCTGCGCAAGCTTCCGATTTGGCCGCACTCTGGCGGAATATCCGCCACGGCGAAGCGTTAACGCCGCTTTGTTTTGACGATATGTCACTTCCTCACCTTGTGTTATTTTCTTTATCACTTCTTTTACTCCTTCAATTTGTAATATATTTAGATAATTAATGATCTTTTTGTTATTTGCTTCTTCCAGTGCATCAATTAAATCACGAAGGTTTCAATCCAAGCAATCCATCTTTCACCAATATTTTGCTTTTTGGTGGTATCGAAGGGAGGCTGTGGTTTTAGGAATACAGCAGCATCATAACCTGTGGAACTTTCTGCTGTTGAGAGCAGAGCTCGCTCTGGCAGTGTCTGCTTCCCACTAGTACCAGCACCTTCATCAAGCACTAGCCGAGTGCTGAAACCTGGGCCAGTGCACCCTCCTTCCAGCCTTGAGACACTGTCTTTATCCTTGGTGGTGAGTGGCAGCTTTATATTTTTTGCACAGGTTCTTCACCCTTCTCACCACTTTGCATTGTACCTGGTGTCTACTACCGTTGGTGTTTGCATCAGAAATATTTAAACTTTTGGCACTTAGTTGCATTTGGCTATCACTGCTTTAAGCGCTTCTCTGTACCTGGTTGTCGCTGCCTTTAGCGTTGTCGTACTGTATTAATGACTGCTCTGTGTTAGGATGTGGTGCAGTATCGCTTGTCTTGACTTTACCAGCAAATTTCAAGCCGATGTCAAACAAGCTTTCTGTAAGACCTTCACTTTCTTCACAGGCCTTGCACTGATTGGAGTGGTGCTTTAACTCCACGTACGCTAACCGTTGATTTTCAATTCGACTGAGGCGCACGTGGCACGCGCAAGTAGTTCGCTGGACCATGCCAATCTCTCGAGGAGAGCACTCTTAGTTATTCGGGTTGCTTGGTTTATGTGATCCTTATCTCGTCGCCAGTTGAGGCGTCTGCTCCAGCCTGGGTACATGCAAATGATCACGCCACAAACAGAGCTTGGTATTACACGTCTTTATTCCTCAGTTTTGCAGCTGGGGACACTCTGAAACTTAGCCTTTTATAGCTAAATAAAGAACTTGAGTCGAAAAGGTAGTAATGTAGATGCAATTCTCTTCCACTTTGAGCCTGGGATACTCTGTTCAAATCAAGGGGGTAAACGATTTAGCACCATTCAGCTGCCGACCTGGGTGAGGGTCTCTTTCAATCACCTTATTTACTTGGGGCATATCAGCGCAGATGCGCACCGCTCCTACACTATCCTTTTTCAGCACTACCACTATGGGTGATACCCATGGAGTCGGACAAGTGGTTCACTCTATGATGTCATGCTTTAATAGTGCATAAAGTTCTTTCTCAACAGCCTCTTGTAAATGAAATCCAATTTAACAATTTAATTGAGCAAAAGGATACATTTCCTCATGTATGTGAAGTTGCACTTTTGTGGTCCTAAGTCTTCTTAGTCCATGAAATAAGAATGGAAACTGATTTGCTATCTCATGATAGGCAATGACATTGTAGTTTACAGAAATCAGCCCCATGTCAGCAGCAATACTGAAACTGAGTAAACATGTACTCGATAAAGTTCCTGGCAAGACATGAATTGGCGCTCGTATTTTCGTCTTTTTATGCTTTATATTTGCTATGAATGAACCTTGACTTTACAGTGGCTTTGAAGCAGCCCACGTATACACTTTAGTTTTTTATGGGGTTAACTATAGCACAGGAGACAATTCATAGTACTTTTATTCTGGCACAATGTTTATTGATGCATCACTGTCTATGATAAAAGCTATGAAGCACCCATTTACTTTCATATTGGTCTTGGGACAGTGTCCAAATGACTTTCACACTTTCATTTGTTGTCCTATCTTCGACCTGCAGTGGGCGTGTGCGTCGGACAGCCAGGGGCCGTCCAATCTGCGCAAGCTTCCGATTTGGCCGCACTCTGGCAGAATATCCGCCACGGTGAAGCGGTTAACGCCGCTTTCTTTTGACGATATGTCACTTCGTCACCTTGTGTTATTTTCTTTATCACTTCTTTTACTCCTTCAATTTGTAAATTATTTAGATAATTAATGATCTTTTTGTTATTTGCTTCTTCCAGTGCATCAATTAAATCACGAAGGTTTCAATCCAAGCAATCCATCTTTCACCAATATTTTGCTTTTTGGTGGTATCGAAGGGAGGCTGTGGTTTTAGGAATACAGCAGCATCATAACCCGTGGAACTTTCTGCTATTGAGAGCAGAGCTCGCTCTGGCAGTGTCTGCTTCCCACTAGTACCAGCACCTTCATCAAGCACTAGCCGAGTGCTGAAACCTGGGCCAGTGCACCCTCCTTCCGGCCTTGAGACACTGTCTTTATCCTTGGTGGTGAGTGGCAGCTTTATATTTTTTGCACAGGTTCTTCACCCTTCTCACCACTTTGCATTGTACCTGGTGTCTACTACCGTTGGTGTTTGCATCAGAAATATTTAAACTTTTGGCACTTAGTTGCATTTGGCTATCACTGCTTTAAGCGCTTCTCTGTACCTGGTTGTCGCTGCCTTTAGCGTTGTCGTACTGTATTAATGACTGCTCTGTGTTAGGATGTGGTGCAGTATCGCTTGTCTTGACTTTACCAGCAAATTTCAAGCCGATGTCAAACAAGCTTTCTGTAAGACCTTCACTTTCTTCACAGGCCTTGCACTGGTTGGAGTGGTGCTTTAACTCCACGTACGCTAACCGTTGATTTTCAATTCGACTGAGGCGCACGTGGCACGCGCAAGCAGTTTGCTGGACCATGCCAATCTCTCGAGGAGAGCACTCTTAGTTATTCGGGTTGCTTTGTTTATGTGATCCTTATCTCGTCGCCAGTTGAGGCGTCTGCTCCAGCCTGGGTACATGCAAATGATCACGCCACAAACAGAGCTTGGTATTACACGTCTTTATTCCTCAGTTTTGCAGCTGGGGACACTCTGAAACTTAGCCTTTTATAGCTAAATAAAGAACTTGAGTCGAAAAGGTAGTAATGTAGCTGCAATTCTCTTCCACTTTGAGCCTGGGATACTCTGTTCAAATCAAGGGGGTAAACGATTTAGCACCATTCAGCTGCCGACCTGGGTGAGGGTCTCTTTCAATCACCTTATTTACTTGGGGCATATCAGCGCAGATGCGCACCGCTCCTACACTATCCTTTTTCAGCACTACCACTACGGGTGATACCCATGGCGTCGGACAAGTGGTTCACTCTATAATGTCATGCTTTAATAGTGCATAAAGTTCTTTCTCAACAGCCTCTTGTAAATGAAATCCAATTTAACAATTTAATTGAGCAAAAGGATACATTTCCTCATGTATGTGAAGTTGCACTTTTGTGGTCCTAAGTCTTCTTAGTCCATGAAATAAGAATGGAAACTGATTTGCTATCTCATGATAGGCAATGACATTGTAGTTTACAGAAATCAGCCCCATGTCAGCAGCAATACTGAAACTGAGTAAACATGTACTCGATAAAGTTTCTGGCAAGACATGAATTGGCGCTCGTATTTTCGTCTTTTTATGCTTTATATTTGCTATGAATGAACCTTGACTTTACAGTGGCTTTGAAGCAGCCCACGTATACACTTTAGTTTTTTATGGGGTTAACTATAGCACAGGAGACAATTCATAGTACTTTTATGCTGGCACAATGTTTATTGATGCATCACTGTCTATGATAAAAGCTATGAAGCACCCATTTACTTTCATATTGGTCTTGGGACAGTGTCCAAATGACTTTCACACTTTCATTTGTTGTCCTATCTTCGACCTGCAGTGAGCGTGTGCGTCGGACAGCCAGGGGCCGTCCAATCTGCGCAAGCTTCCGATTTGGCCGCACTCTGGCGGAATATCCGCCACGGCGAAGCGGTTAACGCCGCTTTGTTTTGACGATATGTCACTTAGTCACCTTGTGTTATTTTCTTTATCACTTCTTTTACTACTTCAATTTGTAAATTATTTAGATAATTAATGATCTTTTTGTTATTTGCTTCTTCCAGTGCATCAATTAAATCACGAAAGTTTCAATCCAAGCAATCCATCTTTCACCAATATTTTGCTTTTTGGTGGTATCGAAGGGAGGCTGTGGTTTTAGGAATACAGCAGCATCATAACCTGTGGAACTTTCTGCTGTTGAGAGCAGAGCTCGCTCTGGCAGTGTCTGCTTCCCACTAGTACCAGCACCTTCATCAAGCACTAGCCGAGTGCTGAAACCTGGGCCAGTGCACCCTCCTTCCGGCCTTGAGACACTGTCTTTATCCTTGGTGGTGAGTGGCAGCTTTATATTTTTTGCACAGGTTCTTCACCCTTCTCACCACTTTGCATTGTACCTGGTGTCTACTACCGTTGGTGTTTGCATCAGAAATATTTAAACTTTTGGCACTTAGTTGCATTTGGCTATCACTGCTTTAAGCGCTTCTCTGTACCTGGTTGTCGCTGCCTTTAGCGTTGTCGTACTGTATTAATGACTGCTCTGTGTTAGGATGTGGTGCAGTATCGCTTGTCTTGACTTTACCAGCAAATTTCAAGCCGATGTCAAACAAGCTTTCTGTAAGACCTTCACTTTCTTCACAGGCCTTGCACTGGTTGGAGTGGTGCTTTAACTCCACGTACGCTAACCGTTGATTTTCAATTCGACTGAGGCGCACGTGGCACGCGCAAGCAGTTTGCTGGACCATGCCAATCTCTCGAGGAGAGCACTCTTAGTTATTCGGGTTGCTTGGTTTATGTGATCCTTATCTCGTCGCCAGTTGAGGCGTCTGCTCCAGCCTGGGTACATGCAAATGATCACGCCACAAACAGAGCTTGGTATTACACGTCTTTATTCCTCAGTCTTGCAGCTGGGGACACTCTGAAACTTAGCCTTTTATAGCTAAATAAAGAACTTGAGTCGAAAAGGTAGTAATGTAGCTGCAATTCTCTTCCACTTTGAGCCTGGGATACTCTGTTCAAATCAAGGGGGTAAACGATTTAGCACCATTCAGCTGCCGACCTGGGTGAGGGTCTCTTTCAATCACCTTATTTACTTGGGGCATATCAGCGCAGATGCGCACCGCTCCTACACTATCCATTTTCAGCACTACCACTATGGGTGATACCCATGGCGTCGGACAAGTGGTTCACTCTATGATGTCATGCTTTAATAGTGCATAAAGTTCTTTCTCAACAGCCTCTTGTAAATGAAATCCAATTTAACAATTTAACTGAGCAAAAGGATACATTTCCTCATGTATGTGAAGTTGCTATTTTGTGGTCCTAAGTCTTCTTAGTCCATGAAATAAGAATGGAAACTGATTTGCTATCTCATGATAGGCAATGACATTGTAGTTTACAGAAATCAGCCCCATGTCAGCAGCAATACTGAAACTGAGTAAACATGTACTCGATAAAGTTCCTGGCAAGACATGAATTGGCGCTCGTATTTTCGTCTTTTTATGCTTTATATTTGCTATGAATGAACCTTGAATTTACAGTGGCTTTGAAGCAGCCCACGTATACACTTTAGTTTTTTATGGGGTTAACTATAGCACAGGAGACAATTCATAGTACTTTTATGCTGGCACAATGTTTATTGATGCATCACTGTCTATGATAAAAGCTATGAAGCACCCATTTACTTTCATATTGGTCTTGGGACAGTGTCCAAATGACTTTCACACTTTCATTTGTTGTCCTATCTTCGACCTGCAGTGGGCGTGTGCGTCGGACAGCCAGGGGCCGTCCAATCTGTGCAAGCTTCCGATTTGGCCGCACTCTGGCGGAATATCCGCCACGGCTAAGCGGTTAACGCCGCTTTGTTTTGACGATATGTCACTTCCTCACCTTGTGTTATTTTCTTTATCACTTCTTTTACTCCTTCAATTTGTAAATTATTTAGATAATTAATGATCTTTTTGTTATTTGCTTCTTCCAGTGCATCAATTAAATCACGAAGGTTTCAATCCAAGCAATCCATCTTTCACCAATATTTTGCTTTTTGGTGGTATCGAAGGGAGGCTGTGGTTTTAGGAATACAGCAGCATCATAACCTGTGGAACTTTCTGCTGTTGAGAGCAGAGCTCGCTCTGGCAGTGTCTGCTTCCCACTAGTACCAGCACCTTCATCAAGCACTAGCCGAGTGCTGAAACCTGGGCCAGTGCACCCTCCTTCCGGCCTTGAGACACTGTCTTTATCCTTGGTGGTGAGTGGCAGCTTTATATTTTTTGCACAGGTTCTTCACCCTTCTCACCACTTTGCATTGTACCTGGTGTCTACTACCGTTGGTGTTTGCATCAGAAATATTTAAACTTTTGGCACTTAGTTGCATTTGGCTATCACTGCTTTAAGCGCTTCTCTGTACCTGGTTGTCGCTGCCTTTAGCGTTGTCGTACTGTATTAATGACTGCTCTGTGTTAGGATGTGGTGCAGTATCGCTTGTCTTGACTTTACCAGCAAATTTCAAGCCGATGTCAAACAAGCTTTCTGTAAGACCTTCACTTTCTTCACAGGCCTTGCACTGGTTGGAGTGGTGCTTTAACTCCACGTACGCTAACCGTTGATTTTCAATTCGACTGAGGCGCACGTGGCACGCGCAAGTAGTTTGCTGGACCATGCCAATCTCTCGAGGAGAGCACTCTTAGTTATTCGGGTTGCTTGGTTTATGTGATCCTTATCTCGTCGCCAGTTGAGGCGTCTGCTCCAGCCTGGGTACATGCAAATGATCACGCCACAAACAGAGCTTGGTATTACACGTCTTTATTCCTCAGTTTTGCAGCTGGGGACACTCTGAAACTTAGCCTTTTATAGCTAAATAAAGAACTTGAGTCGAAAAGGTAGTAATGTAGATGCAATTCTCTTCCACTTTGAGCCTGGGATACTCTGTTCAAATCAAGGGGGTAAACGATTTAGCACCATTCAGCTGCCGACCTGGGTGAGGGTCTCTTTCAATCACCTTATTTACTTGGGGCATATCAGCGCAGATGCGCACCGCTCCTACACTATCCTTTTTCAGCACTACCACTATGGGTGATACCCATGGCGTCGGACAAGTGGTTCACTCTATGATGTCATGCTTTAATAGTGCATAAAGTTCTTTCTCAACAGCCTCTTGTAAATGAAATCCAATTTAACAATTTAATTGAGCAAAAGGATACATTTCCTCATGTTTGTGAAGTTGCACTTTTGTGGTCCTAAGTCTTCTTAGTCCATGAAATAAGAATGGAAACTGATTTGCTATCTCATGATAGGCAATGACATTGTAGTTTACAGAAATCAGCCCCATGTCAGCAGCAATACTGAAACTGAGTAAACATGTACTCGATAAAGTTCCTGGCAAGACATGAATTGGCGCTCGTATTTTCGTCTTTTTATGCTTTATATTTGCTATGAATGAACCTTGACTTTACAGTGGCTTTGAAGCAGCCCACGTATACACTTTAGTTTTTTATGGGGTTAACTATAGCACAGGAGACAATTCATAGTACTTTTATGCTGGCACAATGTTTATTGATGCATCACTGTCTATGATAAAAGCTATGAAGCACCCGTTTACTTTCATATTGGTCTTGGGACAGTGTCCAAATGACTTTCACACTTTCATTTGTTGTCCTATCTTCGACCTGCAGTGGGCGTGTGCGTCGGACAGCCAGGGGCCGTCCAATCTGCGCAAGCTTCCGATTTGGCCGCACTCTGGCGGAATATCCGCCACGGCGAAGCGTTAACGCCGCTTTGTTTTGACGATATGTCACTTCCTCACCTTGTGTTATTTTCTTTATCACTTCTTTTACTCCTTCAATTTGTAATATATTTAGATAATTAATGATCTTTTTGTTATTTGCTTCTTCCAGTGCATCAATTAAATCACGAAGGTTTCAATCCAAGCAATCCATCTTTCACCAATATTTTGCTTTTTGGTGGTATCGAAGGGAGGCTGTGGTTTTAGGAATACAGCAGCATCATAACCTGTGGAACTTTCTGCTGTTGAGAGCAGAGCTCGCTCTGGCAGTGTCTGCTTCCCACTAGTACCAGCACCTTCATCAAGCACTAGCCGAGTGCTGAAACCTGGGCCAGTGCACCCTCCTTCCAGCCTTGAGACACTGTCTTTATCCTTGGTGGTGAGTGGCAGCTTTATATTTTTTGCACAGGTTCTTCACCCTTCTCACCACTTTGCATTGTACCTGGTGTCTACTACCGTTGGTGTTTGCATCAGAAATATTTAAACTTTTGGCACTTAGTTGCATTTGGCTATCACTGCTTTAAGCGCTTCTCTGTACCTGGTTGTCGCTGCCTTTAGCGTTGTCGTACTGTATTAATGACTGCTCTGTGTTAGGATGTGGTGCAGTATCGCTTGTCTTGACTTTACCAGCAAATTTCAAGCCGATGTCAAACAAGCTTTCTGTAAGACCTTCACTTTCTTCACAGGCCTTGCACTGATTGGAGTGGTGCTTTAACTCCACGTACGCTAACCGTTGATTTTCAATTCGACTGAGGCGCACGTGGCACGCGCAAGTAGTTTGCTGGACCATGCCAATCTCTCGAGGAGAGCACTCTTAGTTATTCGGGTTGCTTGGTTTATGTGATCCTTATCTCGTCGCCAGTTGAGGCGTCTGCTCCAGCCTGGGTACATGCAAATGATCACGCCACAAACAGAGCTTGGTATTACACGTCTTTATTCCTCAGTTTTGCAGCTGGGGACACTCTGAAACTTAGCCTTTTATAGCTAAATAAAGAACTTGAGTCGAAAAGGTAGTAATGTAGATGCAATTCTCTTCCACTTTGAGCCTGGGATACTCTGTTCAAATCAAGGGGGTAAACGATTTAGCACCATTCAGCTGCCGACCTGGGTGAGGGTCTCTTTCAATCACCTTATTTACTTGGGGCATATCAGCGCAGATGCGCACCGCTCCTACACTATCCTTTTTCAGCACTACCACTATGGGTGATACCCATGGAGTCGGACAAGTGGTTCACTCTATGATGTCATGCTTTAATAGTGCATAAAGTTCTTTCTCAACAGCCTCTTGTAAATGAAATCCAATTTAACAATTTAATTGAGCAAAAGGATACATTTCCTCATGTATGTGAAGTTGCACTTTTGTGGTCCTAAGTCTTCTTAGTCCATGAAATACGAAATGGAAACTGATTTGCTATCTCATGATAGGCAATGACATTGTAGTTTACAGAAATCAGCCCCATGTCAGCAGCAATACTGAAACTGAGTAAACATGTACTCGATAAAGTTCCTGGCAAGACATGAATTGGCGCTCGTATTTTCGTCTTTTTATGCTTTATATTTGCTATGAATGAACCTTGACTTTACAGTGGCTTTGAAGCAGCCCACGTATACACTTTAGTTTTTTATGGGGTTAACTATAGCACAGGAGACAATTCATAGTACTTTTATTCTGGCACAATGTTTATTGATGCATCACTGTCTATGATAAAAGCTATGAAGCACCCATTTACTTTCATATTGGTCTTGGGACAGTGTCCAAATGACTTTCACACTTTCATTTGTTGTCCTATCTTCGACCTGCAGTGGGCGTGTGCGTCGGACAGCCAGGGGCCGTCCAATCTGCGCAAGCTTCAGATTTGGCCGCACTCTGGCAGAATATCCGCCACGGTGAAGCGGTTAACGCCGCTTTGTTTTGACGATATGTCACTTCGTCACCTTGTGTTATTTTCTTTATCACTTCTTTTACTCCTTCAATTTGTAAATTATTTAGATAATTAATGATCTTTTTGTTATTTGCTTCTTCCAGTGCATCAATTAAATCACGAAGGTTTCAATCCAAGCAATCCATCTTTCACCAATATTTTGCTTTTTGGTGGTATCGAAGGGAGGCTGTGGTTTTAGGAATACAGCAGCATCATAACCCGTGGAACTTTCTGCTATTGAGAGCAGAGCTCGCTCTGGCAGTGTCTGCTTCCCACTAGTACCAGCACCTTCATCAAGCACTAGCCGAGTGCTGAAACCTGGGCCAGTGCACCCTCCTTCCGGCCTTGAGACACTGTCTTTATCCTTGGTGGTGAGTGGCAGCTTTATATTTTTTGCACAGGTTCTTCACCCTTCTCACCACTTTGCATTGTACCTGGTGTCTACTACCGTTGGTGTTTGCATCAGAAATATTTAAACTTTTGGCACTTAGTTGCATTTGGCTATCACTGCTTTAAGCGCTTCTCTGTACCTGGTTGTCGCTGCCTTTAGCGTTGTCGTACTGTATTAATGACTGCTCTGTGTTAGGATGTGGTGCAGTATCGCTTGTCTTGACTTTACCAGCAAATTTCAAGCCGATGTCAAACAAGCTTTCTGTAAGACCTTCACTTTCTTCACAGGCCTTGCACTGGTTGGAGTGGTGCTTTAACTCCACGTACGCTAACCGTTGATTTTCAATTCGACTGAGGCGCACGTGGCACGCGCAAGCAGTTTGCTGGACCATGCCAATCTCTCGAGGAGAGCACTCTTAGTTATTCGGGTTGCTTTGTTTATGTGATCCTTATCTCGTCGCCAGTTGAGGCGTCTGCTCCAGCCTGGGTACATGCAAATGATCACGCCACAAACAGAGCTTGGTATTACACGTCTTTATTCCTCAGTTTTGCAGCTGGGGACACTCTGAAACTTAGCCTTTTATAGCTAAATAAAGAACTTGAGTCGAAAAGGTAGTAATGTAGCTGCAATTCTCTTCCACTTTGAGCCTGGGATACTCTGTTCAAATCAAGGGGGTAAACGATTTAGCACCATTCAGCTGCCGACCTGGGTGAGGGTCTCTTTCAATCACCTTATTTACTTGGGGCATATCAGCGCAGATGCGCACCGCTCCTACACTATCCTTTTTCAGCACTACCACTACGGGTGATACCCATGGCGTCGGACAAGTGGTTCACTCTATAATGTCATGCTTTAATAGTGCATAAAGTTCTTTCTCAACAGCCTCTTGTAAATGAAATCCAATTTAACAATTTAATTGAGCAAAAGGATACATTTCCTCATGTATGTGAAGTTGCACTTTTGTGGTCCTAAGTCTTCTTAGTCCATGAAATAAGAATGGAAACTGATTTGCTATCTCATGATAGGCAATGACATTGTAGTTTACAGAAATCAGCCCCATGTCAGCAGCAATACTGAAACTGAGTAAACATGTACTCGATAAAGTTTCTGGCAAGACATGAATTGGCGCTCGTATTTTCGTCTTTTTATGCTTTATATTTGCTATGAATGAACCTTGACTTTACAGTGGCTTTGAAGCAGCCCACGTATACACTTTAGTTTTTTATGGGGTTAACTATAGCACAGGAGACAATTCATAGTACTTTTATGCTGGCACAATGTTTATTGATGCATCACTGTCTATGATAAAAGCTATGAAGCACCCATTTACTTTCATATTGGTCTTGGGACAGTGTCCAAATGACTTTCACACTTTCATTTGTTGTCCTATCTTCGACCTGCAGTGAGCGTGTGCGTCGGACAGCCAGGGGCCGTCCAATCTGCGCAAGCTTCCGATTTGGCCGCACTCTGGCGGAATATCCGCCACGGCGAAGCGGTTAACGCCGCTTTGTTTTGACGATATGTCACTTAGTCACCTTGTGTTATTTTCTTTATCACTTCTTTTACTACTTCAATTTGTAAATTATTTAGATAATTAATGATCTTTTTGTTATTTGCTTCTTCCAGTGCATCAATTAAATCACGAAAGTTTCAATCCAAGCAATCCATCTTTCACCAATATTTTGCTTTTTGGTGGTATCGAAGGGAGGCTGTGGTTTTAGGAATACAGCAGCATCATAACCTGTGGAACTTTCTGCTGTTGAGAGCAGAGCTCGCTCTGGCAGTGTCTGCTTCCCACTAGTACCAGCACCTTCATCAAGCACTAGCCGAGTGCTGAAACCTGGGCCAGTGCACCCTCCTTCCGGCCTTGAGACACTGTCTTTATCCTTGGTGGTGAGTGGCAGCTTTATATTTTTTGCACAGGTTCTTCACCCTTCTCACCACTTTGCATTGTACCTGGTGTCTACTACCGTTGGTGTTTGCATCAGAAATATTTAAACTTTTGGCACTTAGTTGCATTTGGCTATCACTGCTTTAAGCGCTTCTCTGTACCTGGTTGTCGCTGCCTTTAGCGTTGTCGTACTGTATTAATGACTGCTCTGTGTTAGGATGTGGTGCAGTATCGCTTGTCTTGACTTTACCAGCAAATTTCAAGCCGATGTCAAACAAGCTTTCTGTAAGACCTTCACTTTCTTCACAGGCCTTGCACTGGTTGGAGTGGTGCTTTAACTCCACGTACGCTAACCGTTGATTTTCAATTCGACTGAGGCGCACGTGGCACGCGCAAGCAGTTTGCTGGACCATGCCAATCTCTCGAGGAGAGCACTCTTAGTTATTCGGGTTGCTTGGTTTATGTGATCCTTATCTCGTCGCCAGTTGAGGCGTCTGCTCCAGCCTGGGTACATGCAAATGATCACGCCACAAACAGAGCTTGGTATTACACGTCTTTATTCCTCAGTCTTGCAGCTGGGGACACTCTGAAACTTAGCCTTTTATAGCTAAATAAAGAACTTGAGTCGAAAAGGTAGTAATGTAGCTGCAATTCTCTTCCACTTTGAGCCTGGGATACTCTGTTCAAATCAAGGGGGTAAACGATTTAGCACCATTCAGCTGCCGACCTGGGTGAGGGTCTCTTTCAATCACCTTATTTACTTGGGGCATATCAGCGCAGATGCGCACCGCTCCTACACTATCCATTTTCAGCACTACCACTATGGGTGATACCCATGGCGTCGGACAAGTGGTTCACTCTATGATGTCATGCTTTAATAGTGCATAAAGTTCTTTCTCAACAGCCTCTTGTAAATGAAATCCAATTTAACAATTTAACTGAGCAAAAGGATACATTTCCTCATGTATGTGAAGTTGCTATTTTGTGGTCCTAAGTCTTCTTAGTCCATGAAATAAGAATGGAAACTGATTTGCTATCTCATGATAGGCAATGACATTGTAGTTTACAGAAATCAGCCCCATGTCAGCAGCAATACTGAAACTGAGTAAACATGTACTCGATAAAGTTCCTGGCAAGACATGAATTGGCGCTCGTATTTTCGTCTTTTTATGCTTTATATTTGCTATGAATGAACCTTGACTTTACAGTGGCTTTGAAGCAGCCCACGTATACACTTTAGTTTTTTATGGGGTTAACTATAGCACAGGAGACAATTCATAGTACTTTTATGCTGGCACAATGTTTATTGATGCATCACTGTCTATGATAAAAGCTATGAAGCACCCATTTACTTTCATATTGGTCTTGGGACAGTGTCCAAATGACTTTCACACTTTCATTTGTTGTCCTATCTTCGACCTGCAGTGGGCGTGTGCGTCGGACAGCCAGGGGCCGTCCAATCTGTGCAAGCTTCCGATTTGGCCGCACTCTGGCGGAATATCCGCCACGGCTAAGCGGTTAACGCCGCTTTGTTTTGACGATATGTCACTTCCTCACCTTGTGTTATTTTCTTTATCACTTCTTTTACTCCTTCAATTTGTAAATTATTTAGATAATTAATGATCTTTTTGTTATTTGCTTCTTCCAGTGCATCAATTAAATCACGAAGGTTTCAATCCAAGCAATCCATCTTTCACCAATATTTTGCTTTTTGGTGGTATCGAAGGGAGGCTGTGGTTTTAGGAATACAGCAGCATCATAACCTGTGGAACTTTCTGCTGTTGAGAGCAGAGCTCGCTCTGGCAGTGTCTGCTTCCCACTAGTACCAGCACCTTCATCAAGCACTAGCCGAGTGCTGAAACCTGGGCCAGTGCACCCTCCTTCCGGCCTTGAGACACTGTCTTTATCCTTGGTGGTGAGTGGCAGCTTTATATTTTTTGCACAGGTTCTTCACCCTTCTCACCACTTTGCATTGTACCTGGTGTCTACTACCGTTGGTGTTTGCATCAGAAATATTTAAACTTTTGGCACTTAGTTGCATTTGGCTATCACTGCTTTAAGCGCTTCTCTGTACCTGGTTGTCGCTGCCTTTAGCGTTGTCGTACTGTATTAATGACTGCTCTGTGTTAGGATGTGGTGCAGTATCGCTTGTCTTGACTTTACCAGCAAATTTCAAGCCGATGTCAAACAAGCTTTCTGTAAGACCTTCACTTTCTTCACAGGCCTTGCACTGGTTGGAGTGGTGCTTTAACTCCACGTACGCTAACCGTTGATTTTCAATTCGACTGAGGCGCACGTGGCACGCGCAAGTAGTTTGCTGGACCATGCCAATCTCTCGAGGAGAGCACTCTTAGTTATTCGGGTTGCTTGGTTTATGTGATCCTTATCTCGTCGCCAGTTGAGGCGTCTGCTCCAGCCTGGGTACATGCAAATGATCACGCCACAAACAGAGCTTGGTATTACACGTCTTTATTCCTCAGTTTTGCAGCTGGGGACACTCTGAAACTTAGCCTTTTATAGCTAAATAAAGAACTTGAGTCGAAAAGGTAGTAATGTAGATGCAATTCTCTTCCACTTTGAGCCTGGGATACTCTGTTCAAATCAAGGGGGTAAACGATTTAGCACCATTCAGCTGCCGACCTGGGTGAGGGTCTCTTTCAATCACCTTATTTACTTGGGGCATATCAGCGCAGATGCGCACCGCTCCTACACTATCCTTTTTCAGCACTACCACTATGGGTGATACCCATGGCGTCGGACAAGTGGTTCACTCTATGATGTCATGCTTTAATAGTGCATAAAGTTCTTTCTCAACAGCCTCTTGTAAATGAAATCCAATTTAACAATTTAATTGAGCAAAAGGATACATTTCCTCATGTATGTGAAGTTGCACTTTTGTGGTCCTAAGTCTTCTTAGTCCATGAAATAAGAATGGAAACTGATTTGCTATCTCATGATAGGCAATGACATTGTAGTTTACAGAAATCAGCCCCATGTCAGCAGCAATACTGAAACTGAGTAAACATGTACTCGATAAAGTTCCTGGCAAGACATGAATTGGCGCTCGTATTTTCGTCTTTTTATGCTTTATATTTGCTATGAATGAACCTTGACTTTACAGTGGCTTTGAAGCAGCCCACGTATACACTTTAGTTTTTTATGGGGTTAACTATAGCACAGGAGACAATTCATAGTACTTTTATTCTGGCACAATGTTTATTGATGCATCACTGTCTATGATAAAAGCTATGAAGCACCCATTTACTTTCATATTGGTCTTGGGACAGTGTCCAAATGACTTTCACACTTTCATTTGTTGTCCTATCTTCGACCTGCAGTGGGCGTGTGCGTCGGACAGCCAGGGGCCGTCCAATCTGCGCAAGCTTCCGATTTGGCTGCACTCTGGCGGAATATCCGCCACGGCGAAGCGGTTAACGCCGCTTTGTTTTGACGATATGTCACTTCGTCACCTTGTGTTATTTTCTTTATCACTTCTTTTACTCCTTCAATTTGTAAATTATTTAGATAATTAATGATCTTTTTGTTATTTGCTTCTTCCAGTGCATCAATTAAATCACGAAGGTTTCAATCCAATCAATCCATCTTTCACCAATATTTTGCTTTTTGGTGGTATCGAAGGGAGGCTGTGGTTTTAGGAATACAGCAGCATCATAACCTGTGGAACTTTCTGCTATTGAGAGCAGAGCTCGCTCTGGCAGTGTCTGCTTCCCACTAGTACCAGCACCTTCATCAAGCACTAGCCGAGTGCTGAAACCTGGGCCAGTGCACCCTCCTTCCGGCCTTGAGACACTGTCTTTATCCTTGGTGATGAGTGGCAGCTTTATATTTTTTGCACAGGTTCTTCACCCTTCTCACCACTTTGCATTGTACCTGGTGTCTACTACCGTTGGTGTTTGCATCAGAAATATTTAAACTTTTGGCACTTAGTTGCATTTGGCTATCACTGCTTTAAGCGCTTCTCTGTACCTGGTTGTCGCTGCCTTTAGCGTTGTCGTACTGTATTAATGACTGCTCTGTGTTAGGATGTGGTGCAGTATCGCTTGTCTTGACTTTACCAGCAAATTTCAAGCCGATGTCAAACAAGCTTTCTGTAAGACCTTCACTTTCTTCACAGGCCTTGCACTGGTTGGAGTGGTGCTTTAACTCCACGTACGCTAACCGTTGATTTTCAATTCGACTGAGGCGCACGTGGCACGCGCAAGCAGTTTGCTGGACCATGCCAATCTCTCGAGGAGAGCACTCTTAGTTATTCGGGTTGCTTGGTTTATGTGATCCTTATCTCGTCGCCAGTTGAGGCGTCTGCTCCAGCCTGGGTACATGCAAATGATCACGCCACAAACAGAGCTTGGTATTACACGTCTTTATTCCTCAGTTTTGCAGCTGGGGACACTCTGAAACTTAGCCTTTTATAGCTAAATAAAGAACTTGAGTCGAAAAGGTAGTAATGTAGCTGCAATTCTCTTCCACTTTGAGCCTGGGATACTCTGTTCAAATCAAGGGGGTAAACGATTTAGCACCATTCAGCTGCCGACCTGGGTGAGGGTCTCTTTCAATCACCTTATTTACTTGGGGCATATCAGCGCAGATGCGCACCGCTCCTACACTATCCTTTTTCAGCACTACCACTATGGGTGATACCCATGGCGTCGGACAAGTGGTTCACTCTATGATGTCATGCTTTAATAGTGCATAAAGTTCTTTCTCAACAGCCTCTTGTAAATGAAATCCAATTTAACAATTTAATTGAGCAAAAGGATACATTTCCTCATGTATGTGAAGTTGCACTTTTGTGGTCCTAAGTCTTCTTAGTCCATGAAATAAGAATGGAAACTGATTTGCTATCTCATGATAGGCAATGACATTGTAGTTTACAGAAATCAGCCCCATGTCAGCAGCAATACTGAAACTGAGTAAACATGTACTCGATAAAGTTCCTGGCAAGACATGAATTGGCGCTCGTATTTTCGTCTTTTTATGCTTTATATTTGCTATGAATGAACCTTGACTTTACAGTGGCTTTGAAGCAGCCCACGTATACACTTTAGTTTTTTATGGGGTTAACTATAGCACAGGAGACAATTCATAGTACTTTTATGCTGGCACAATGTTTATTGATGCATCACTGTCTATGATAAAAGCTATGAAGCACCCATTTACTTTCATATTGGTCTTGGGACAGTGTCCAAATGACTTTCACACTTTCATTTGTTGTCCTATCTTCGACCTGCAGTGGGCGTGTGCGTCGGACAGCCAGGGGCCGTCCAATCTGCGCAAGCTTCCGATTTGGCCGCACTCTGGCGGAATATCCGCCACGGCGAAGCGGTTAACGCCGCTTTGTTTTGACGATATGTCACTTCCTCACCTTATGTTATTTTCTTTATCACTTCTTTTACTCCTTCAATTTGTAAATTATTTAGATAATTAATGATCTTTTTGTTATTTGCTTCTTCCAGTGCATCAATTAAATCACGAAGGTTTCAATCCAAGCAATCCATCTTTCACCAATATTTTGCTTTTTGGTGGTATCGAAGGGAGGCTGTGGTTTTAGGAATACAGCAGCATCATAACCTGTGGAACTTTCTGCTGTTGAGAGCAGAGCTCGCTCTGGCAGTGTCTGCTTCCCACTAGTACCAGCACCTTCATCAAGCACTAGCCGAGTGCTGAAACCTGGGCTAGTGCACCCTCCTTCCGGCCTTGAGACACTGTCTTTATCCTTGGTGGTGAGTGGCAGCTTTATATTTTTTGCACAGGTTCTTCACCCTTCTCACCACTTTGCATTGTACCTGGTGTCTACTACCGTTGGTGTTTGCATCAGAAATATTTAAACTTTTGGCACTTAGTTGCATTTGGCTATCACTGCTTTAAGCGCTTCTCTGTTCCTGGTTGTCGCTGCCTTTAGCGTTGTCGTACTGTATTAATGACTGCTCTGTGTTAGGATGTGGTGCAGTATCGCTTGTCTTGACTTTACCAGCAAATTTCAAGCCGATGTCAAACAAGCTTTCTGTAAGACCTTCACTTTCTTCACAGGCCTTGCACTGGTTGGAGTGGTGCTTTAACTCCACGTACGCTAACCGTTGATTTTCAATTCGACTGAGGCGCACGTGGCACGCGCAAGTAGTTTGCTGGACCATGCCAATCTCTCGAGGAGAGCACTCTTAGTTATTCGGGTTGCTTGGTTTATGTGATCCTTATCTCGTCGCCAGTTGAGGCGTCTGCTCCAGCCTGGGTACATGCAAATGATCACGCCACAAACAGAGCTTGGTATTACACGTCTTTATTCCTCAGTTTTGCAGCTGGGGACACTCTGAAACTTAGCCTTTTATAGCTAAATAAAGAACTTGAGTCGAAAAGGTAGTAATGTAGCTGCAATTCTCTTC
This sequence comes from Lissotriton vulgaris, assembly GCF_964263255.1. Lineage (NCBI taxonomy): Eukaryota > Metazoa > Chordata > Amphibia > Caudata > Salamandridae > Lissotriton > Lissotriton vulgaris. Next base: position 700,734,526 of record NC_141697.1, on the reverse strand, counting down.
CACTTTGAGCCTGGGATACTCTGTTCAAATCAAGGGGGTAAACGATTTAGCACCATTCAGCTGCCGACCTGGGTGAGGGTCTCTTTCAATCACCTTATTTACTTGGGGCATATCAGCGCAGATGCGCACCGCTCCTACACTATCCTTTTTCAGCACTACCACTATGGGTGATACCCATGGCGTCGGACAAGTGGTTCACTCTATGATGTCATGCTTTAATAGTGCATAAAGTTCTTTCTCAACAGCCTCTTGTAAATGAAATCCAATTTAACAATTTAATTGAGCAAAAGGATACATTTCCTCATGTATGTGAAGTTGCACTTTTGTGGTCCTAAGTCTTCTTAGTCCATGAAATAAGAATGGAAACTGATTTGCTATCTCATGATAGGCAATGACATTGTAGTTTACAGAAATCAGCCCCATGTCAGCAGCAATACTGAAACTGAGTAAACATGTACTCGATAAAGTTCCTGGCAAGACATGAATTGGCGCTCGTATTTTCGTCTTTTTATGCTTTATATTTGCTATGAATGAACCTTGACTTTACAGTGGCTTTGAAGCAGCCCACGTATACACTTTAGTTTTTTATGGGGTTAACTATAGCACAGGAGACAATTCATAGTACTTTTATGCTGGCACAATGTTTATTGATGCATCACTGTCTATGATAAAAGCTATGAAGCACCCATTTACTTTCATATTGGTCTTGGGACAGTGTCCAAATGACTTTCACACTTTCATTTGTTGTCCTATCTTCGACCTGCAGTGGGCGTGTGCGTCGGACAGCCAGGGGCCGTCCAATCTGCGCAAGCTTCCGATTTGGCCGCACTCTGGCGGAATATCCGCCACGGCGAAGCGTTAACGCCGCTTTGTTTTGACGATATGTCACTTCCTCACCTTGTGTTATTTTCTTTATCACTTCTTTTACTCCTTCAATTTGTAAATTTTTTAGATAATTAATGATCTTTTTGTTATTTGCTTCTTCCAGTGCATCAATTAAATCACGAAGGTTTCAATCCAAGCAATCCATCTTTCACCAATATTTTGCTTTTTGGTGGTATCGAAGGGAGGCTGTGGTTTTAGGAATACAGCAGCATCATAACCTGTGGAACTTTCTGCTGTTGAGAGCAGAGCTCGCTCTGGCAGTGTCTGCTTCCCACTAGTACCAGCACCTTCATCAAGCACTAGCCGAGTGCTGAAACCTGGGCCAGTGCACCCTCCTTCCGGCCTTGAGACACTGTCTTTATCCTTGGTGGTGAGTGGCAGCTTTATATTTTTTGCACAGGTTCTTCACCCTTCTCACCACTTTGCATTGTACCTGGTGTCTACTACCGTTGGTGTTTGCATCAGAAATATTTAAACTTTTGGCACTTAGTTGCATTTGGCTATCACTGCTTTAAGCGCTTCTCTGTACCTGGTTGTCGCTGCCTTTAGCGTTGTCGTACTGTATTAATGACTGCTCTGTGTTAGGATGTGGTGCAGTATCGCTTGTCTTGACTTTACCAGCAAATTTCAAGCCGATGTCAAACAAGCTTTCTGTAAGACCTTCACTTTCTTCACAGGCCTTGCACTGGTTGGAGTGGTGCTTTAACTCCACGTACGCTAACCGTTGATTTTCAATTCGACTGAGGCGCACGTGGCACGCGCAAGTAGTTTGCTGGACCATGCCAATCTCTCGAGGAGAGCACTCTTAGTTATTCGGGTTGCTTGGTTTATGTGATCCTTATCTCGTCGCCAGTTGAGGCGTCTGCTCCAGCCTGGGTACATGCAAATGATCACGCCACAAACAGAGCTTGGTATTACACGTCTTTATTCCTCAGTTTTGCAGCTGGGGACACTCTGAAACTTAGCCTTTTATAGCTAAATAAAGAACTTGAGTCGAGAAGGTAGTAATGTAGATGCAATTCTCTTCCACTTTGAGCCTGGGATACTCTGTTCAAATCAAGGGGGTAAACGATTTAGCACCATTCAGCTGCCGACCTGGGTGAGGGTCTCTTTCAATCACCTTATTTACTTGGGGCATATCAGCGCAGATGCGCACCGCTCCTACACTATCCTTTTTCAGCACTACCACTATGGGTGATACCCATGGCGTCGGACAAGTGGTTCACTCTATGATGTCATGCTTTAATAGTGCATAAAGTTCTTTCTCAACAGCCTCTTGTAAATGAAATCCAATTTAACAATTTAATTGAGCAAAAGGATACATTTCCTCATGTATGTGAAGTTGCACTTTTGTGGTCCTAAGTCTTCTTAGTCCATGAAATAAGAATGGAAACTGATTTGCTATCTCATGATAGGCAATGACATTGTAGTTTACAGAAATCAGCCCCATGTCAGCAGCAATACTGAAACTGAGTAAACATGTACTCGATAAAGTTCCTGGCAAGACATGAATTGGCGCTCGTATTTTCGTCTTTTTATGCTTTATATTTGCTATGAATGAACCTTGACTTTACAGTGGCTTTGAAGCAGCCCACGTATACACTTTAGTTTTTTATGGGGTTAACTATAGCACAGGAGACAATTCATAGTACTTTTATTCTGGCACAATGTTTATTGATGCATCACTGTCTATGATAAAAGCTATGAAGCACCCATTTACTTTCATATTGGTCTTGGGACAGTGTCCAAATGACTTTCACACTTTCATTTGTTGTCCTATCTTCGACCTGCAGTGGGCGTGTGCGTCGGACAGCCAGGGGCCGTCCAATCTGCGCAAGCTTCCGATTTGGCCGCACTCTGGCGGAATATCCGCCACGGCGAAGCGTTAACGCCGCTTTGTTTTGACGATATGTCACTTCGTCACCTTGTGTTATTTTCTTTATCACTTCTTTTACTCCTTCAATTTGTAAATTATTTAGATAATTAATGATCTTTTTGTTATTTGCTTCTTCCAGTGCATCAATTAAATCACGAAGGTTTCAATCCAAG